>NC_080112.1:42060611-42406981 GCF_950005125.1 Chionomys nivalis
AGTTGTTTGCTACAAGGGAAAGCACTGTTAGAACTGAGATTAGTGTTGCTTTTCTCAGTACAAGCTTTACTTTGAAAGATAATCGCGTTCTTTTGAAAGTTTATTAATTTCACGAAAGCTTTAGTCTGAAACGCACATGCGTTTCTTCGTAAAGACAAGCAGTTGTTTGCTACGTGTGAAAGCACTTTTAGAACTGAGATGTGTGTTCCTTTTCTCAGTACAATCTTTACTTTGAAAGTAAATCGCGTTCTTTTGAAAGTTTATTAATTTCACGAAAGCTTTAGGAAGAAACGCACATACGTTTCTTTGTCAAGACAAGCAGTTGTTTGATATGTGTGAAATCACTGTTAGAACTGAGGTCAGTGTTGCTTTTCTCAGTACAAGCTTTACTTTGAAAGATAATCGCGTTCTTTTGAAAGTTTATTAATTTCACGAAAGCTTTAGTAAGAAACGCACATGCGTTTCTTTGTAAAGACAGGCAGTTGTTTGCTACTTGTGAAAGCACTGTTAGAACTGAGATCAGTGTTGCTTTTCTCAGTACAAGCTTTACTTTGAAAGATAATCGCGTTCTTTGGAAAGATTATTAATTTCACGAAAGTTTTAGTACGAAACGCACATGCGTTACATTATAAAGACAAGCAGTTGTTTGCTACATGTGAAAGCACTGTTAGAACTGAGATTAGTGTTGCTTTTCTCAGTACAAGCTTTACTTTGAAAGATAATCGCGTTCTTTTGAAAGTTTATTAATTTCAAGAAAGCTTTAGTAAGAAACGCACATGCGTTACTTTGTCAAGACAAGCAGTTGTTTGCTACATGTGAAAGCACTGTTAGAACTGAGATGTGTGTTCCTTTTCTCAGTACAATCTTTACTTTGAAAGATAATCGCGTTCTTTTGAAAGTTTATTAATTTCACGAAAGCTTTAGGAAGAAACGCACATGCGTTTCTTTGTAAAGACAGGCAGTTGTTTGCTACTTGTGAAAGCACTGTTAGAACTGAGATCAGTGTTGCTTTTCTCAGTACAAGCTTTACTTTGAAAGATAATCGCGTTCTTTTGAAAGTTTATTAATTTCACGAAAGCTTTAGGAAGAAACGCACATGCGTTTCTTTGTAAAGACATGTCGGTATTTGTTATGTGTGAAAGCACTGTTAGAACTGAGATGAGTGTTCCTTTTCTCAGTACAAGCTTTACTTTGAAAGATAATCGCGTTCTTTTGAAAGTTTATTAATTTCACGAAAGCTTTAGTCTGAAATGCACATGCGTTTCTTCGTAAAGACAAGCAGTTGTTTGCTACGTGTGAAAGCACTGTTAAAACTGAGATCAGTGTTGCTTTTCTCAGTACAAGCTTTACTTTGAAAGATAATCGCGTTCTTTTGAAAGTTTATTAATTTCACGAAAGCTTTATGAAGA
Source organism: Chionomys nivalis (assembly GCF_950005125.1). Lineage (NCBI taxonomy): Eukaryota > Metazoa > Chordata > Mammalia > Rodentia > Cricetidae > Chionomys > Chionomys nivalis. The sequence continues at coordinate 42,062,021 of NC_080112.1, forward strand.
ATCGCACATGCGTTTCTTCGTAAAGACAAGCAGTTGTTTGCTACGTGTGAAAGCACTGTTAGAACTGAGATGTGTGCCTTTTCTCAGTACAATCTTTACTTTGAAAGTAAATCGCGTTCTTTTGAAAGTTTATTAATTTCACGAAAGCTTTAGGAAGAAACGCACATACGTTTCTTCGTAAAGACAAGCAGTTGTTTGCTACGTGTGAAAGCACTGTTAGAACTGGGATCAGTGTTGCTTTTCTCAGTACAAGCTTTACTTTGAAAGATAATCGCGTTCTTTTGAAAGTTTATTAATTTCAAGAAAGCTTTAGTAAGAAACGCACATGCGTTACTTTGTCAAGACAAGCAGTTGTTTGCTACATGTGAAAGCACTGTTAGAACTGAGATGTGTGTTCCTTTTCTCAGTACAATCTTTACTTTGAAAGATAATCGCGTTCTTTTGAAAGTTTATTAATTTCACGAAAGCTTTAGGAAGAAACGCACATGCGTTTCTTCGTAAAGACAAGCAGTTGTTTGCTACGTGTGAAAGCACTGTTAGAACTGAGATGTGTGTTCCTTTTCTCAGTACAATCTTTACTTTGAAAGTAAATCGCGTTCTTTTGAAAGTTTATTAATTTCACGAAAGCTTTAGGAAGAAACGCACATACGTTACTTTGTCAAGACAAGCAGTTGTTTGATATGTGTGAAATCACTGTTAGAACTGAGGTCAGTGTTGCTTTTCTCAGTACAAGCTTTACTTTGAAAGATAATCGCGTTCTTTTGAAAGTTTATTAATTTCACGAAAGCTTTAGTCTGAAACGCACATGCGTTTCTTCGTAAAGACAAGCAGTTGTTTGCTACGTGTGAAAGCACTGTTAGAACTGGGATCAGTGTTGCTTTTCTCAGTACAAGCTTTACTTTGAAAGATAATCGCGTTCTTTTGAAAGTTTATTAATTTCACGAAAGCTTTAGTAAGAAACGCACATGCGTTTTTTTGTAAAGACAGGCAGTTGTTTGCTACTTGTGAAAGCACTGTTAGAACTGAGATCAGTGTTGCTTTTTTCAGTACAAGCTTTACTTTGAAAGATAATCGCGTTCTTTGGAAAGATTATTAATTTCACGAAAGTTTTAGTACGAAACGCACATGCGTTACATTATAAAGACAAGCAGTTGTTTGCTACAAGGGAAAGCACTGTTAGAACTGAGATTAGTGTTGCTTTTCTCAGTACAAGCTTTACTTTGAAAGATAATCGCGTTCTTTTGAAAGTTTATTAATTTCACGAAAGCTTTAGTCTGAAACGCACATGCGTTTCTTCGTAAAGACAAGCAGTTGTTTGCTACGTGTGAAAGCACTTTTAGAACTGAGATGTGTGTTCCTTTTCTCAGTACAATCTTTACTTTGAAAGTAAATCGCGTTCTTTTGAAAGTTTATTAATTTCACGAAAGCTTTAGGAAGAAACGCACATACGTTTCTTTGTCAAGACAAGCAGTTGTTTGATATGTGTGAAATCACTGTTAGAACTGAGGTCAGTGTTGCTTTTCTCAGTACAAGCTTTACTTTGAAAGATAATCGCGTTCTTTTGAAAGTTTATTAATTTCACGAAAGCTTTAGTAAGAAACGCACATGCGTTTCTTTGTAAAGACAGGCAGTTGTTTGCTACTTGTGAAAGCACTGTTAGAACTGAGATCAGTGTTGCTTTTCTCAGTACAAGCTTTACTTTGAAAGATAATCGCGTTCTTTGGAAAGATTATTAATTTCACGAAAGTTTTAGTACGAAACGCACATGCGTTACATTATAAAGACAAGCAGTTGTTTGCTACATGTGAAAGCACTGTTAGAACTGAGATTAGTGTTGCTTTTCTCAGTACAAGCTTTACTTTGAAAGATAATCGCGTTCTTTTGAAAGTTTATTAATTTCAAGAAAGCTTTAGTAAGAAACGCACATGCGTTACTTTGTCAAGACAAGCAGTTGTTTGCTACATGTGAAAGCACTGTTAGAACTGAGATGTGTGTTCCTTTTCTCAGTACAATCTTTACTTTGAAAGATAATCGCGTTCTTTTGAAAGTTTATTAATTTCACGAAAGCTTTAGGAAGAAACGCACATGCGTTTCTTTGTAAAGACAGGCAGTTGTTTGCTACTTGTGAAAGCACTGTTAGAACTGAGATCAGTGTTGCTTTTCTCAGTACAAGCTTTACTTTGAAAGATAATCGCGTTCTTTGGAAAGATTATTAATTTCACGAAAGCTTTAGTACGAAACGCAATGCGTTACATTATAAAGACAAGCAGTTGTTTGCTACATGTGAAAGCACTGTTAGAACTGAGATCAGTGTTGCTTTTCTCAGTACAAGCTTTACTTTGAAAGATAATCGCGTTCTTTTGAAAGTTTATTAATTTCACGAAAGCTTTAGGAAGAAACGCACATACGTTTCTTTCTCAAGACAAGCAGTTGTTTGATATGTGTGAAATCACTGTTAGAACTGAGATCAGTGTTGCTTTTCTCAGTACAAGCTTTACTTTGAAAGATAATCGCGTTCTTTTGAAAGTTTATTAATTTCACGAAAGCTTTAGTCTGAAACGCACATGCGTTTCTTCGTAAAGACAAGCAGTTGTTTGCTACGTGTGAAAGCACTGTTAGAACTGAGATCAGTGTTGCTTTTCTCAGTACAAGATTTACTTTGAAAGATAATCGCGTTCTTGTGAAAGTTTATTAATTTCACGAAAGCTTTAGTAAGAAACGCACATGCGTTTCTTTGTAAAGACAGGCAGTTTTTTGCTACGTGTGAAAGCACTGTTAGAACTGAGATCAGTGTTGCTTTTCTCAGTACAAGCTTTACTTTGAAAGATAATCGCGTTCTTTTGAAAGTTTATTAATTTCACGAAAGCTTTAGTAAGAAACGCACATGCGTTACTTTGTCAAGACAAGCAGTTGTTTGCTATGTGTGAAAGCACTGTTAGAACTGAGATCAGTGTTGCTTTTCTCAGTACAAGCTTTACTTTGAAAGATAATCGCGTTCTTTTGAAAGTTTATTAATTTCACGAAAGCTTTAGGAAGAAACGCACATGCGTTTCTTTCTAAAGACAAGCAGTTGTTTGCTACATGTGAAAGCACTGTTAGAACAGAGATCAGTGTTGCTTTTCTCAGTACAAGCTTTACTTTGAAAGATAATCGCGTTATTTTGAAAGTTTATTAATTTCACGAAAGCTTTAGGAAGAAACGCACATGCGTTTCTTTGTAAAGACAAGCAGTTGTTTGCAACATGTGAAAGCACTGTTATAACAGAGATCAGTGTTGCTTCTCTCAGTACAAGCTTTACTTTGAAAGATAATCGCGTTCTTTTGAAAGTTTATTAATTTCACGAAAGCTTTAGGAAGAAACGCACATGCGTTTCTTTGTAAAGACAAGTAGGTATTTGATACGTGTGAAATCACTGTTAGAACTGAGATGAGGGTTCCGTTTCTCAGTACAAGCTTTACTTTGAAAGATAATCGCGTTCTTTTGAAAGTTTATTAATTTCATGAAAGCTTTAGTCTGAAACGCACATGCGTTTCTTCGTAAAGACAAGCAGTTGTTTGCTACGTGTGAAAGCACTGTTAGAACTGAGATGTGTGCCTTTTCTCAGTACAATCTTTACTTTGAAAGTAAATCGCGTTCTTTTGAAAGTTCATTAATTTCACGAAAGCTTTAGGAAGAAACGCACATACGTTTCTTCGTAAAGACAAGCAGTTGTTTGCTACGTGTGAAAGCACTGTTAGAACTGGGATCAGTGTTGCTTTTCTCAGTACAAGCTTTACTTTGAAAGATAATCGCGTTCTTTTGAAAGTTTATTAATTTCAAGAAAGCTTTAGTAAGAAACGCACATGCGTTACTTTGTCAAGACAAGCAGTTGTTTGCTACATGTGAAAGCACTGTTAGAACTGAGATGTGTGTTCCTTTTCTCAGTACAATCTTTACTTTGAAAGATAATCGCGTTCTTTTGAAAGTTTATTAATTTCACGAAAGCTTTAGGAAGAAACGCACATGCGTTTCTTCGTAAAGACAAGCAGTTGTTTGCTACGTGTGAAAGCACTGTTAGAACTGAGATGTGTGTTCCTTTTCTCAGTACAATCTTTACTTTGAAAGTAAATCGCGTTCTTTTGAAAGTTTATTAATTTCACGAAAGCTTTAGGAAGAAACGCACATACGTTACTTTGTCAAGACAAGCAGTTGTTTGATATGTGTGAAATCACTGTTAGAACTGAGGTCAGTGTTGCTTTTCTCAGTACAAGCTTTACTTTGAAAGATAATCGCGTTCTTTTGAAAGTTTATTAATTTCACGAAAGCTTTAGTCTGAAACGCACATGCGTTTCTTCGTAAAGACAAGCAGTTGTTTGCTACGTGTGAAAGCACTGTTAGAACTGGGATCAGTGTTGCTTTTCTCAGTACAAGCTTTACTTTGAAAGATAATCGCGTTCTTTTGAAAGTTTATTAATTTCACGAAAGCTTTAGTAAGAAACGCACATGCGTTTTTTTGTAAAGACAGGCAGTTGTTTGCTACTTGTGAAAGCACTGTTAGAACTGAGATCAGTGTTGCTTTTTTCAGTACAAGCTTTACTTTGAAAGATAATCGCGTTCTTTGGAAAGATTATTAATTTCACGAAAGTTTTAGTACGAAACGCACATGCGTTACATTATAAAGACAAGCAGTTGTTTGCTACAAGTGAAAGCACTGTTAGAACTGAGATTAGTGTTGCTTTTCTCAGTACAAGCTTTACTTTGAAAGATAATCGCGTTCTTTTGAAAGTTTATTAATTTCACGAAAGCTTTAGTCTGAAACGCATATGCGTTTCTTCGTAAAGACAAGCAGTTGTTTGCTACGTGTGAAAGCACTTTTAGAACTGAGATGTGTGTTCCTTTTCTCAGTACAATCTTTACTTTGAAAGTAAATCGCGTTCTTTTGAAAGTTTATTAATTTCACGAAAGCTTTAGGAAGAAACGCACATACGTTTCTTTGTCAAGACAAGCAGTTGTTTGATATGTGTGAAATCACTGTTAGAACTGAGGTCAGTGTTGCTTTTCTCAGTACAAGCTTTACTTTGAAAGATAATCGCGTTCTTTTGAAAGTTTATTAATTTCACGAAAGCTTTAGTAAGAAACGCACATGCGTTTCTTTGTAAAGACAGGCAGTTGTTTGCTACTTGTGAAAGCACTGTTAGAACTGAGATCAGTGTTGCTTTTCTCAGTACAAGCTTTACTTTGAAAGATAATCGCGTTCTTTGGAAAGATTATTAATTTCACGAAAGTTTTAGTACGAAACGCACATGCGTTACATTATAAAGACAAGCAGTTGTTTGCTACATGTGAAAGCACTGTTAGAACTGAGATTAGTGTTGCTTTTCTCAGTACAAGCTTTACTTTGAAAGATAATCGCGTTCTTTTGAAAGTTTATTAATTTCAAGAAAGCTTTAGTAAGAAACGCACATGCGTTACTTTGTCAAGACAAGCAGTTGTTTGCTACATGTGAAAGCACTGTTAGAACTGAGATGTGTGTTCCTTTTCTCAGTACAATCTTTACTTTGAAAGATAATCGCGTTCTTTTGAAAGTTTATTAATTTCACGAAAGCTTTAGGAAGAAACGCACATGCGTTTCTTTGTAAAGACAGGCAGTTGTTTGCTACTTGTGAAAGCACTGTTAGAACTGAGATCAGTGTTGCTTTTCTCAGTACAAGCTTTACTTTGAAAGATAATCGCGTTCTTTGGAAAGATTATTAATTTCACGAAAGCTTTAGTACGAAACGCAATGCGTTACATTATAAAGACAAGCAGTTGTTTGCTACATGTGAAAGCACTGTTAGAACTGAGATCAGTGTTGCTTTTCTCAGTACAAGCTTTACTTTGAAAGATAATCGCGTTCTTTTGAAAGTTTATTAATTTCACGAAAGCTTTAGGAAGAAACGCACATACGTTTCTTTCTCAAGACAAGCAGTTGTTTGATATGTGTGAAATCACTGTTAGAACTGAGATCAGTGTTGCTTTTCTCAGTACAAGCTTTACTTTGAAAGATAATCGCGTTCTTTTGAAAGTTTATTAATTTCACGAAAGCTTTAGTCTGAAACGCACATGCGTTTCTTCGTAAAGACAAGCAGTTGTTTGCTACGTGTGAAAGCACTGTTAGAACTGAGATCAGTGTTGCTTTTCTCAGTACAAGATTTACTTTGAAAGATAATCGCGTTCTTGTGAAAGTTTATTAATTTCACGAAAGCTTTAGTAAGAAACGCACATGCGTTTCTTTGTAAAGACAGGCAGTTTTTTGCTACGTGTGAAAGCACTGTTAGAACTGAGATCAGTGTTGCTTTTCTCAGTACAAGCTTTACTTTGAAAGATAATCGCGTTCTTTTGAAAGTTTATTAATTTCACGAAAGCTTTAGTAAGAAACGCACATGCGTTACTTTGTCAAGACAAGCAGTTGTTTGCTATGTGTGAAAGCACTGTTAGAACTGAGATCAGTGTTGCTTTTCTCAGTACAAGCTTTACTTTGAAAGATAATCGCGTTCTTTTGAAAGTTTATTAATTTCACGAAAGCTTTAGGAAGAAACGCACATGCGTTTCTTTCTAAAGACAAGCAGTTGTTGGCTACATGTGAAAGCACTGTTAGAACAGAGATCAGTGTTGCTTTTCTCAGTACAAGCTTTACTTTGAAAGATAATCGCGTTCTTTTGAAAGTTTATTAATTTCACGAAAGCTTTAGGAAGAAACGCACATGCGTTTCTTTGTAAAGACAAGCAGTTGTTTGCTACATGTGAAAGCACTGTTAGAACAGAGATCAGTGTTGCTTCTCTCAGTACAAGCTTTACTTTGAAAGATAATCGCGTTCTTTTGAAAGTTTATTAATTTCACGAAAGCTTTAGGAAGAAACGCACATGCGTTTCTTTGTAAAGACAAGTAGGTATTTGATACGTGTGAAATCACTGTTAGAACTGAGATGAGGGTTCCGTTTCTCAGTACAAGCTTTACTTTGAAAGATAATCGCGTTCTTTTGAAAGTTTATTAATTTCATGAAAGCTTTAGTCTGAAACGCACATGCGTTTCTTCGTAAAGACAAGCAGTTGTTTGCTACGTGTGAAAGCACTGTTAGAACTGAGATCAGTGTTGCTTTTCTCAGTACAAGCTTTACTTTGAAAGATAATCGCGTTCTTTTGAAAGTTTATTAATTTCACGAAAGCTTTAGTACGAAACGCACATGCGTTACATTATAAAGACAAGCAGTTGTTTGCTACATGTGAAAGCACTGTTAGAACTGAGATCAGTGTTGCTTTTCTCAGTACAATCTTTACTTTGAAAGATAATCGCGTTCTTTTGAAAGTTTATTAATTTCACGAAAGCTTTAGGAAGAAACGCACATACGTTTTTTTGTCAAGACAAGCAGTTATTTGATATGTGTGAAATCACTGTTAGAACTGAGGTCAGTGTTGCTTTTCTCAGTACAAGCTTTACTTTGAAAGATAATCGCGTTCTTTTGAAAGATTATTAATTTCACGAAAGTTTTAGTACGAAACGCACATGCGTTACATTATAAAGACAAGCAGTTGTTTGCGACATGTCAAAGCACTGTTAGAACTGAGATAAGTGTTGCTTTTCTCAGTACAGGCTTTACTTTGAAAGATAATCGCGTTCTTTTGAAAGTTTATTAATTTCACGAAAGCTTTAGTACGAAACGCACAAGCGTTACATTATAAAGACAAGCGGTTCTTTCCTACGTGAGAAAGTACTGTTAGAACTGAGATGAGTGTTGCTTTTCTTAGTACAGGCTTTACTTTGAAAGATAATCGCGTTCTTTTGAAAGTTTATTAATTTCACGAAAGCTTTAGTAAGAAACGCACATGCGTTAATTTGTCAAGACAAGCAGTTGTTTGCTACGTGTGAAAGCACTGTTAGAACTGAGATCAGTGTTGCTTTTCTCAATACAAGCTTTACTTTGAAAGATAATCGCGTTCTTTTGAAAGTTTATTAATTTCACGAAAGCTTTAGGAAGAAACGCCCATGCGTTTCTTCGTAAAGACAAGCAGTTTTTTGCTACATGTGAAAGCACTGTTAGAACTGAGATCAGTGTTGCTTTTCTCAGTACAAGCTTTACTTTGAAAGATAATCGCGGTCTTTTGAAAGTATTAATTTCACGAAAGCTTTAGGAAGAAACGCACATACGTTTCTTTGTCAAGACAAGCAGTTGTTTGCTACGTGTGAAAGCACTGTTAGAACTGAGATCAGTGTTGCTTTTCTCAGTACAAGCTTTACTTTGAAAGATAATCGCGTTCTTTTGAAAGTTTATTAATTTCACGAAAGCTTTAGTAAGAAACGCACATGCGTTACTTTGTCAAGACAAGCAGTTGTTTGCTACGTGTGAAAGCACTGTTAGAACTGAGATCAGTGTTGCTTTTCTCAGTACAAGCTTTACTTTGAAAGATAATCGCGTTCTTTTGAAAGTTTATTAATTTCACGAAAGCTTTAGGAAGAAACGCACATGCGTTTCTTTGTAAAGACAAGCAGTTGTTTGCTACATGTGAAAGCACTGTTAGAACAGAGATCAATGTTGCTTCTCTCAGTACAAGCTTTACTTTGAAAGATAATCGCGTTCTTTTGAAAGTTTATTAATTTCACGAAAGCTTTAGGAAGAAACACACATGCGTTTCTTTCTAGAGACAAGCAGTTGTTTGCTACGTGTGAAAGCACTGTTAGAACAGAGATCAGTGTTGCTTTTCTCAGTACAAGCTTTACTTTGAAAGATAATCGCGTTCTTGTGAAAGTTTATTAATTTCACGAAAGCTTTAGTAAGAAACGCACATGCGTTTCTTTGTAAAGACAGGCAGTTTTTTGCTATGTGTGAAAGCACTGTTAGAACTGAGATCAGTGTTGCTTTTCTCAGTACAAGCTTTACTTTGAAAGATAATCGCGTTCTTTTGAAAGATTATTAATTTCACGAAAGTTTTAGTACGAAACGCACATGCGTTACATTATAAAGACAAGCAGTTGTTTGCAACATGTGAAAGCACTGTTAGAACTGAGATGAGTGTTGCTTTTCTCAGTACAGGCTTTACTTTGAAAGATAATCGCGTTCTTTTGAAAGTTTATTAATTTCACGAAAGCTTTAGTAAGAAACGCACATGCGTTACTTTGTCAAGACAAGCAGTTGTTTGCTATGTGTGAAAGCACTGTTAGAACTGAGATCAGTGTTGCTTTTCTCAGTACAAGCTTTACTTTGAAAGATAATCGCGTTCTTGTGAAAGTTTATTAATTTCACGAAAGCTTTAGTAAGAAACGCACCTGCGTTACTTTGTCAAGACAAGCAGTTGTTTGCTACGTGTGAAAGCACTGTTAGAACTGACATCAGTGTTGCTTTTCTCAGTACAAGCTTTACTTTGAAAGATAATCGCGTTCTTTGAAAGTTTATTAATTTCACGAAAGCTTTAGGAAGAAACGCACATGCGTTTCTTTGTAAAGACAAGCAGTTGTTTGCTACATGTGAAAGCACTGTTAGAACAGAGATCAATGTTGCTTCTCTCAGTACAAGCTTTACTTTGAAAGATAATCGCGTTCTTTTGAAAGTTTATTAATTTCACGAAAGTTTTAGTACGAAACGCACATGCGTTACATTATAAAGACAAGCAGTTGTTTGCAACATGTGAAAGCACTGTTAGAACTGAGATGAGTGTTGCTTTTCTCAGTACAGGCTTTACTTTGAAAGATAATCGCGTTCTTTTGAAAGTTTATTAATTTCACGAAAGCTTTAGGAAGAAACGCACATGCGTTTCTTTGTAAAGACAGGCAGTTGTTTGCTACTTGTGAAAGCACTGTTAGAACTGAGATCAGTGTTGCTTTTCTCAGTACAAGCTTTACTTTGAAAGATAATCGCGTTCTTTGGAAAGATTATTAATTTCACGAAAGCTTTAGTACGAAACGCAATGCGTTACATTATAAAGACAAGCAGTTGTTTGCTACATGTGAAAGCACTGTTAGAACTGAGATCAGTGTTGCTTTTCTCAGTACAAGCTTTACTTTGAAAGATAATCACGTTCTTTTGAAAGTTTATTAATCACGAAAGCTTTAGGAAGAAACGCACATACGTTTCTTTCTCAAGACAAGCAGTTGTTTGATATGTGTGAAATCACTGTTAGAACTGAGATCAGTGTTGCTTTTCTCAGTACAAGCTTTACTTTGAAAGATAATCGCGTTCTTTTGAAAGTTTATTAATTTCACGAAAGCTTTAGTCTGAAACGCACATGCGTTTCTTCGTAAAGACAAGCAGTTGTTTGCTACTTGTGAAAGCACTGTTAGAACTGAGATCAGTGTTGCTTTTCTCAGTACAAGATTTACTTTGAAAGATAATCGCGTTCTTGTGAAAGTTTATTAATTTCACGAAAGCTTTAGTAAGAAACGCACATGCGTTTCTTTGTAAAGACAGGCAGTTTTTTGCTACGTGTGAAAGCACTGTTAGAACTGAGATCAGTGTTGCTTTTCTCAGTACAAGCTTTACTTTGAAAGATAATCGCGTTCTTTTGAAAGTTTATTAATTTCACGAAAGCTTTAGTAAGAAACGCACATGCGTTACATTATAAAGACAAGCAGTTGTTTGCTACATGTGAAAGCACTGTTAGAACTGAGATCAGTGTTGCTTTTCTCAGTACAATCTTTACTTTGAAAGATAATCGCGTTCTTTTGAAAGTTTATTAATTTCACGAAAGCTTTAGGAAGAAACGCACATACGTTTTTTTGTCAAGACAAGCAGTTATTTGATATGTGTGAAATCACTGTTAGAACTGAGGTCAGTGTTGCTTTTCTCAGTACAAGCTTTACTTTGAAAGATAATCGCGTTCTTTTGAAAGTTTATTAATTTCACGAAAGCTTTAGTCTGAAACGCACATGCGTTTCTTCGTAAAGACAAGCAGTTGTTTGCTACGTGTGAAAGCACTGTTAGAACTGAGATCAGTGTTGCTTTTCTCAGTACAAGCTTTACTTTGAAAGATAATCGCGTTCTTGTGAAAGTTTATTAATTTCACGAAAGCTTTAGTAAGAAACGCACATGCGTTTCTTTGTAAAGACAGGCAGTTGTTTGCTACGTGTAAAAGCACTGTTAGAACTGAGATCAGTGTTGCTTTTCTCAGTACAAGCTTTACTTTGAAAGATAATCGCGTTCTTTTGAAAGATTATTAATTTCACGAAAGTTTTAGTACGAAACGCACATGCGTTACATTATAAAGACAAGCAGTTGTTTGCGACATGTCAAAGCACTGTTAGAACTGAGATCAGTGTTGCTTTTCTCAGTACAGGCTTTACTTTGAAAGATAATCGCGTTCTTTTGAAAGTTTATTAATTTCACGAAAGCTTTAGTACGAAACGCACAAGCGTTACATTATAAAGACAAGCGGTTCTTTCCTACGTGTGAAAGTACTGTTAGAACTGAGATGAGTGTTGCTTTTCTCAGTACAGGCTTTACTTTGAAAGATAATCGCGTTCTTTTGAAAGTTTATTAATTTCACGAAAGCTTTAGTAAGAAACGCACATGCGTTACTTTGTCAAGACAAGCAGTTGTTTGCTATGTGTGAAAGCACTGTTAGAACTGAGATCAGTGTTGCTTTTCTCAGTACAAGCTTTACTTTGAAAGATAATCGCGTTCTTTGAAAGTTTATTAATTTCACGAAAGCTTTAGGAAGAAACGCACATGCGTTTCTTTGTAAAGACAGGCAGTTGTTTGCTACTTGTGAAAGCACTGTTAGAACTGAGATCAGTGTTGCTTTTCTCAGTACAAGCTTTACTTTGAAAGATAATCGCGTTCTTTGGAAAGATTATTAATTTCACGAAAGCTTTAGTACGAAACGCAATGCGTTACATTATAAAGACAAGCAGTTGTTTGCTACATGTGAAAGCACTGTTAGAACTGAGATCAGTGTTGCTTTTCTCAGTACAAGCTTTACTTTGAAAGATAATCACGTTCTTTTGAAAGTTTATTAATCACGAAAGCTTTAGGAAGAAACGCACATACGTTTCTTTCTCAAGACAAGCAGTTGTTTGATATGTGTGAAATCACTGTTAGAACTGAGATCAGTGTTGCTTTTCTCAGTACAAGCTTTACTTTGAAAGATAATCGCGTTCTTTTGAAAGTTTATTAATTTCACGAAAGCTTTAGTCTGAAACGCACATGCGTTTCTTCGTAAAGACAAGCAGTTGTTTGCTACTTGTGAAAGCACTGTTAGAACTGAGATCAGTGTTGCTTTTCTCAGTACAAGATTTACTTTGAAAGATAATCGCGTTCTTGTGAAAGTTTATTAATTTCACGAAAGCTTTAGTAAGAAACGCACATGCGTTTCTTTGTAAAGACAGGCAGTTTTTTGCTACGTGTGAAAGCACTGTTAGAACTGAGATCAGTGTTGCTTTTCTCAGTACAAGCTTTACTTTGAAAGATAATCGCGTTCTTTTGAAAGTTTATTAATTTCACGAAAGCTTTAGTAAGAAACGCACATGCGTTACTTTGTCAAGACAAGCAGTTGTTTGCTACGTGTGAAAGCACTGTTAGAACTGAGATCAGTGTTGCTTTTCTCAGTACAAGCTTTACTTTGAAAGATAATCGCGTTCTTTTGAAAGTTTATTAATTTCACGAAAGCTTTAGTAAGAAACGCACATGCGTTACTTTGTCAAGACAAGCAGTTGTTTGCTACGTGTGAAAGCACTGTTAGAACTGAGATCAGTGTTGCTTTTCTCAGTACAAGCTTTACTTTGAAAGATAATCGCGTTCTTTTGAAAGTTTATTAATTTCACGAAAGCTTTAGGAAGAAACGCACATGCGTTTCTTTGTAAAGACAAGCAGTTGTTTGCTACATGTGAAAGCACTGTTAGAACAGAGATCAATGTTGCTTCTCTCAGTACAAGCTTTACTTTGAAAGATAATCGCGTTCTTTTGAAAGTTTATTAATTTCACGAAAGCTTTAGGAAGAAACGCACATGCGTTTCTTTCTAGAGACAAGCAGTTGTTTGCTACGTGTGAAAGCACTGTTAGAACAGAGATCAGTGTTGCTTTTCTCAGTACAAGCTTTACTTTGAAAGATAATCGCGTTCTTGTGAAAGTTTATTAATTTCACGAAAGCTTTAGTAAGAAACGCACATGCGTTTCTTTGTAAAGACAGGCAGTTTTTTGCTATGTGTGAAAGCACTGTTAGAACTGAGATCAGTGTTGCTTTTCTCAGTACAAGCTTTACTTTGAAAGATAATCGCGTTCTTTTGAAAGATTATTAATTTCACGAAAGTTTTAGTACGAAACGCACATGCGTTACATTATAAAGACAAGCAGTTGTTCGCAACATGTGAAAGCACTGTTAGAACTGAGATGAGTGTTGCTTTTCTCAGTACAGGCTTTACTTTGAAAGATAATCGCGTTCTTTTGAAAGTTTATTAATTTCACGAAAGCTTTAGTAAGAAACGCACATGCGTTACTTTGTCAAGACAAGCAGTTGTTTGCTATGTGTGAAAGCACTGTTAGAACTGAGATCAGTGTTGCTTTTCTCAGTACAAGCTTTACTTTGAAAGATAATCGCGTTCTTTGAAAGTTTATTAATTTCACGAAAGCTTTAGGAAGAAACGCACATGCGTTTCTTTGTAAAGACAAGCAGTTGTTTGCTACATGTGAAAGCACTGTTAGAACAGAGATCAATGTTGCTTCTCTCAGTACAAGCTTTACTTTGAAAGATAATCGTGTTCTTTTGAAAGTTTATTAATTTCACGAAAGTTTTAGTACGAAACGCACATGCGTTACATTATAAAGACAAGCAGTTGTTTGCAACATGTGAAAGCACTGTTAGAACTGAGATGAGTGTTGCTTTTCTCAGTACAGGCTTTACTTTGAAAGATAATCGCGTTCTTTTGAAAGTTTATTAATTTCACGAAAGCTTTAGGAAGAAACGCACATGCGTTTCTTTGTAAAGACAGGCAGTTGTTTGCTACTTGTGAAAGCACTGTTAGAACTGAGATCAGTGTTGCTTTTCTCAGTACAAGCTTTACTTTGAAAGATAATCGCGTTCTTTGGAAAGATTATTAATTTCACGAAAGCTTTAGTACGAAACGCAATGCGTTACATTATAAAGACAAGCAGTTGTTTGCTACATGTGAAAGCACTGTTAGAACTGAGATCAGTGTTGCTTTTCTCAGTACAAGCTTTACTTTGAAAGATAATCACGTTCTTTTGAAAGTTTATTAATCACGAAAGCTTTAGGAAGAAACGCACATACGTTTCTTTCTCAAGAGAAGCAGTTGTTTGATATGTGTGAAATCACTGTTAGAACTGAGATCAGTGTTGCTTTTCTCAGTACAAGCTTTACTTTGAAAGATAATCGCGTTCTTTTGAAAGTTTATTAATTTCACGAAAGCTTTAGTCTGAAACGCACATGCGTTTCTTCGTAAAGACAAGCAGTTGTTTGCTACTTGTGAAAGCACTGTTAGAACTGAGATCAGTGTTGCTTTTCTCAGTACAAGATTTACTTTGAAAGATAATCGCGTTCTTGTGAAAGTTTATTAATTTCACGAAAGCTTTAGTAAGAAACGCACATGCGTTTCTTTGTAAAGACAGGCAGTTTTTTGCTACGTGTGAAAGCACTGTTAGAACTGAGATCAGTGTTGCTTTTCTCAGTACAAGCTTTACTTTGAAAGATAATCGCGTTCTTTTGAAAGTTTATTAATTTCACGAAAGCTTTAGTAAGAAACGCACATGCGTTACTTTGTCAAGACAAGCAGTTGTTTGCTATGTGTGAAAGCACTGTTAGAACTGAGATCAGTGTTGCTTTTCTCAGTACAAGCTTTACTTTGAAAGATAATCGCGTTCTTTTGAAAGTTTATTAATTTCACGAAAGCTTTAGGAAGAAACGCACATGCGTTTCTTTCTAAAGACAAGCAGTTGTTTGCTACATGTGAAAGCACTGTTAGAACAGAGATCAGTGTTGCTTTTCTCAGTACAAGCTTTACTTTGAAAGATAATCGCGTTCTTTTGAAAGTTTATTAATTTCACGAAAGCTTTAGGAAGAAACGCACATGCGTTTCTTTGTAAAGACAAGCAGTTGTTTGCTACATGTGAAAGCACTGTTATAACAGAGATCAGTGTTGCTTCTCTCAGTACAAGCTTTACTTTGAAAGATAATCGCGTTCTTTTGAAAGTTTATTAATTTCACGAAAGCTTTAGGAAGAAACGCACATGCGTTTCTTTGTAAAGACAAGTAGGTATTTGTTACGTGTGAAAGCACTGTTAGAACTGAGATCAGTGTTGCTTTTCTCAGTACAAGCTTTACTTTGAAAGACAATCGCGTTCTTTTGAAAGTTTATTAATTTCACGAAAGCTTTAGTCTGAAACGCACATGCGTTTCTTCGTAAAGACAAGCAGTTGTTTGCTACGTGTGAAAGCACTGTTAGAACTGAGATGAGTGTTCCTTTTCTCAGTACAAGCTTTACTTTGAAAGATAATCGCGTTCTTTTGAAAGTTTATTAATTTCACGAAAGCTTTAGGAAGAAACGCACATGCGTTTCTTTGTCAAGACAAGCAGTTGTTTGCTACGTGTGAAAGCACTGTTAGAACTGAGATCAGTGTTGCTTTTCTCAGTACAAGCTTTACTTTGAAAGATAATCGCGTTCTTTTGAAAGTTTTTTAATTTCACGAAAGCTTTAGGAAGAAACGCACATGCGTTTCTTCGTAAAGACAAGCAGTTGTTTGCTACATGTGAAAGCACTGTTAGAACTGAGATCAGTGTTGCTTTTCTCAGTACAAGCTTTACTTTGAAAGATAATCGCGTTCTTTTGAAAGTTTATTAATTTCACGAAAGCTTTAGGAAGAAACGCACATACGTTTCTTTGTCAAGACAAGCAGTTGTTTGCTACGTGTGAAAGCACTGTTAGAACTGAGAACAGTGTTGCTTTTCTCAGTACAAGCTTTACTTTGAAAGATAATCGCGTTCTTTTGAAAGTTTATTAATTTCACAAAAGCTTTAGGAAGAAACGCACATACGTTTCTTTGTCAAGACAAGCAGTTGTTTGCTACGTGTGAAAGCACTGTTAGAACTGAGATCAGTGTTGCTTTTCTCAGTACAAGCTTTACTTTGAAAGATAATCGCGTTCTTTTGAAAGTTTATTAATTTCACGAAAGCTTTAGGAAGAAACGCACATGCGTTTCTTTGTAAAGACAAGCAGTTGTTTGCTACATGTGAAAGCACTGTTAGAACAGAGATCAATGTTGCTTCTCTCAGTACAAGCTTTACTTTGAAAGATAATCGCGTTCTTTTGAAAGTTTATTAATTTCACGAAAGCTTTAGTCTGAAACGCACATGCGTTTCTTCGTAAAGACAAGTAGGTATTTGTTACGTGTGAAAGCACTGTTAGAACTGAGATCAGTGTTGCTTTTCTCAGTACAAGCTTTACTTTGAAAGATAATCGCCTTCTTTTGAAAGATTATTAATTTCACGAAAGCTTTAGTACGAAACGCACATGCGTTACATTATAAAGACAAGCAGTTGTTTCCTACATGTGAAAGCACTGTTAGAACTGAGATCAGTGTTGCTTTTCTCAGTACAAGCTTTACTTTGAAAGATAATCGCTTTCTTTTGAAAGTTTATTAATTTCACGAAAGTTTTAGGAAGAAACGCACATACGTTTCTTTGTCAAGACAAGCAGTTGTTTGATATGTGTGAAATCACTGTTAGAACTGAGATCAGTGTTGCTTTTCTCAGTACAAGCTTTACTTTGAAAGATAATCGCGTTCTTTTGAAAGTTTATTAATTTCACGAAAGCTTTAGTCTGAAACGCACATGCGTTTCTTCGTAAAGACAAGCAGTTGTTTGCTACGTGTGAAAGCACTGTTAGAACTGAGATCAGTGTTGCTTTTCTCAGTACAAGCTTTACTTTGAAAGATAATCGCGTTCTTGTGAAAGTTTATTAATTTCACGAAAGCTTTAGTAAGAAAAGCACATGCGTTTCTTTGTAAAGACAGGCAGTTTTTTGCTACGTGTGAAAGCACTGTTAGAACTGAGATCAGTGTTGCTTTTCTCAGTACAAGCTTTACTTTGAAAGATAATCGCGTTCTTTTGAAAGATTATTAATTTCACGAAAGTTATAGTACGAAACGCACATGCGTTACATTATAAAGCCAAGCAGTTGTTTGCGACATGTGAAAGCACTGTTAGAACTGAGATCAGTGTTGCTTTTGTCAGTACAAGCTTTACTTTGAAAGATAATCGCGTTCTTTTGAAAGTTTATTAATTTCACGAAAGCTTTAGGAAGACACGCACATGCGTTACATTATAAAGACAAGCAGTTGTTTGCTACATGTGAAAGCACTGTTAGAACTGAGATCAGTGTTGCTTTTCTCAGTACAATCTTTACTTTGAAAGATAATCGCGTTCTTTTGAAAGTTTATTAATTTCACGAAAGCTTTAGGAAGAAACGCACATACGTTTCTTTGTCAAGACAAGCAGTTGTTTGATATGTGTGAAATCACTGTTAGAACTGAGGTCAGTGTTGCTTTTCTCAGTACAAACTTTACTTTGAAAGATAATCGCGTTCTTTTGAAAGTTTATTAATTTCACGAAAGCTTTAGGAAGAAACGCACATGCGTTTCTTCGTAAAGACAAGCAGTTGTTTGCTACGTGTGAAAGCACTGTTAGAACTGAGATCAGTGTTGCTTTTCTCAGTACAAGCTTTACTTTGAAAGATAATCGCGTTCTTGTGAAAGTTTATTAATTTCACGAAAGCTTTAGTAAGAAACGCACATGCGTTTCTTTGTAAAGACAGGTAGTTGTTTGCTACGTGTGAAAGCACTGTTAGAACTCAGATCAGTGTTGCTTTTCTCAGTACAAGCTTTACTTTGAAAGATAATCGCGTTCTTTTGAAAGATTATTAATTTCACGAAAGTTTTAGTACGAAACGCACATGCGTTACATTATAAAGACAAGCAGTTGTTTGCGACATGTGAAAGCACTGTTAGAACTGAGATTAGTGTTGCTTCTCTCAGTACAAGCTTTACTTTGAAAGATAATCGCGTTCTTTTGAAAGTTTATTAATTTCACGAAAGCTTTAGTAAGAAACGCACATGCGTTACATTATAAAGACAAGCAGTTGTTTGCTACATGTGAAAGCACTGTTAGAACTGAGATCAGTGTTGCTTTTCTCAGTACAATCTTTACTTTGAAAGATAATCGCGTTCTTTTGAAAGTTTATTAATTTCACGAAAGCTTTAGGAAGAAACGCACATACATTTCTTTGTCAAGACAAGCAGTTGTTTGATATGTGTGAAATCACTGTTAGAACTGAGGTCAGTGTTGCTTTTCTCAGTACAAGCTTTACTTTGAAAGATAATCGCGTTCTTTTGAAAGTTTATTAATTTCACGAAAGCTTTAGTCTGAAACGCACATGCCTTTCTTCGTAAAGACAAGCAGTTGTTTGCTACGTGTGAAAGCACTGTTAGAACTGAGATCATTGTTGCTTTTCTCAGTACAAGCTTTACTTTGAAAGATAATCGCGTTCTTGTGAAAGTTTATTAATTTCACGAAAGCTTTAGTAAGAAACGCACATGCGTTTCTTTGTAAAGACAGGCAGTTTTTTGCTACGTGTGAAAGCACTGTTAGAACTGAGATCAGTGTTGCTTTTCTCAGTACAAGCTTTACTTTGAAAGATAATCGCGTTCTTTTGAAAGTTTATTAATTTCACGAAACCTTTAGTCTGAAACGCACATGCGTTTCTTCGTAAAGACAAGCAGTTGTTTGCTCCGTGTGAAAGCACTGTTAGAACTGAGATCAGTGTTGCTTTTCTCAGTACAAGCTTTACTTTGAAAGATAATCGCGTATGTGAAAGTTTATTAATTTCACGAAAGCTTTAGTAAGAAACGCACATGCGTTTCTTTGTAAAGACAGGCAGTTTTTTGCTACGTGTGAAAGCACGGTTAGAACTGAGATCAGTGTTGCTTTTCTCAGTACAAGCTTTCCTTTGAAAGATAATCGCGTTCTTTTGAAAGATTATTAATTTCACGAAACTTTTAGTACGAAACGCACATGCATTACATTATAAAGACAAGCAGTTGTTTGCGACATGTGAAAGCACTGTTAGAACTGAGATCAGTGTTGCTTTTCTCAGTACAAGCTTTACTTTGAAAGATAATCGCGTTCTTTTGAAAGTTTATTAATTTCACGAAAGCTTTAGGAAGAAACGCACATGCGTTTCTTGTAAAGACAAGCAGTTGTTTGCTACATGTGAAAGCACTGTTAGAACAGAGATCAGTGTTGCTTCTCTCAGTACAAGCTTTACTTTGAAAGATAATCGCGTTCTTTTGAAAGTTTATTAATTTCACGAAAGCTTTAGGAAGAAACGCACATGCGTTTCTTTGTAAAGACAAGTCGGTATTTGTTACGTAAGAAAGCACTGTTAGGACTGAGATCAGTGTTGCTTTTCTCAGTACAAGCTTTACTTTGAAAGACAATCGCGTTCTTTTGAAAGTTTATTAATTTCAGGAAAGCTTTAGGAAGAAACGCACATACGTTTCATTGTCAAGACAAGCAGTTGTTTGATATGTGTGAAATCACTGTTAGAAATGAGGTCAGTGTTGCTTTTCTCAGTACAAGCTTTACTTTGAAAGATAATCGCGTTCTTTTGAAAGTTTATTAATTTCACGAAAGCTTTAGTCTGAAACGCACATGCGTTTCTTCGTAAAGACAAGCAGTTGTTTGCTACGTGTGAAAGCACTGTTAGAACTGAGATCATTGTTGCTTTTCTCAGTACAAGCTTTACTTTGAAAGATAATCGCGTTCTTGTGAAAGTTTATTAATTTCACGAAAGCTGTAGTAAGAAACGCACATGCGTTTCTTTGTAAAGACAGGCAGTTGTTTGCTACGTGTAAAAGCACTGTTAGAACTGATGTCAGTGTTGCTTTTCTCAGTACAAGCTTTACTTTGAAAGATAATCGCGTTCTTTTGAAAGATTATAAATTTAACGAAAGTTTTAGTACGAAACGCACATGCGTTACATTATAAAGACAAGCAGTTGTTTGCGACATGTGAAAGCACTGTTAGAACTGAGATCAGTGTTGCTTTTCTCAGTACAAGCTTTACTTTGAACGATAATCGCGTTCTTTTGAAAGTTTATTAATTTCACGAAAGCTTTAGGAAGAAACGCACATGCGTTTCTTTGTAAAGACAAGCAGTTGTTTGCTACATGTGAAAGCACTGTTAGAACAGAGATCAATGTTGCTTCTCTCAGTACAAGCTTTACTTTGAAAGATAATCACGTTCTTTTGAAAGTTTATTAATTTCACGAAAGCTTTAGGAAGAAACGCACATGCGTTTCTTTGTAAAGACAAGTAGGTATTTGTTACGTGTGAAAGCACTGTTAGAACTGAGATCAGTGTTGCTTTTCTCAGTACAAGCTTTACTTTGAAAGATAATCGCGTTCTTTTGAAAGATTATTAATTTCACGAAAGCTTTAGTACGAAACGCACATGCGTTACATTATAAAGACAAGCAGTTGTTTCCTACATGTGAAAGCACTGTTAGAACTGAGATCAGTGTTGCTTTTCTCAGTACAAGCTTTACTTTGAAAGATAATTGCTTTCTTTTGAAAGTTTATTAATTTCAAGAAAGCTTTAGGAAGAAACGCACATACGTTTCTTTGTCAAGACAAGCAGTTGTTTGATATGTGTGAAATCACTGTTAGAACTGAGATCAGTGTTGCTTTTCTCAGTACAAGCTTTACTTTGAAAGATAATCGCGTTCTTTTGAAAGTTTATTAATTTCACGAAAGCTTTAGTCTGAAACGCACATGCGTTTCTTCGTAAAGACAAGCAGTTGTTTGCTACGTGTGAAAGCACTGTTAGAACTGAGATCAGTGTTGCTTTTCTCAGTACAAGCTTTACTTTGAAAGATAATCGCGTTCTTGTGAATGTTTATTAATTTCACGAAAGCTTTAGTAAGAAACGCACATGCGTTTCTTTGTAAAGACAGGCAGTTTTTTGCTACGTGTGAAAGCACTGTTAGAACTGAGATCAGTGTTGCTTTTCTCAGTACAAGCTTTACTTTGAAAGATAATCGCGTTCTTTTGAAAGTTTATTAATTTCACGAAACCTTTAGTCTGAAACGCACATGCGTTTCTTCGTAAAGACAAGCAGTTGTTTGCTCCGTGTGAAAGCACTGTTAGAACTGAGATCAGTGTTGCTTTTCTCAGTACAAGCTTTACTTTGAAAGATAATCGCGTTCTTGTGAAAGTTTATTAATTTCACGAAAGCTTTAGTAAGAAACGCACATGCGTTT
The DNA here is from genome assembly GCF_950005125.1 of Chionomys nivalis. Classification (NCBI taxonomy): domain Eukaryota; kingdom Metazoa; phylum Chordata; class Mammalia; order Rodentia; family Cricetidae; genus Chionomys; species Chionomys nivalis. The sequence goes on from NC_080112.1 coordinate 42,083,293, forward strand.
CTTTGTAAAGACAGGCAGTTTTTTGCTACGTGTGAAAGCACTGTTAGAACTGAGATCAGTGTTGCTTTTCTCAGTACAAGCTTTACTTTGAAAGATAATCGCGTTCTTTTGAAAGATTATTAATTTCACGAAAGTTTTAGTACGAAACGCACATGCGTTACATTATAAAGCCAAGCAGTTGTTTGCGACATGTGAAAGCACTGTTAGAACTGAGATCAGTGTTGCTTTTGTCAGCACAACTTTACTTTGAAAGATAATCGCGTTCTTTTGAAAGTTTATTAATTTCACGAAAGCTTTAGGAAGAAACGCACATGCGTTACATTATAAAGACAAGCAGTTGTTTGCTACATGTGAAAGCACTGTTAGAACTGAGATCAGTGTTGCTTTTCTCAGTACAATCTTTACTTTGAAAGATAATCGCGTTCTTTTGAAAGTTTATTAATTTCACGAAAGCTTTAGGAAGAAACGCACATACGTTTCTTTGTCAAGACAAGCAGTTGTTTGATATGTGTGAAATCACTGTTAGAACTGAGGTCAGTGTTGCTTTTCTCAGTACAAACTTTACTTTGAAAGATAATCGCGTTCTTTAAAAGTTTGTTAATTTCACGAAAGCTTTAGGAAGAAACGCACATGCGTTTCTTCGTAAAGACAAGCAGTTGTTTGCTACGTGTGAAAGCACTGTTAGAACTGAGATCAGTGTTGCTTTTCTCAGTACAAGCTTTACTTTGAAAGATAATCGCGTTCTTGTGATAGTTTATTAATTTCACGAAAGCTTTAGTAAGAAACGCACATGCGTTTCTTTGTAAAGACAGGTAGTTGTTTGCTACGTGTGAAAGCACTGTTAGAACTGAGATCAGTGTTGCTTTTCTCAGTACAAGCTTTACTTTGAAAGATAATCGCGTTCTTTTGAAAGATTATTAATATCACGAAAGTTTTAGTACGAAACGCACATGCGTTACATTATAAAGACAAGCAGTTGTTTGCGACATGTGAAAGCACTGTTAGAACTGAGATTAGTGTTGCTTCTCTCAGTACAAGCTTTACTTTGAAAGATAATCGCGTTCTTTTGAAAGTTTATTAATTTCACGAAAGCTTTAGGAAGAAACGCACATGCGTTTCTTTGTAAAGACAAGTCGGTATTTGTTACGTGTGAAAGCACTGTTAGAACTGAGATCAGTGTTGCTTTTCTCAGTACAAGCTATACTTTGAAAGACAATCGCGTTCTTTTGAAAGTTTATTAATTTCACGAAAGCTTTAGTCTGAAACGCACATGCGTTTCTTCGTAAAGACAAGCGGTTGTTTGCTACGTGTGAAAGCACTGTTAGAACTGAGATGAGTGTTCCTTTTCTCAGTACAAGCTTTACTTTGAAAGATAATCGCGTTCTTTTGAAAGTTTATTAATTTCACGAAAGCTTTAGTAAGAAACGCACATGCCTTACATTATAAAGACAAGCAGTTGTTTGCTACATGTGAAAGCACTGTTAGAACTGAGATCAGTGTTGCTTTTCTCAGTACAATCTTTACTTTGAAAGATAATCGCGTTCTTTTGAAAGTTTATTAATTTCACGAAAGCTTTAGGAAGAAACGCACATACGTTTCTTTGTCAAGACAAGCAGTTGTTTGATATGTGTGAAATCACTGTTAGAACTGAGGTCAGTGTTGCTTTTCTCAGTACAAACTTTACTTTGAAAGATAATCGCGTTCTTTTGAAAGTTTATTAATTTCACGAAAGCTTTAGGAAGAAACGCACATGCGTTTCTTCGTAAAGACAAGCAGTTGTTTGCTACGTGTGAAAGCACTGTTAGAACTGAGATCAGTGTTGCTTTTCTCAGTACAAGCTTTACTTTGAAAGATAATCACGTTCTTTTGAAAGTTTATTAATTTCACGAAAGCTTTAGTCTGAAACGCACATGCGTTTCTTCGTAAAGACAAGCAGTTGTTTGCTACGTGTGAAAGCACTGTTAGAACTGAGATCAGTGTTGCTTTTCTCAGTACAAGCTTTACTTTGAAAGATAATCGCGTTCTTGTGAATGTTTATTAATTTCACGAAAGCTTTAGTAAGAAACGCACATGCGTTTCTTTGTAAAGACAGGCAGTTTTTTGCTACGTGTGAAAGCACTGTTAGAACTGAGATCAGTGTTGCTTTTCTCAGTGCAAGCTTTACTTTGAAAGATAATCGTGTTCTTTTGAAAGTTTATTAATTTCACGAAACCTTTAGTCTGAAACGCACATGCGTTTCTTCGTAAAGACAAGCAGTTGTTTGCTCCGTGTGAAAGCACTGTTAGAACTGAGATCAGTGTTGCTTTTCTCAGTACAAGCTTTACTTTGAAAGATAATCGCGTTCTTGTGAAAGTTTATTAATTTCACGAAAGCTTTAGTAAGAAACGCACATGCGTTTCTTTGTAAAGACAGGCATTTTTTTGCTACGTGTTAAAGCACTGTTAGAACTGAGATCAGTGTTGCTTTTCTCAGTACAAGCTTTACTTTGAAAATTAATCGCGTTCTTTTGAAAGATTATTAATTTCACGAAACTTTTAGTACGAAACGCACATGCGTTACATTATAAAGCCAAGCAGTTGTTTGCGACATGTGAAAGCACTGTTAGAACTGAGATCAGTGTTGCTTTTCTCAGTACAAGCTTTACTTTGAAAGATAATCGCATTCTTTTGAAAGTTTATTAATTTCACGAAAGCTTTAGGAAGAAACGCACATGCGTTTCTTTGTAAAGACAAGCAGTTGTTTGCTACATGTGAAAGCACTGTTAGAACAGAGATCAGTGTTGCTTCTCTCAGTACAAGCTTTACTTTGAAAGATAATCGCGTTCTTTTGAAAGTTTATTAATTTCACGAAAGCTTTAGGAAGAAACGCACATGCGTTTCTTTGTAAAGACAAGTCGGTATTTGTTAAGTGTGAAAGCACTGTTAGAACTGAGATCAGTGTTGCTTTTCTCAGTACAAGCTTTACTTTGAAAGACAATCGCGTTCTTTTGAAAGTTTATTAAATTCACGAAAGCTTTAGTCTGAAACGCACATGCGTTTCTTCGTAAAGACAAGCAGTTGTTTGCTACGTGTGAAAGCACTGTTAGAACTGAGATGAGTGTTCCTTTTCTCAGTACAAGCTTTACTTTGAAAGATAATGGCGTTCTTTTGAAAGTTTATTAATTTCACGAAATCTTTAGGAAGAAACGCACATGCGTTTCTTTGTCAAGACAAGCAGTTGTTTGATACGTGTGAAATCACTGTTAGAACTGAGATGAGGGTTCCTTTTCTCAGTACAAGCTTTACTTTGAAAGATAATCGCGTTCTTTTGAAAGTTTATTAATTTCACGAAAGCTTTAGTCTGAAATGCATATGCGTTTCTTCGTAAAGACAAGCAGTTGTTTGCTACGTGTGAAAGCACTGTTAGAACTGAGATGTGTGTTCCTTTTCTCAGTACAAGCTTTACTTTGAAAGATAATCGCGTTCTTTTGAAAGTTTATTAATTTCACGAAAGCTTTAGTCTGAAACGCACATGCGTTTCTTCGTAAAGACAAGCAGTTGTTTGCTACATGTGAAAGCACTGTTAGAACTGAGATCAGTGTTGCTTTTCTCAGTACAATCTTTACTTTGAAAGATAATCGCGTTCTTGTGAAAGTTTATTAATTTCACGAAAGCTTTAGGAAGAAACGCACATACGTTTCTTTGTCAAGACAAGCAGTTGTTTGATATGTGTGAAATCACTGTTAGAACTGAGGTCAGTGTTGCTTTTCTCAGTACAAGCTTTACTTTGAAAGATAATCGCTTTCTTTTGAAAGTTTATTAATTTCACGAAAGCTTTAGGAAGAAACGCACATGCGTTTCTTCGTAAAGACAAGCAGTTTTTTGCTACATGTGAAAGCACTGTTAGAACTGAGATCAGTGTTGCTTTTCTCAGTACAATCTTTACTTTGAAAGATAATCGCGTTCTTGTGAAAGTTTATTAATTTCACGAAAGCTTTAGTAAGAAACGCACATGCGTTTCTTTGTAAAGACAGGTAGTTGTTTGCTACGTGTGAAAGCACTGTTAGAACTGAGATCAGTGTTGCTTTTCTCAGTACAAGCTTTACTTTGAAAGACAATCGCGTTCTTTTGAAAGTTTATTAATTTCACGAAAGCTTTAGTCTGAAACGCACATGCGTTTCTTCGTAAAGACAAGCAGTTGTTTGCTACGTGTGAAAGCACTGTTAGAACTAAGATGAGTGTTCCTTTTCTCAGTACAAGCTTTACTTTGAAAGATAATCGCGTTCTTTTGAAAGTTTATTAATTTCACGAAAGCTTTAGGAAGAAACGCACATGCGTTTCTTTGTCAAGACAAGCAGTTGTTTGATACGTGTGAAATCACTGTTAGAACTGAGATGAGGGTTCCTTTTCTCAGTACAAGCTTTACTTTGAAAGATAATCGCGTTCTTTTGAAAGTTTATTAATTTCACGAAAGCTTTAGTCTGAAACGCACATGCGTTTCTTCGTAAAGTCAAGTAGTTGTTAGCTACGTGTGAAAGCACTGTTAGAACTGAGATCAGTGTTGCTTTTCTCAGTACAAGCTTTACTTTGAAAGATAATCGCGTTCTTTTGAAAGTTTATTAATTTCTCGAAAGCTTTAGGAAGAAACGCACATGCGTTACATTATAAAGACAAGCAGTTGTTTGCTACATGTGAAAGCACTGTTAGAACTGAGATCAGTGTTGCTTTTCTCAGTACAATCTTTACTTTGAAAGATAATCGCGTTCCTTTGAAAGTTTATTAATTTCACGAAAGCTTTAGGAAGAAACGCACATACGTTTCTTTGTCAAGACAAGCAGTTGTTTGATATGTGTGAAATCACTGTTAGAACTGAGGTCAGTGTTGCTTTTCTCAGTACAAGCTTTACTTTGAAAGATAATTGCGTTCTTTTGAAAGTTTATTAATTTCACGAAAGCTTTAGTCTGAAACGCACATGCGTTTCTTCGTAAAGACAAGCAGTTGTTTGCTACGTGTGAAAGCACTGTTAGAACTGAGATCAGTGTTGCTTTTCTCAGTACAAGCTTTACTTTGAAAGATAATCGCGTTCTTGTGAAAGTTTATTAATTTCACGAAAGCTTTAGTAAGAAACGCACATGCATTTCTTTGTAAAGACAGGCAGTTGTTTGCTACGTGTGAAAGCTCTGTTAGAACTGAGATCAGTGTTGCTTTTCTCAGTACAAGCTTTACTTTGAAAGATAATCGCGTTCTTTTGAAAATTTATTAATTTCACGAAAGCTTTAGTCTGAAATGCACATGCGTTTCTTCGTAAAGACAAGCAGTTGTTTGCTACATGTGAAAGCACTGTTAGAACTGAGATCAGTGTTGCTTTTCTCAGTAAAAGCTTTACTTTGAAAGATAATCGCGTTCTTTTGAATGTTTATTAATTTCACGAAAGCTTTAGGAAGAAACGCACATGCCTTTCTTTGTAAAGACAAGTAGGTATTTGTTACGTGTGAAAGCACTGTTAGAACTGAGATCAGTGTTGCTTTTTTCAGTACAAGCTTTACTTTGAAAGGTAATCGCGTTCTTGAAAAAGTTTATTAATTTCACGAAAGATTTAGTAAGAAACGCACATGTGTATCTTTGCCAACATAAGCAGTTGTTTGCTACGTGTGAAAGTACTGTTAGAACTGAGATCAGTGTTGCTTTTCTCAGTACAAGCTTTACTTTGAAAGATAATCGCGTTCTTTTGAAAGATTATTAATTTCACGAAAGCTTTAGTACGAAACGCACATGCGTTTCTTTGTAAAGACAGGCAGTTGTTTGCTACGTGTGAAAGCACTGTTAGAACTGAGATCAGTGTTGCTTTTCTCAGTACAAGCTTTACTTTGAAAGATAATCGCGTTCTTTTGAAAGTTTATTAATTTCACGAAAGCTTTAGGAAGAAACGCACATGCGTTTCTTTGTCAAGACAAGCAGTTGTTTGCTAGGTGTGAAAGCACTGTTAGAACTGAGATCAGTGTTGCTTTTCTCAGTACAAGCTTTACTTTGAAAGATAATCGCGTTCTGTTGAAAGTTTATTAATTTCACGAAAGCTTTAGTACGAAACGCACATGCGTTACATAATAAAGACAAGCAGTTCTTTCCTATGTGTGAAAGCACTGTTAGAACTGAGATCAGTGTTGCTTTTCTCAGTACAAGCTTTACTTTGAAAGACAATCGCGTTCTTTTGAAAGTTTATTAATTTCACGAAAGCTTTAGGAAGAAACGCACATACGTTTCTTTGTCAAGACAAGCAGTTGTTTGATATGTGTGAAATCACTGTTAGAACTGAGATCAGTGTTGCTTTTCTCAGTACAAGCTTTACTTTGAAAGATAATCGCATTCTTTTGAAAGTTTATTAATTTCACGAAAGCTTTAGTCTGAAACGCACATGCGTTTCTTCGTAAAGACAAGCAGTTGTTTGCTACGTGTGAAAGCACTGTTAGAACTGAGATCAGTGTTGCTTTTCTCAGTACAAGCTTTACTTTGAAAGATAATCGCGTTCTTGTGAATGTTTATTAATTTCACGAAAGCTTTAGTAAGAAACGCACATGCGTTTCTTTGTAAAGACAGGCAGTTTTTTGCTACGTGTGAAAGCACTGTTAGAACTGAGATCAGTGTTGCTTTTCTCAGTACAAGCTTTACTTAGAAAGATAATCGCGTTCTTTTGAAAGTTTATTAATTTCACGAAACCTTTAGTCTGAAACACACATGCGTTTCTTCGTAAAGACAAGCAGTTGTTTGCTCCGTGTGCAAGCACTGTTAGAACTGAGATCAGTGTTGCTTTTCTCAGTACAAGCTTTACTTTGAAAGATAATCGCGTTCTTGTGAAAGTTTATTAATTTCACGAAAGCTTTAGTAAGAAACGCACATGCGTTTCTTTGTAAAGACAGGCAGTTTTTTGCTACGTGTGAAAGCACTGTTAGAACTGAGATCAGTGTTGCTTTTCTCAGTACAAGCTTTCCTTTGAAAGATAATCGCGTTCTTTTGAAAGATTATTAATTTCACGAAACTTTTAGTACGAAACGCACATGCGTTACATTATAAAGCCAAGCAGTTGTTTGCGACATGTGAAAGCACTGTTAGAACTGAGATCAGTGTTGCTTTTCTCAGTACAAGCTTTACTTTGAAAGATAATCGGGTTCTTTTGAAAGTTTATTAATTTCACGAAAGCTTTAGGAAGAAACGCACATACGTTTCTTTGTAAAGACAAGCAGTTGTTTGCTACATGTGAAAGCACTGTTAGAACAGAGATCAGTGTTGCTTCTCTCATTACAAGCTTTACTTTGAAAGATAATCGCGTACTTTTGAAAGTTTATTAATTTCACGAAAGCTTTAGGAAGAAACGCACATGCGTTTCTTTGTAAAGACAAGTCGGTATTTGTTACGTGTGAAAGCACTGTTAGAACTGAGATCAGTGTTGCTTTTCTCAGTACAAGCTTTACTTTGAAAGACAATCGCGTTCTTTTGAAACTTTATTAATTTCACGAAAGCTTTAGTCTGAAACGCACATGCGTTTCTTCGTAAAGACAAGCAGTTGTTTGCTACGTGTGAAAGCACTGTTAGTACTGAGATATGTGTGCCTTTTCTCAGTACAAGCTTTACTTTGAAAGATAATCGCGTTCTTTTGAAAGTTTATTAATTTCACGAAAGCTTTAGGAAGAAACGCACATGCGTTTCTTTGTCAAGACAAGCAGTTGTTTGATACGTGTGAAATCACTGTTAGAACTGAGATGAGGGTTCCTTTTCTCAGTACAAGCTTTACTTTGAAAGATAATCGCGTTCTTTTGAAAGATTATTAATTTCACGAAAGCTTTAGTCTGAAACGCACATGCGTTTCTTCGTAAAGACAAGCAGTTGTTTGCTACATGTGAAAGCACTGTTAGAACTGAGATCAGTGTTGCTTTTCTCAGTACAATCTTTACTTTGAAAGATAATCGCGTTCTTTTGAAAGTTTATTAATTTCACGAAAGCTTTAGGAAGAAACGCACATACGTTTCTTTGTCAAGACAAGCAGTTGTTTGATATGTGTGAAATCACTGTTAGAACTGAGGTCAGTGTTGCTTTTCTCAGTACAAGCTTTACTTTGAAAGATAATCGCGTTCTTTTGAAAGTTTATTAATTTCACGAAAGCTTTAGGAAGAAACACACATGCGTTTCTTCGTAAAGACAAGCAGTTGTTTGCTACGTGTGAAAGCACTGTTAGAACTGAGATCAGTATTGCTTTTCTCAGTACAAGCTTTACTTTGAAAGATAATCGCGTTCTTGTGAAAGTTTATTAATTTCACGAAAGCTTTAGTAAGAAACGCACATGCGTTTCTTTGTAAAGACAGGCAGTTTTTTGCTTTGTGTGAAAGCACTGTTAGAACTGAGATCAGTGTTGCTTTTCTCAGTACAAGCTTTACTTTGAAAGATAATCGCGTTCTTTTGAAAGTTTATTAATTTCACGAAAGTTTTAGTACGAAACGCACATGCGTTACATTATAAAGACAAGCAGTTGTTTGCAACATGTGAAAGCACTGTTAGAACTGAGATCAGTGTTGCTTTTCTCAGTACAATCTTTACTTTGAAAGATAATCGCGTTCTTTTGAAAGTTTTTAATTTCACGAAAGCTTTAGGAAGAAACGCACATGCGTTACATTATAAAGACAAGCAGTTGTTTCCTACATGTGAAAGCACTGTTAGAACTGAGATCAGTGTTGCTTTTCTCAGTACAAGCTTTACTTTGAAAGATAATCGCTTTCTTTTGAATGTTTATTAATTTCACGATAGCTTTAGGAAGAAACGCACATACGTTTCTTTGTCAAGACAAGCAGTTGTTTGATATGTGTGAAATCACTGTTAGAACTGAGATCAGTGTTGCTTTTCTCAGTACAAGCTTTACTTTGAAAGATAATCGCGTTCTTTTGAAAGTTTATTAATTTCACGAAAGCTTTAGTCTGAAACGCACATGCGTTTCTTCGTAAAGACAAGCAGTTGTTTGCTACGTGTGAAAGCACTGTTAGAACTGAGATCAGTGTTGCTTTTCTCAGTACAAGCTTTACTTTGAAAGATAATCGCGTTCTTGTGAATGTTTATTAATTTCACGAAAGCTTTAGTAAGAAACGCACATGCGTTTCTTTGTAAAGACAGGCAGTTTTTTGCTACGTGTGAAAGCACTGTTAGAACTGAGATCAGTGTTGCTTTTCTCAGTACAAGCTTTACTTTGAAAGATAATCGCGTTCTTTTGAAAGTTTATTAATTTCACGAAACCTTTAGTCTGAAACGCACATGCGTTTCTTCGTAAAGACAAGCAGTTGTTTGCTCCGTGTGAAAGCACTGTTAGAACTGAGATCAGTGTTGCTTTTCTCAGTACAAGCTTTACTTTGAAAGATAATCGCGTTCTTGTGAAAGTTTATTAATTTCACGAAAGCTTTAGGAAGAAACGCACATGTGTTTCTTTGTAAAGACAGGCAGTTTTTTGCTACGTGTGAAAGCACTGTTAGAACTGAGATCAGTGTTGCTTTTCTCAGTACAAGCTTTACTTTGAAAGATAATCGCGTTCTTTTGAAAGTTTATTAATTTCACGAAACCTTTAGTCTGAAACGCACATGCGTTTCTTCGTAAAGACAAGCAGTTGTTTGCTCCGTGTGAAAGCACTGTTAGAACTGAGATCAGTGTTGCTTTTCTCAGTACAAGCTTTACTTTGAAAGATAATCGCGTTCTTGTGAAAGTTTATTAATTTCACGAAAGCTTTAGTAAGAAACGCACATGCGTTACATTATAAAGACAAGCAGTTGTTTGCGACATGTGAAAGCACTGTTAGAACTGAGATTAGTGTTGCTTCTCTCAGTACAAGCTTTACTTTGAAAGATAATCGCGTTCTTTTTAAAGTTTATTAATTTCACGAAAGCTTTAGGAAGAAACGCACATGCGTTTCTTTGTAAAGACAAGTCGGTATTTGTTACGTGTGAAAGCACTGTTAGAACTGAGATCAGTGTTGCTTTTCTCAGTACAAGCTTTACTTTGAAAGACAATCGCGTTCTTTTGAAAGTTTATTAATTTCACGAAAGCTTTAGTCTGAAACGCACATGCGTTTCTTCGTAAAGACAAGCGGTTGTTTGCTACGTGTGAAAGCACTGTTAGAACTGAGATGAGTGTTCCTTTTCTCATACAAGCTTTACTTTGAAAGATAATCGCGTTCTTTTGAAAGTTTATTAATTTCACGAAAGCTTTAGTAAGAAACGCACATGCGTTACATTATAAAGACAAGCAGTTGTTTGCTACATGTGAAAGCACTGTTAGAACTGAGATCAGTGTTGCTTTTCTCAGTACAAGCTTTACTTTGAAAGATAATCGCGTTCTTTTGAAAGTTTATTAATTTCACGAAAGCTTTAGTAAGAAACGCACATGCGTTTCTTTGTAAAGACAGGCAGTTGTTTGCTACGTGTGAAAGCACTGTTAGAACTGATATCAGTGTTGCTTTTCTCAGTACAAGCTTTACTTTGAAAGATAATCGCGTTCTTTTGAAAGATTATTAATTTCACGAAAGTTTTAGTACGAAACGCACATGCGTTACATTATAAAGACAAGCAGTTGTTTGCGACATGTGAAAGCACTGTTAGAACTGAGATCAGTGTTGCTTTTCTCAGTACAAGCTTTACTTTGAAAGGTAATCGCGTTCTTTTGAAAGTTTATTAATTTCACGAAAGCTTTAGGAAGAAACGCACATGCGTTTCTTTGTAAAGACAAGCAGTTGTTTGCTACATGTGAAAGCACTGTTAGAATAGAGATCAATGTTGCTTCTCTCAGTACAAGCTTTACTTTGAAAGATAATCGCGTTCTTTTGAAAGTTTATTAATTTCACGAAAGCTTTAGGAAGAAACGCACATGCGTTTCTTTGTAAAGACAAGTAGGTATTTATTACGTGTGAAAGCACTGTTAGAACTGAGATCAGTGTTGCTTTTCTCAGTACAAGCTTTACTTTGAAAGATAATCGCTTTCTTTTGAAAGTTTATTAATTTCACGAAAGCTTTAGGAAGAAACGCACATACGTTTCTTTGTCAAGACAAGCAGTTGTTTGATATGTGTGAAATCACTGTTAGAACTGAGATCAGTGTTGCTTTTCTCAGTACAAGCTTTACTTTGAAAGATAATCACGTTCTTTTGAAAGATTATTAATTTCACGAAAGCTTTAGTCTGAAACGCACATGCGTTTCTTTGTAAAGACAAGCAGTTGTTTGCTACGTGTGAAAGCACTGTTAGAACTGAGATCAGTGTTGCTTTTCTCAGTACAAGCTTTACTTTGAAAGATAATCGCGTTCTTGTGAATGTTTATTAATTTCACGAAAGCTTTAGTAAGAAACGCACATGCGTTTCTTTGTAAAGACAGGCAGTTTTTTGCTACGTGTGAAAGCACTGTTAGAACTGAGATCAGTGTTGCTTTTCTCAGTACAAGCTTTACTTTGAAAGATAATCGCGTTCTTTTGAAAGTTTATTAATTTCACGAAACCTTTAGTCTGAAACGCACATGCGTTTCTTCGTAAAGACAAGCAGTTGTTTGCTCCGTGTGAAAGCACTGTTAGAACTGAGATCAGTGTTGCTTTTCTCAGTACAAGCTTTACTTTGAAAGATAATCGCGTTCTTGTGAAAGTTTATTAATTTCACGAAAGCTTTAGGAAGAAACGCACATGCGTTTCTTTGTAAAGACAGGCAGTTTTTTGCTACGTGTGAAAGCACTGTTAGAACTGAGATCAGTGTTGCTTTTCTCAGTACAAGCTTTACTTTGAAAGATAATCGCGTTCTTTTGAAAGATTATTAATTTCACCAAACTTTTAGTACGAAACGCACATGCGTTACATTATAAAGCCAAGCAGTTGTTTGTGACATGTGAAAGCACTGTTAGAACTGAGATCAGTGTTGCTTTTCTCAGTACAAGCTTTACTTTGAAAGATAATCGCGTTCTTTTGAAAGTTTATTAATTTCACGAAAGCTTTAGGAAGAAACGCACATGCGTTTCTTTGTAAAGACAAGCAGTTGTTTGCTACATGTGAAAGCACTGTTAGAACAGAGATCAGTGTTGCTTCTCTCAGTACAAGCTTTACTTTGAAAGATAATCGCGTTCTTTTGAAAGTTTATTAATTTCACGAAAGCTTTAGGAAGAAACGCACATGCGTTTCTTTGTAAAGACAAGTCGGTATTTGTTAAGTGTGAAAGCACTGTTAGAACTGAGATCAGTGTTGCTTTTCTCAGTACAAGCTTTACTTTGAAAGACAATCGCGTTCTTTTGAAAGTTTATTAAATTCACGAAAGCTTTAGTCTGAAACGCACATGCGTTTCTTCGTAAAGACAAGCAGTTGTTTGCTACGTGTGAAAGCACTGTTAGAACTGAGATCAGTGTTGCTTTTCTCAGTACAAGCTTTACTTTGAAAGATAATCGCGTTCTTTTGAAAGTTTATTAATTTCACGAAAGCTTTAGGAAGAAACGCACATGCGTTTCTTTGTCAAGACAAGCAGTTGTTTGATACGTGTGAAATCACTGTTAGAACTGAGATGAGGGTTCCTTTTCTCAGTACAAGCTTTACTTTGAAAGATAATCGCGTTCTTTTGAAAGTTTATTAATTTCACGAAAGCTTTAGTCTGAAACGCATATGCGTTTCTTCGTAAAGACAAGCAGTTGTTTGCTACGTGTGAAAGCACTGTTAGAACTGAGATGTGTGTTCCTTTTCACAGTACAAGCTTTACTTTGAAAGATAATCGCGTTCTTTTGAAAGTTTATTAATTTCACGAAAGCTTTAGTCTGAAACGCACATGCGTTTCTTCGTAAAGACAAGCAGTTGTTTGCTACATGTGAAAGCACTGTTAGAACTGAGATCAGTGTTGCTTTTCTCAGTACAATCTTTACTTTGAAAGATAATCGCGTTCTTTTGAAAGTTTATTAATTTCACGAAAGCTTTAGGAAGAAACGCACATACGTTTCTTTGTCAAGACAAGCAGTTGTTTGATATGTGTGAAATCACTGTTAGAACTGAGGTCAGTGTTGCTTTTCTCAGTACAAGCTTTACTTTGAAAGATAATCGCGTTCTTTTGAAAGTTTATTAATTTCACGAAAGCTTTAGGAAGAAACGCACATGCGTTTCTTCGTAAAGACAAGCAGTTGTTTGCTACATGTGAAAGCACTGTTAGAACTGAGATCAGTGTTGCTTTTCTCAGTACAAGCTTTACTTTGAAAGATAATCGCGTTCTTGTGAAAGTTTATTAATTTCACGAAAGCTTTAGTAAGAAACGCACATGCGTTTCTTTGTAAAGACAGGTAGTTGTTTGCTACGTGTGAAAGCACTGTTAGAACTGAGATCAGTGTTGCTTTTCTCAGTACAAGCTTTACTTTGAAAGATAATCGCGTTCTTTTGAAAGATTATTAATTTCACGAAAGTTTTAGTACGAAACGCACATGCGTTACATTATAAAGACAAGCAGTTGTTTGCGACATGTGAAAGCACTGTTAGAACTGAGATTAGTGTTGCTTCTCTCAGTACAAGCTTTACTTTGAAAGATAATCGCGTACTTTTAAAAGTTTATTAATTTCACGAAAGCTTTAGGAAGAAACGCACATGCGTTTCTTTGTAAAGACAAGTCGGTATTTGTTACGTGTGAAAGCACTGTTAGAACTGAGATCAGTGTTGCTTTTCTCAGTACAAGCTTTACTTTGAAAGACAATCGCGTTCTTTTGAAAGTTTATTAATTTCACGAAAGCTTTAGTCTGAAACGCACATGCGTTTCTTCGTAAAGACAAGCAGTTGTTTGCTACGTGTGAAAGCACTGTTAGAACTGAGATGAGTGTTCCTTTTCTCAGTACAAGCTTTACTTTGAAAGATAATCGCGTTCTTTTGAAAGTTTATTAATTTCACGAAAGCTTTAGGAAGAAACGCACATGCGTTTCTTTGTCAAGACAAGCAGTTGTTTGATACGTGTGAAATCACTGTTAGAACTGAGATGAGGGTTCCTTTTCTCAGTACAAGCTTTACTTTGAAAGATAATCGCGTTCTTTTGAAAGTTTATTAATTTCACGAAAGCTTTAGTCTGAAACGCACATGCGTTTCTTCGTAAAGTCAAGTAGTTGTTTGCTACGTGTGAAAGCACTGTTAGAACTGAGATGTGTGTTCCTTTTCTCAGTACAAGCTTTACTTTGAAAGATAATCGCGTTCTTTTGAAAGTTTATTAATTTCACGAAAGCTTTAGGAAGAAACGCACATGCGTTACATTATAAAGACAAGCAGTTGTTTGCTACGTTGAAAGCACTGTTAGAACTGAGATCAGTGTTGCTTTTCTCAGTACAAGCTTTACTTTGAAAGATAATCGCGTTCTTTTGAAAGTTTATTAATTTCACGAAAGCTTTAGTCTGAAACGCACATGCGTTTCTTCGTAAAGACAAGCAGTTGTTTGCTACGTGTGAAAGCACTGTTAGAACTGAGATCATTGTTGCTTTTCTCAGTACAAGCTTTACTTTGAAAGATAATCGCGTTCTTGTGAAAGTTTATTAATTTCACGAAAGCTTTAGTAAGAAACGCACATGCGTTTCTTTGTAAAGACAGGCAGTTGTTTGCTACGTGTGAAAGCACTGTTAGAACTGATATCAGTGTTGCTTTTCTCAGTACAAGCTTTACTTTGAAAGATAATCGCGTTCTTTTGAAAGATTATTAATTTCACGAAAGTTTTAGTACGAAACGCACATGCGTTACATTATAAAGACAAGCAGTTGTTTGAGACATGTGAAAGCACTGTTAGAACTGAGATCAGTGTTGCTTTTCTCAGTACAAGCTTTACTTTGAAAGGTAATCGCGTTCTTTTGAAAGTTTATTAATTTCACGAAAGCTTTAGTCTGAAACGCACATGCGTTTCTTCATAAAGACAAGCAGTTGTTTGCTACGTGTGAAAGCACTGTTAGAACTGAGATCAGTGTTGCTTTTCTCAGTACAAGCTTTACTTTGAAAGATAATCGCGTTCTTTTGAAAGTTTATTAATTTCACGAAAGCTTTAGGAAGAAACGCACATACGTTTCTTTGTCAAGACAAGCAGTTGTTTGATATGTGTGAAATCACTGTTAGAACTGAGGTCAGTGTTGCTTTTCTCAGTACAAGCTTTACTTTGAAAGATAATCGCGTTCTTTTGAAAGTTTATTAATTTCACGAAAGCTTTAGGAAGAAACGCACATGCGTTTCTTCGTAAAGACAAGCAGTTGTTTGCTACATGTGAAAGCACTGTTAGAACTGAGATCAGTGTTGCTTTTCTCAGTACAAGCTTTACTTTGAAAGATAATCGCGTTCTTGTGAAAGTTTATTAATTTCACGAAAGCTTTAGTAAGAAACGCACATGCGTTTCTTTGTAAAGACAGGTAGTTGTTTGCTACGTGTGAAAGCACTGTTAGAACTGAGATCAGTGTTGCTTTTCTCAGTACAAGCTTTACTTTGAAAGATAATCGCGTTCTTTTGAAAGATTATTAATTTCACGAAAGTTTTAGTACGAAACGCACATGCGTTACATTATAAAGACAAGCAGTTGTTTGCGACATGTGAAAGCACTGTAAGAACTGAGATTAGTGTTGCTTCTCTCAGTACAAGCTTTACTTTGAAAGATAATCGCGTACTTTTAAAAGTTTATTAATTTCACGAAAGCTTTAGGAAGAAACGCACATGCGTTTCTTTGTAAAGACAAGTCGGTATTTGTTACGTGTGAAAGCACTGTTAGAACTGAGATCAGTGTTGCTTTTCTCAGTACAAGCTTTACTTTGAAAGACAATCGCGTTCTTTTGAAAGTTTATTAATTTCACGAAAGCTTTAGTCTGAAACGCACATGCGTTTCTTCGTAAAGACAAGCAGTTGTTTGCTACGTGTGAAAGCACTGTTAGAACTGAGATGAGTGTTCCTTTTCTCAGTACAAGCTTTACTTTGAAAGATAATCGCGTTCTTTTGAAAGTTTATTAATTTCACGAAAGCTTTAGGAAGAAACGCACATGCGTTTCTTTGTCAAGACAAGCAGTTGTTTGATACGTGTGAAATCACTGTTAGAACTGAGATGAGGGTTCCTTTTCTCAGTACAAGCTTTACTTTGAAAGATAATCGCGTTCTTTTGAAAGTTTATTAATTTCACGAAAGCTTTAGTCTGAAACGCACATGCGTTTCTTCGTAAAGTCAAGTAGTTGTTTGCTACGTGTGAAAGCACTGTTAGAACTGAGATGTGTGTTCCTTTTCTCAGTACAAGCTTTACTTTGAAAGATAATCGCGTTCCTTTGAAAGTTTATTAATTTCACGAAAGCTTTAGGAAGAAACGCACATACGTTTCTTTGTCAAGACAAGCAGTTGTTTGATATGTGTGAAATCACTGTTAGAACTGAGGTCAGTGTTGCTTTTCTCAGTACAAGCTTTACTTTGAAAGATAATCGCGTTCTTTTGAAAGTTTATTAATTTCAAGAAAGCTTTAGTACGAAACGCACATGCGTTTCTTTGTAAAGACAAGTAGGTATTTGTTACGTGTGAAAGCACTGTTAGAACTGAGATCAGTGTTGCTTTTCTCAGTACAAGCTTTACTTTGAAAGACAATCACGTTCTTTTGAAAGTTTATTAATTTCACGAAAGCTTTAGTCTGAAATGCACATGCGTTTCTTCGTAAAGACAAGCAGTTGTTTGCTACGTGTGAAAGCACTTTTAGAACTGAGATCAGTGTTCCTTTTCTCAGTACAAGCTTTACTTTGAAAGATAATCGCGTTCTTTTGAAAGTTTATTAATTTCACGAAAGCTTTAGGAAGATACGTACATACGTTTATTTTTCAAGACAAGCAGTTGTTTGATACGTGTGAAATCACTGTTAGAACTGAGATGAGTGTTCCTTTTCTCAGTACAAGCTTTACTTTGAAAGATAATCGCGTTCTTTTGAAAGTTTATTAATTTCACGAAAGCTTTAGTCTGAAACGCACATGCGTTTCTTCATAAAGACAAGCAGTTGTTTGCTACGTTGAAAGCACTGTTAGAACTGAGATCAGTGTTGCTTTTCTCAGTACAAGCTTTACTTTGAAAGATAATCGCGTTCTTTTGAAAGTTTATTAATTTCACGAAAGCTTTAGTCTGAAACGCACATGCGTTTCTTCGTAAAGACAAGCAGTTGTTTGCTACGTGTGAAAGCACTGTTAGAACTGAGATCATTGTTGCTTTTCTCAGTACAAGCTTTACTTTGAAAGATAATCGCGTTCTTGTGAAAGTTTATTAATTTCACGAAAGCTTTAGTAAGAAACGCACATGCGTTTCTTTGTAAAGACAGGCAGTTGTTTGCTACGTGTGAAAGCACTGTTAGAACTGATATCAGTGTTGCTTTTCTCAGTACAAGCTTTACTTTGAAAGATAATCGCGTTCTTTTGAAAGATTATTAATTTCACGAAAGTTTTAGTACGAAACGCACATGCGTTACATTATAAAGACAAGCAGTTGTTTGAGACATGTGAAAGCACTGTTAGAACTGAGATCAGTGTTGCTTTTCTCAGTACAAGCTTTACTTTGAAAGGTAATCGCGTTCTTTTGAAAGTTTATTAATTTCACGAAAGCTTTAGTCTGAAACGCACATGCGTTTCTTCGTAAAGACAAGCAGTTGTTTGCTACGTGTGAAAGCACTGTTAGAACTGAGATCAGTGTTGCTTTTCTCAGTACAAGCTTTACTTTGAAAGATAATCGCGTTCTTTTGAAAGTTTATTAATTTCACGAAAGCTTTAGGAAGAAACGCACATGCGTTTCTTTGTCAAGACAAGCAGTTGTTTGATATGTGTGAAATCACTGTTAGAACTGAGGTCAGTGTTGCTTTTCTCAGTACAAGCTTTACTTTGAAAGATAATCGCGTTCTTTTGAAAGTTTATTAATTTCACGAAAGCTTTAGGAAGAAACGCACATGCGTTTCTTCGTAAAGACAAGCAGTTGTTTGCTACATGTGAAAGCACTGTTAGAACTGAGATCAGTGTTGCTTTTCTCAGTACAAGCTTTACTTTGAAAGATAATCGCGTTCTTGTGAAAGTTTATTAATTTCACGAAAGCTTTAGTAAGAAACGCACATGCGTTTCTTTGTAAAGACAGGTAGTTGTTTGCTACGTGTGAAAGCACTGTTAGAACTGAGATTAGTGTTGCTTCTCTCAGTACAAGCTTTACTTTGAAAGATAATCGCGTACTTTTAAAAGTTTATTAATTTCACGAAAGCTTTAGGAAGAAACGCACATGCGTTTCTTTGTAAAGACAAGTCGGTATTTGTTACGTGTGAAAGCACTGTTAGAACTGAGATCAGTGTTGCTTTTCTCAGTACAAGCTTTACTTTGAAAGACAATCGCGTTCTTTTGAAAGTTTATTAATTTCACGAAAGCTTTAGTCTGAAACGCACATGCGTTTCTTCGTAAAGACAAGCAGTTGTTTGCTACGTGTGAAAGCACTGTTAGAACTGAGATGAGTGTTCCTTTTCTCAGTACAAGCTTTACTTTGAAAGATAATCGCGTTCTTTTGAAAGTTTATTAATTTCACGAAAGCTTTAGGAAGAAACGCACATGCGTTTCTTTGTCAAGACAAGCAGTTGTTTGATACGTGTGAAATCACTGTTAGAACTGAGATGAGGGTTCCTTTTCTCAGTACAAGCTTT
Source organism: Chionomys nivalis (assembly GCF_950005125.1). NCBI lineage: Eukaryota > Metazoa > Chordata > Mammalia > Rodentia > Cricetidae > Chionomys > Chionomys nivalis. Next base: position 42,101,931 of record NC_080112.1, read on the forward strand.
ACTTTGAAAGATAATCGCGTTCTTTTGAAAGTTTATTAATTTCACGAAAGCTTAAGTCTGAAACGCACATGCGTTTCTTCGTAAAGTCAAGTAGTTGTTTGCTACGTGTGAAAGCACTGTTAGAACTGAGATGTGTGTTCCTTTTCTCAGTACAAGCTTTACTTTGAAAGATAATCGCGTTCTTTTGAAAGTTTATTAATTTCACGAAAGCTTTAGGAAGAAACGCACATGCGTTACATTATAAAGACAAGCAGTTGTTTGCTACATGTGAAAGCACTGTTAGAACTGAGATCAGTGTTGCTTTTCTCAGTACAATCTTTACTTTGAAAGATAATCGCGTTCCTTTGAAAGTTTATTAATTTCACGAAAGCTTTAGGAAGAAACGCACATACGTTTCTTTGTCAAGACAAGCAGTTGTTTGATATGTGTGAAATCACTGTTAGAACTGAGGTCAGTGTTGCTTTTCTCAGTACAAGCTTTACTTTGAAAGATAATCGCGTTCTTTTGAAAGTTTATTAATTTCAAGAAAGCTTTAGTACGAAACGCACATGCGTTTCTTTGTAAAGACAAGTAGGTATTTGTTACGTGTGAAAGCACTGTTAGAACTGAGATCAGTGTTGCTTTTCTCAGTACAAGCTTTACTTTGAAAGACAATCGCGTTCTTTTGAAAGTTTATTAATTTCACGAAAGCTTTAGTCTGAAATGCACATGCGTTTCTTCCTAAAGACAAGCAGTTGTTTGCTACGTGTGAAAGCACTTTTAGAACTGAGATCAGTGTTCCTTTTCTCAGTACAAGCTTTACTTTGAAAGATAATCGCGTTCTTTTGAAAGTTTATTAATTTCACGAAAGCTTTAGTCTGAAACGCACATGCGTTTCTTCGTAAAGACAAGCAGTTGTTTGCTACGTGTGAAAGCACTGTTAGAACTGAGATCATTGTTGCTTTTCTCAGTACAAGCTTTACTTTGAAAGATAATCGCGTTCTTGTGAAAGTTTATTAATTTCACGAAAGCTTTAGTAAGAAACGCACATGCGTTTCTTTGTAAAGACAGGCAGTTGTTTGCTACGTGTGAAAGCACTGTTAGAACTGATATCAGTGTTGCTTTTCTCAGTACAAGCTTTACTTTGAAAGATAATCGCGTTCTTTTGAAAGATTATTAATTTCACGAAAGTTTTAGTACGAAACGCACATGCGTTACATTATAAAGACAAGCAGTTGTTTGAGACATGTGAAAGCACTGTTAGAACTGAGATCAGTGTTGCTTTTCTCAGTACAAGCTTTACTTTGAAAGGTAATCGCGTTCTTTTGAAAGTTTATTAATTTAACGAAAGCTTTAGGAAGAAACGCACATGCGTTTCTTTGTAAAGACAAGCAGTTGTTTGCTACATGTGAAAGCACTGTTAGAACAGAGATCAATGTTGCTTCTCTCAGTACAAGCTTTACTTTGAAAGATAATCGCGTTCTTTTGAAAGTTTATTAATTTAACGAAAGCTTTAGGAAGAAATGCACATGCGTTTCTTTGTAAAGACAAGTAGGTATTTGTTACGTGTGAAAGCACTGTTAGAACTGAGATCAGTGTTGCTTTTCTCAGTACAAGCTTTACTTTGAAAGATAATCGCTTTCTTTTGAAATTTTATTAATTTCACGAAAGATTTAGGAAGAAACGCACATACGTTTCTTTGTCAAGACAAGCAATTGTTTGATATGTGTGAAATCACTGTTAGAACTGAGATCAGTGTTGCTTTTCTCAGTACAAGCTTTACTTTGAAAGATAATCGCGTTCTTTTGAAAGTTTATTAATTTCACGAAAGCTTTAGTCTGAAACGCACATGCGTTTTTTCGTAAAGACAAGCAGTTGTTTGCTACGTGTGAAAGCACTGTTAGAACTGAGATCAGTGTTGCTTTTCTCAGTACAAGCTTTCCTTTGAAAGATAATCGCGTTCTTTTGAAAGATTATTAATTTCACGAAACTTTTAGTACGAAACGCACATGCGTTACATTATAAAGCCAAGCAGTTGTTTGCGACATGTGAAAGCACTGTTAGAACTGAGATCAGTGTTGCTTTTCTCAGTACAAGCTTTACTTTGAAAGATAATAGCGTTCTTGTGAAAGTTTATTAATTTCACGAAAGCTTTATTAAGAAACGCACATGCGTTTCTTTGTAAAGACAGGCAGTTTTTTGCTTTGTGTGAAAGCACTGTTAGAACTGAGATCAGTGTTGCTTTTCTCAGTACAAGCTTTACTTTGAAAGATAATCGCGTTCTTTTGAAAGATTATTAATTTCACGAAAGTTTTAGTACGAAACGCACATGCGTTACATTATAAAGACAAGCAGTTGTTTGCAACATGTGAAAGCACTGTTAGAACTGAGATGAGTGTTGCTTTTCTCAGTACAGGCTTTACTTTGAAAGATAATCGCGTTCTTTTGAAAGTTTATTAATTTCACGAAAGCTTTAGTAAGAAACGCACATGCGTTACTTTGTCAAGACAAGCAGTTGTTTGATATGTGTGAAAGCACTGTTAGAACTGAGATCAGTGTTGCTTTTCTCAGTACAAGCTTTACTTTGAAAGATAATCGCCTTCTTTTGAAAGATTATTAATTTCACGAAAGCTTTAGGAAGAAACGCACATGCGTTTCTTTCTAGAGACAAGCAGTTGTTTGCTACGTGTGAAAGCACTGTTAGAACAGAGATCAGTGTTGCTTCTCTCAGTACAAGCTTTACTTTGAAAGATAATCGCGTTCTTTTGAAAGTTTATTAATTTCACGAAAGCTTGAGGAAGAAACGCACATGCGTTTCTTTGTAAAGACAAGTAGGTATTTGTTACATGTGAAAGCACTGTTAGAACTGAGATCAGTGTTGCTTTTCTCAGTACAAGCTTTACTTTGAAAGACAATCGCGTTCTTTTGAAAGTTTATTAATTTCACGAAAGCTTTAGTCTGAAACGCACATGCGTTTCTTCGTAAAGACAAGCAGTTGTTTGCTACGTGTGAAAGCACTGTTAGAACTGAGATGAGTGTTCCTTTTCTCAGTACAAGCTTTACATTGAAAGATAATGGCGTTCTTTTGAAAGTTTATTAATTTCACGAAAGCTTTAGTCTGAAACGCACATGCGTTTCTTCGTAAAGACAAGCAGTTGTTTGCTACGTGTGAAAGCACTGTTAGAACTGAGATCAGTGTTGCTTTTCTCAGTACAAGCTTTACTTTGAAAGATAATCGCGTTCTTTTGAAAGATTATTAATTTCACGAAAGCTTTAGTACGAAACCCACATGCGTTACATTATAAAGACAAGCAGTTGTTTGCGACATGTGAAAGCACTGTTAGAACTGAGATCAGTGTTGCTTTTCTCAATACAAGCTTTACTTTGAAAGATAATCGCGTTCTTTTGAAAGTTTATTAATTTCACGAAAGCTTTAGGAAGAAACGCACATGCGTTTCTTTGTAAAGACAAGCAGTTGTTTGCTACATGTGAAAGCACTGTTAGAACAGAGATCAATGTTGCTTCTCTCAGTACAAGCTTTACTTTGAAAGATAATCGCGTTCTTTTGAAAGTTTATTAATTTCACGAAAGCTTTAGGAAGAAACGCACATGCGTTTCTTTGTAAAGACAAGTAGGTATTTGTTACGTGTGAAACCACTGTTAGAACTGAGATCAGTGTTGCTTTTCTCAGTACAAGCTTTACTTTGAAAGATAATCGCGTTCTTTTGAAAGATTATTAATTTCACGAAAGCTTTAGTACGAAACGCACATGCGTTACATTATAAAGACAAGCAGTTGTTTCCTACATGTGAAAGCACTGTTAGAACTGAGATCAGTGTTGCTTTTCTCAGTACAAGCTTTACTTTGAAAGATAATCGCTTTCTTTTGAAAGTTTATTAATTTCACGAAAGCTTTAGGAAGAAACGCACATACGTTTCTTTGTCAAGACAAACAGTTGTTTGATATGTGTGAAATCACTGTTAGAACTGAGATCAGTGTTGCTTTTCTCAGTACAAGCTTTACTTTGAAAGATAATCGCGTTCTTTTGAAAGTTTATTAATTTCACGAAAGCTTTAGTCTGAAACGCACATGCGTTTCTTCGTAAAGACAAGCAGTTGTTTGCTACGTGTGAAAGCACTGTTAGAACTGAGATCAGTGTTGCTTTTCTCAGTACAAGCTTTACTTTGAAAGATAATCGCGTTCTTGTGAATGTTTATTAATTTCACGAAAGCTTTAGTAAGAAACGCACATGCGTTTCTTTGTAAAGACAGGCAGTTTTTTGCTACGTGTGAAAGCACTGTTAGAACTGAGATCAGTGTTGCTTTTCTCAGTACAAGCTTTACTTTGAAAGATAATCGCGTTCTTTTGAAAGTTTATTAATTTCACGAAACCTTTAGTCTGAAACGCATATGCGTTTCTTCGTAAAGACAAGCAGTTGTTTGCTCCGTGTGAAAGCACTGTTAGAACTGAGATCAGTGTTGCTTTTCTCAGTACAAGCTTTACTTTGAAAGATAATCGCGTTCTTGTGAAAGTTTATTAATTTCACGAAAGCTTTAGTAAGAAACGCACATGCGTTTCTTTGTAAAGACAAGCAGTTTTTTGCTACGTGTGAAAGCACTGTTAGAACTGAGATCAGTGTTGCTTTTCTCAGTACAAGCTTTCCTTTGAAAGATAATCGCGTTCTTTTGAAAGATTATTAATTTCACGAAACTTTTAGTACGAAACGCACATGCGTTACATTATAAAGCCAAGCAGTTGTTTGCGACATGTGAAAGCACTGTTAGAACTGAGATCAGTGTTGCTTTTCTCAGTACAAGCTTTACTTTGAAAGATAATCGCGTTCTTTTGAAAGTTTATTAATTTCACGAAAGCTTTAGGAAGAAACGCACATGCGTTTCTTTGTAAAGACAAGCAGTTGTTTGCTACATGTGAAAGCACTGTTAGAACAGAGATCAGTGTTGCTTCTCTCAGTACAAGCTTTACTTTGAAAGATAATCGCGTTCTTTTGAAAGTTTATTAATTTCACGAAAGCTTTAGGAAGAAACGCACATGCGTTTCTTTGTAAAGACAAGTCGGTATTTGTTACGTGTGAAAGCACTGTTAGAACTGAGATCAGTGTTGCTTTTCTCAGTACAAGCTTTACTTTGAAAGACAATCGCGTTCTTTTGAAAGTTTATTAATTTCACGAAAGCTTTAGTCTGAAACGCACATGCGTTTCTTCGTAAAGACAAGCAGTTGTTTGCTACGGGTGAAAGCACTGTTAGAACTGAGATGAGTGTTCCTTTTCTCAGTACAAGCTTTACTTTGAAAGATAATCGCGTTCTTTTGAAAGTTTATTAATTTCACGAAAGCTTTAGGAAGAAACGCACATGCGTTTTTTGTCAAGACAAGCAGTTGTTTGATACGTGTGAAATCACTGTTAGAACTGAGATGAGGGTTCCTTTTCTCAGTACAAGCTTTACTTTGAAAGATAATCGCGTTCTTTTGAAAGTTTATTAATTTCACGAAAGCTTTAGTCTGAAACGCATATGCGTTTCTTCGTAAAGACAAGCAGTTGTTTGCTACGTGTGAAAGCACTGTTAGAACTGAGATGTGTGTTCCTTTTCTCAGTACAAGCTTTACTTTGAAAGATAATCGCGTTCTTTTGAAAGTTTATTAATTTCACGAAAGCTTTAGTCTGAAACGCACATGCGTTTCTTCGTAAAGACAAGCAGTTGTTTGCTACATGTGAAAGCACTGTTAGAACTGAGATCAGTGTTGCTTTTCTCAGTACAATCTTTACTTTGAAAGATAATCGCGTTCTTTTGAAAGTTTATTAATTTCACGAAAGCTTTAGGAAGAAACGCACATACGTTTCTTTGTCAAGACAAGCAGTTGTTTGATATGTGTGAAATCACTGTTAGAACTGAGGTCAGTGTTGCTTTTCTCAGTACAAGCTTTACTTTGAAAGATAATCGCGTTCTTTTGAAAGTTTATTAATTTCACGAAAGCTTTAGGAAGAAACACACATGCGTTTATTCGTAAAGACAAGCAGTTGTTTGCTACATGTGAAAGCACTGTTAGAACTGAGATCAGTGTTGCTTTTCTCAGTACAAGCTTTACTTTGAAAGATAATCGCGTTCTTGTGAAAGTTTATTAATTTCACGAAAGCTTTAGTAAGAAACGCACATGCGTTTCTTTGTAAAGACAGGCAGTTGTTTGCTACGTGTAAAAGCACTGTTAGAACTGAGATCAGTGTTGCTTTTCTCAGTACAAGCTTTACTTTGAAAGATAATCGCGTTCTTTTGAAAGATTATTAATTTCACGAAAGTTTTAGTACGAAACGCACATGCGTTACATTATAAAGACAAGCAGTTGTTTGCGACATGTCAAATCACTGTTAGAACTGAGATCAGTGTTGCTTTTCTCAGTACAGGCTTTACTTTGAAAGATAATCGCGTTCTTTTGAAAGTTTATTAATTTCACGAAAGCTTTAGTACGAAACGCACAAGCGTTACATTATAAAGACAAGCGGTTCTTTCCTACGTGTGAAAGTACTGTTAGAACTGAGATGAGTGTTGCTTTTCTTAGTACAGGCTTTACTTTGAAAGATAATCGCGTTCTTTTGAAAGTTTATTAATTTCACGAAAGCTTTAGTAAGAAACGCACATGCGTTAATTTGTCAAGACAAGCAGTTGTTTGCTACGTGTGAAAGCACTGTTAGAACTGAGATCAGTGTTGCTTTTCTCAGTACAAGCTTTACTTTGAAAGATAATCGCGTTCTTTTGAAAGTTTATTAATTTCACGAAAGCTTTAGGAAGAAACGCACATGCGTTTCTTCGTAAAGACAAGCAGTTGTTTGCTACGTGTGAAAGCACTGTTAAAACTGAGATCAGTGTTGCTTTTCTCAGTACAAGCTTTACTTTGAAAGATAATCGCGTTCTTTTGAAAGTTTATTAATTTCACGAAAGCTTTAGGAAGAAACGCACATACGTTTCTTTGTCAAGACAAGCAGTTGTTTGCTACGTGTGAAAGCACTGTTAGAACTGAGATCAGTGTTGCTTTTCTCAGTACAAGCTTTACTTTGAAAGATAATCGCGTTCTTTTGAAAGTTTATTAATTTCACGAAAGCTTTAGGAAGAAACGCACATGCGTTTCTTCGTAAAGACAAGCAGTTGTTTGCTACGTGTGAAAGCACTGTTAGAACTGAGATCAGTGTTGCTTTTCTCAGTACAAGCTTTACTTTGAAAGATAATCGCGTTCTTGTGAAAGTTTATTAATTTCACGAAAGCTTTAGTAAGAAACGCACATGCGTTTCTTTGTAAAGACAGGCAGTTTTTTGCTATGTGTGAAAGCACTGTTAGAACTGAGATCAGTGTTGCTTTTCTCAGTACAAGCTTTACTTTGAAAGATAATCGCGTTCTTTTGAAAGATTATTAATTTCACGAAAGTTTTAGTACGAAACGCACATGCGTTACATTATAAAGACAAGCAGTTGTTTGCAACATGTGAAAGCACTGTTAGAACTGAGATGAGTGTTGCTTTTCTCAGTACAGGCTTTACTTTGAAAGATAATCGCGTTCTTTTGAAAGTTTATTAATTTCACGAAAGCTTTAGGAAGAAACGCACATGCGTTACTTTGTCAAGACAAGCAGTTGTTTGCTATGTGTGAAAGCACTGTTAGAACTGAGATCAGTGTTGCTTTTCTCAGTACAAGCTTTACTTTGAAAGATAATCGCGTTCTTTTGAAAGTTTATTAATTTCACGAAAGCTTTAGGAAGAAACGCACATGCGTTTCTTTCTAGAGACAAGCAGTTGTTTGCTAAGTGTGAAAGCACTGTTAGAACAGAGATCAGTGTTGCTTCTCTCAGTACAAGCTTTACTTTGAAAGATAATCGCGTTCTTTTGAAAGTTTATTAATTTCACGAAAGCTTGAGGAAGAAACGCACATGCGTTTCTTTGTAAAGACAAGTAGGTATTTGTTACATGTGAAAGCACTGTTAGAACTGAGATCAGTGTTGCTTTTCTCAGTACAAGCTTTACTTTGAAAGATAATCGCGTTCTTTAGAAAGTTTATTAATTTCACGAAAGCTTTAGTCTGAAACGCACATGCGTTTCTTCGTAAAGACAAGCAGTTGTTTGCTACGTGTGAAAGCACTGTTAGAACTGAGATCAGTGTTGCTTTTCTCAGTACAAGCTTTACATTGAAAGATAATCGCGTTCTTTTGAAAGTTTATTAATTTCACGAAAGCTTTAGTCTGAAACGCACATGCGTTTCTTCGTAAAGACAAGCAGTTGTTTGCTACGTGTGAAAGCACTGTTAGAACTGAGATCAGTGTTGCTTTTCTCAGTACAAGCTTTACTTTGAAAGATAATCGCGTTCTTTTGAAAGATTATTAATTTCACGAAAGCTTTAGTACGAAACGCACATGCGTTACATTATAAAGACAAGCAGTTGTTTGCTACATGTGAAAGCACTGTTAGAACTGAGATCAGTGTTGCTTTTCTCAGTACAATCTTTACTTTGAAAGATAATCGCGTTCTTTTGAAAGTTTATTAATTTCACGAAAGCTTTAGGAAGAAACGCACATACGTTTCTTTGTCAAGACAAGCAGTTGTTTGATATGTGTGAAATCACTGTTAGAACTGAGGTCAGTGTTGCTTTTCTCAGTACAAGCTTTACTTTGAAAGATAATCGCGTTCTTTTGAAAGTTTATTAATTTCACGAAAGCTTTAGTCTGAAACGCACATGCGTTTCATCGTAAAGACAAGCAGTTGTTTGCTACGTGTGAAAGCACTGTTAGAACTGAGATCATTGTTGCTTTTCTCAGTACAAGCTTTACTTTGAAAGATAATCGCGTTCTTTTGAAAGATTATTAATTTCACGAAAGTTTTAGTACGAAACGCACATGCGTTACATTATAAAGACAAGCAGTTGTTTGCGACATGTGAAAGCACTGTTAGAACTGAGATCAGTGTTGCTTTTCTCAGTACAAGCTTTACTTTGAAAGATAATCGCGTTCTTTTGAAAGTTTATTAATTTCACGAAAGCTTTAGGAAGAAACGCACATGCGTTTCTTTGTAAAGACAAGCAGTTGTTTGCTACATGTGAAAGCACTGTTAGAACAGAGATCAATGTTGCTTCTCTCAGTACAAGCTTTACTTTGAAAGATAATCGCGTTCTTTTGAAAGTTTATTAATTTCACGAAAGCTTTAGGAAGAAACGCACATGCGTTTCTTTGTAAAGACAAGTAGGTATTTGTTACGTGTGAAAGCACTGTTAGAACTGAGATCAGTGTTGCTTTTCTCAGTACAAGCTTTACTTTGAAAGATAATCACGTTCTTTTGAAAGATTATTAATTTCACGAAAGCTTTAGTACGAAACGCACATGCGTTACATTATAAAGACAAGCAGTTGTTTCCTACATGTGAAAGCACTGTTAGAACTGAGATCAGTGTTGCTTTTCTCAGTACAAGCTTTACTTTGAAAGATAATCGCTTTCTTTTGAAAGTTTATTAATTTCACGAAAGCTTTAGGAAGAAACGCACATACGTTTCTTTGTCAAGACAAACAGTTGTTTGATATGTGTGAAATCACTGTTAGAACTGAGATCAGTGTTGCTTTTCTCAGTACAAGCTTTACTTTGAAAGATAATCGCGTTCTTTTGAAAGTTTATTAATTTCACGAAAGCTTTAGTCTGAAACGCACATGCGTTTCTTCGTAAAGACAAGCAGTTGTTTGCTACGTGTGAAAGCACTGTTAGAACTGAGATCAGTGTTGCTTTTCTCAGTACAAGCTTTACTTTGAAAGATAATCGCGTTCTTGTGAAAGTTTATTAATTTCACGAAAGCTTTAGTACGAAACGCACATGCGTTACATTATAAAGACAAGCAGTTGTTTGCGCCATGTGAAAGCACTGTTAGAACTGAGATTAGTGTTGCTTCTCTCAGTACAAGCTTTACTTTGAAAGATAATCGCGTTCTTTTGAAAGTTGATTAATTTCACGAAAGCTTTAGGAAGAAACGCACATGCGTTTCTTTGTAAAGACAAGTAGGTATTTGTTACGTGTGAAAGCACTGTTAGAACTGAGATCAGTGTTGCTTTTCTCAGTACAATCTTTACTTTGAAAGATAATCGCGTTCTTTTGAAAGTTTATTAATTTCACGAAAGCTTTAGGAAGAAACGCACATACGTTTCTTTGTCAAGACAAGCAGTTGTTTGATATGTGTGAAATCACTGTTAGAACTGAGGTCAGTGTTGCTTTTCTCAGTACAAGCTTTACTTTGAAAGATAATCGCGTTCTTTTGAAAGTTTATTAATTTCACGAAAGCTTTAGTCTGAAACGCACATGCGTTTCTTCGTAAAGACAAGCAGTTGTTTGCTACGTGTGAAAGCACTGTTAGAACTGAGATCATTGTTGCTTTTCTCAGTACAAGCTTAACTTTGAAAGATAATCGCGTTCTTGTGAAAGTTTATTAATTTCACGAAAGCTTTAGTAAGAAACGCACATGCGTTTCTTTGTAAAGACAGGCAGTTGTTTGCTACGTGTGAAAGCACTGTTAGAACTGATATCAGTGTTGCTTTTCTCAGTACAAGCTTTACTTTGAAAGATAATCGCGTTCTTTTGAAAGATTATTAATTTCACGAAAGTTTTAGTACGAAACGCACATGCGTTACATTATAAAGACAAGCAGTTGTTTGCGACATGTGAAAGCACTGTTAGAACTGAGATCAGTGTTGCTTTTCTCAGTACAAGCTTTACTTTGAAAGGTAATCGCGTTCTTTTGAAAGTGTATTAATTTCACGAAGCTTTAGGAAGAAACGCACATGCGTTTCTTTGTAAAGACAAGCAGTTGTTTGCTACATGTGAAAGCACTGTTAGAACAGAGAACAATGTTGCTTCTCTCAGTACAAGCTTTACTTTGAAAGATAATCGCGTTCTTTTGAAAGTTTATTAATTTCACGAAAGCTTTAGGAAGAAACGCACATGCGTTTCTTTGTAAAGACAAGTAGGTATTTGTTACGTGTGAAAGCACTGTTAGAACTGAGATCAGTGTTGCTTTTCTCAGTACAAGCTTTACTTTGAAAGATAATCGCTTTCTTTTGAAAGTTTATTAATTTCACGAAAGCTTTAGGAAGAAACGCACATACGTTTCTTTGTCAAGACAAGCAGTTGTTTGATATGTGTGAAATCACTGTTAGAACTGAGATCAGTGTTGCTTTTCTCAGTACAAGCTTTACTTTGAAAGATAATCACGTTCTTTTGAAAGTTTATTAATTTCATGAAAGCTTTAGTCTGAAACGCACATGCGTTTCTTCGTAAAGACAAGCAGTTGTTTGCTACGTGTGAAAGCACTGTTAGAACTGAGATCAGTGTTGCTTTTCTCAGTACAAGCTTTACTTTGAAAGATAATCGCGTTCTTGTGAATGTTTATTAATTTCACGAAAGCTTTAGTAAGAAACGCACATGCGTTTCTTTGTAAAGACAGGCAGTTTTTTGCTACGTGTGAAAGCACTGTTAGAACTGAGATCAGTGTTGCTTTTCTCAGTACAAGCTTTACTTTGAAAGATAATCGCGTTCTTTTGAAAGATTATTAATTTCACGAAACTTTTAGTACGAAACGCACATGCGTTACATTATAAAGCCAAGCAGTTGTTTGCGACATGTGAAAGCACTGTTAGAACTGAGATCAGTGTTGCTTTTCTCAGTACAAGCTTTACTTTGAAAGATAATCGCGTTCTTTTGAAAGTTTATTAATTTCACGAAAGCTTTAGGAAGAAACGCACATGCGTTTCTTTGTCAAGACAAGCAGTTGTTTGATACGTGTGAAATCACTGTTAGAACTGAGATGAGGGTTCCTTTTCTCAGTACAAGCTTTACTTTGAAAGATAATCGCGTTCTTTTGAAAGTTTATTAATTTCACGAAAGCTTTAGTCTGAAACGCATATGCGTTTCTTCGTAAAGACAAGCAGTTGTTTGCTACGTGTGAAAGCACTGTTAGAACTGAGAAGTGTGTTCCTTTTCTCAGTACAAGCTTTACTTTGAAAGATAATCGCGTTCTTTTGAAAGTTTATTAATTTCACGAAAGCTTTAGGAAGAAACGCACATGCGTTTCTTCGTAAAGACAAGCAGTTGTTTGCTACATGTGAAAGCACTGTTAGAACTGAGATCAGTGTTGCTTTTCTCAGTACAAGCTTTACTTTGAAAGATAATCGCGTTCTTGTGAAAGTTTATTAATTTCACGAAAGCTTTAGTAAGAAACGCACATGCGTTTCTTTGTAAAGACAGGTAGTTGTTTGCTACGTGTGAAAGCACTGTTAGAACTGAGATCAGTGTTGCTTTTCTCAGTACAAGCTTTACTTTGAAAGATAATCGCGTTCTTTTGAAAGATTATTAATTTCACGAAAGTTTTAGTACGAAACGCACATGCGTTACATTATAAAGACAAGCAGTTGTTTGCGACATGTGAAAGCACTGTTAGAACTGAGATTAGTGTTGCTTCTCTCAGTACAAGCTTTACTTTGAAAGATAATCGCGTACTTTTAAAAGTTTATTAATTTCACGAAAGCTTTAGGAAGAAACGCACATGCGTTTCTTTGTAAAGACAAGTCGGTATTTGTTACGTGTGAAAGCACTGTTAGAACTGAGATCAGTGTTGCTTTTCTCAGTACAAGCTTTACTTTGAAAGACAATCGCGTTCTTTTGAAAGTTTATTAATTTCACGAAAGCTTTAGTCTGAAACGCACATGTGTTTCTTCGTAAAGACAAGCAGTTGTTTGCTACGTGTGAAAGCACTGTTAGAACTGAGATGAGTGTTCCTTTTCTCAGTACAAGCTTTACTTTGAAAGATAATCGCGTTCTTTTGAAAGTTTATTTATTTCACGAAAGCTTTAGGAAGAAACGCACATGCGTTTCTTTGTCAAGACAAGCAGTTGTTTGATACGTGTGAAATCACTGTTAGAACTGAGATGAGGGTTCCTTTTCTCAGTACAAGCTTTACTTTGAAAGATAATCGCGTTCTTTTGAAAGTTTATTAATTTCACGAAAGCTTTAGTCTGAAACGCACATGCGTTTCTTTGTCAAGACAAGCAGTTGTTTGATATGTGTGAAATCACTGTTAGAACTGAGGTCAGTGTTGCTTTTCTCAGTACAAGCTTTACTTTGAAAGATAATCGCGTTCTTTTGAAAGTTTATTAATTTCACGAAAGCTTTAGTCTGAAACGCACATGCGTTTCTTCGTAAAGACAAGCAGTTGTTTGCTACGTGTGAAAGCACTGTTAGAACTGAGATCATTGTTGCTTTTCTCAGTACAAGCTTAACTTTGAAAGATAATCGCGTTCTTGTGAAAGTTTATTAATTTCACGAAAGCTTTAGTAAGAAACGCACATGCGTTTCTTTGTAAAGACAGGCAGTTGTTTGCTACGTGTGAAAGCACTGTTAGAACTGATATCAGTGTTGCTTTTCTCAGTACAAGCTTTACTTTGAAAGATAATCTCGTTCTTATGAAAGATTATTAATTTCACGAAAGTTTTAGTACGAAACGCACATGCGTTACATTATAAAGACAAGCAGTTGTTTGCCACATGTGAAAGCACTGTTAGAACGGAGATCAGTGTTGCTTTTCTCAGTACAAGCTTTACTTTGAAAGGTAATCGCGTTCTTTTGAAAGTTTATTAATTTCACGAAAGCTTTAGGAAGAAACGCACATGCGTTTCTTTGTAAAGACAAGCAGTTGTTTGCTACATGTGAAAGCACTGTTAGAACAGAGATCAATGTTGCTTCTCTCAGTACAAGCTTTACTTTGAAAGATAATCGCGTTCTTTTGAAAGTTTATTAATTTCACGAAAGCTTTAGGAAGAAACGCACATGCGTTTCTTTGTAAAGACAAGTAGGTATTTGTTACGTGTGAAAGCACTGTTAGAACTGAGATCAGTGTTGCTTTTCTCAGTACAATCTTTACTTTGAAAGATAATCGCGTTCTTTTGAAAGTTTATTAATTTCACGAAAGCTTTAGGAAGAAACGCACATACGTTTCTTTGTCAAGACAAGCAGTTGTTTGATATGTGTGAAATCACTGTTAGAACTGAGGTCAGTGTTGCTTTTCTCAGTACAAACTTTACTTTGAAAGATAATCGCGTTCTTTTGAAAGTTTATTAATTTCACGAAAGCTTTAGTCTGAAACGCACATGCGTTTCTTCGTAAAGACAAGCAGTTGTTTGCTACGTGTGAAAGCACTGTTAGAACTGAGATCATTGTTGCTTTTCTCAGTACAAGCTTAACTTTGAAAGATAATCGCGTTCTTGTGAAAGTTTATTAATTTCACGAAAGCTTTAGTAAGAAACGCACATGCGTTTCTTTGTAAAGACAGGCAGTTGTTTGCTACGTGTGAAAGCACTGTTAGAACTGATATCAGTGTTGCTTTTCTCAGTACAAGCTTTACTTTGAAAGATAATCGCGTTCTTTTGAAAGATTATTAATTTCACGAAAGTTTAAGTACGAAACGCACATGCGTTACATTATAAAGACAAGCAGTTGTTTGCGACATGTGAAAGCACTGTTAGAACTGAGACCAGTGTTGCTTTTCTCAGTACAAGCTTTACTTTGAAAGGTAATCGCGTTCTTTTGAAAGTTTATTAATTTCACGAAAGCTTTAGGAAGAAACGCACATGCGTTTCTTTGTAAAGACAAGCAGTTGTTTGCTACATGTGAAAGCACTGTTAGAACAGAGAACAATGTTGCTTCTCTCAGTACAAGCTTTACTTTGAAAGATAATCGCGTTCTTTTGAAAGTTTATTAATTTCACGAAAGCTTTAGGAAGAAACGCACATGCGTTTCTTTGTAAAGACAAGTAGGTATTTGTTACGTGTGAAAGCACTGTTAGAACTGAGATCAGTGTTGCTTTTCTCAGTACAAGCTTTACTTTGAAAGATAATCGCTTTCTTTTGAAAGTTTATTAATTTCACGAAAGCTTTAATAAGAAACGCACATACGTTTCTTTGTCAAGACAAGCAGTTGTTTGATATGTGTGAAATCACTGTTAGAACTGAGATCAGTGTTGCTTTTCTCAGTACAAGCTTTACTTTGAAAGATAATCACGTTCTTTTGAAAGTTT
Source organism: Chionomys nivalis (assembly GCF_950005125.1). NCBI lineage: Eukaryota > Metazoa > Chordata > Mammalia > Rodentia > Cricetidae > Chionomys > Chionomys nivalis. Next base: position 42,117,003 of record NC_080112.1, read on the forward strand.
ATTAATTTCACGAAAGCTTTAGTCTGAAACGCACATGCGTTTCTTCGTAAAGACAAGCAGTTGTTTGCTACGTGTGAAAGCACTGTTAGAACTGAGATCAGTGTTGCTTTTCTCAGTACAAGCTTTACTTTGAAAGATAATCGCGTTCTTGTGAATGTTTATTAATTTCACGAAAGCTTTAGTAAGAAACGCACATGCGTTTCTTTGTAAAGACAGGCAGTTTTTTGCTACGTGTGAAAGCACTGTTAGAACTGAGATCAGTGTTGCTTTTCTCAGTACAAGCTTTACTTTGAAAGATAATCGCGTTCTTTTGAAAGATTATTAATTTCACGAAACTTTTAGTACGAAACGCACATGCGTTACATTATAAAGCCACGCAGTTGTTTGCGACATGTGAAAGCACTGTTAGAACTGAGATCAGTGTTGCTTTTCTCAGTACAAGCTTTACTTTGAAAGATAATCGCGTTCTTTTGAAAGTTTATTAATTTCACGAAAGCTTTAGGAAGAAACGCACATGCGTTTCTTTGTAAAGACAAGCAGTTGTTTGCTACATGTGAAAGCACTGTTAGAACAGAGATCAGTGTTGCTTCTCTCAGTACAAGCTTTACTTTGAAAGATAATCGCGTTCTTTTGAAAGTTTATTAATTTCACGAAAGCTTTAGGAAGAAACGCACATGCGTTTCTTTGTAAAGACAAGTCGGTGTTTGTTAAGTGTGAAAGCACTGTTAGAACTGAGATCAGTGTTGCTTTTCTCAGTACAAGCTTTACTTTGAAAGACAATCGCGTTCTTTTGAAAGTTTATTAAATTCACGAAAGCTTTAGTCTGAAACGCACATGCGTTTCTTCGTAAAGACAAGCAGTTGTTTGCTACATGTGAAAGCACTGTTAGAACAGAGAACAATGTTGCTTCTCTCAGTACAAGCTTTACTTTGAAAGATAATCGCGTTCTTTTGAAAGTTTATTAATTTCACGAAAGCTTTAGGAAGAAACGCACATGCGTTTCTTTGTAAAGACAAGTAGGTATTTGTTACGTGTGAAAGCACTGTTAGAACTGAGATCAGTGTTGCTTTTCTCAGTACAAGCTTTACTTTGAAAGATAATCGCTTTCTTTTGAAAGTTTATTAATTTCACGAAAGCTTTAATAAGAAACGCACATACGTTTCTTTGTCAAGACAAGCAGTTGTTTGATATGTGTGAAATCACTGTTAGAACTGAGATCAGTGTTGCTTTTCTCAGTACAAGCTTTACTTTGAAAGATAATCACGTTCTTTTGAAAGTTTATTAATTTCACGAAAGCTTTAGTCTGAAACGCACATGCGTTTCTTCGTAAAGACAAGCAGTTGTTTGCTACGTGTGAAAGCACTGTTAGAACTGAGATCAGTGTTGCTTTTCTCAGTACAAGCTTTACTTTGAAAGATAATCGCGTTCTTGTGAATGTTTATTAATTTCACGAAAGCTTTAGTAAGAAACGCACATGCGTTTCTTTGTAAAGACAGGCAGTTTTTTGCTACGTGTGAAAGCACTGTTAGAACTGAGATCAGTGTTGCTTTTCTCAGTACAAGCTTTACTTTGAAAGATAATCGCGTTCTTTTGAAAGATTATTAATTTCACGAAACTTTTAGTACGAAACGCACATGCGTTACATTATAAAGCCACGCAGTTGTTTGCGACATGTGAAAGCACTGTTAGAACTGAGATCAGTGTTGCTTTTCTCAGTACAAGCTTTACTTTGAAAGATAATCGCGTTCTTTTGAAAGTTTATTAATTTCACGAAAGCTTTAGGAAGAAACGCACATGCGTTTCTTTGTAAAGACAAGCAGTTGTTTGCTACATGTGAAAGCACTGTTAGAACAGAGATCAGTGTTGCTTCTCTCAGTACAAGCTTTACTTTGAAAGATAATCGCGTTCTTTTGAAAGTTTATTAATTTCACGAAAGCTTTAGGAAGAAACGCACATGCGTTTCTTTGTAAAGACAAGTCGGTGTTTGTTAAGTGTGAAAGCACTGTTAGAACTGAGATCAGTGTTGCTTTTCTCAGTACAAGCTTTACTTTGAAAGACAATCGCGTTCTTTTGAAAGTTTATTAAATTCACGAAAGCTTTAGTCTGAAACGCACATGCGTTTCTTCGTAAAGACAAGCAGTTGTTTGCGACATGTGAAAGCACTGTTAGAACTGAGATGAGTGTTCCTTTTCTCAGTACAAGCTTTACTTTGAAAGATAATCGCGTTCTTTTGAAAGTTTATTAATTTCACGAAAGCTTTAGGAAGAAACGCACATGCGTTTCTTTGTCAAGACAAGCAGTTGTTTGATACGTGTGAAATCACTGTTAGAACTGAGATGAGGGTTCCTTTTCTCAGTACAAGCTTTACTTTGAAAGATAATCGCGTTCTTTTGAAAGTTTATTAATTTCACGAAAGCTTTAGTCTGAAACGCATATGCGTTTCTTCGTAAAGACAAGCAGTTGTTTGCTACGTGTGAAAGCACTGTTAGAACTGAGATGTGTGTTCCTTTTCTCAGTACAAGCTTTACTTTGAAAGATAATCGCGTTCTTTTGAAAGTTTATTAATTTCACGAAAGCTTTAGGAAGAAACGCACATGCGTTTCTTCGTAAAGACAAGCAGTTGTTTGCTACATGTGAAAGCACTGTTAGAACTGAGATCAGTGTTGCTTTTCTCAGTACAAGCTTTACTTTGAAAGATAATCGCGTTCTTGTGAAAGTTTATTAATTTCACGAAAGCTTTAGTAAGAAACGCACATGCGTTTCTTTGTAAAGACAGGTAGTTGTTTGCTACGTGTGAAAGCACTGTTAGAACTGAGATCAGTGTTGCTTTTCTCAGTACAAGCTTTACTTTGAAAGATAATCGCGTTCTTTTGAAAGATTATTAATTTCACGAAAGTTTTAGTACGAAACGCACATGCGTTACATTATAAAGACAAGCAGTTGTTTGCGACATGTGAAAGCACTGTTAGAACTGAGATTAGTGTTGCTTCTCTCAGTACAAGCTTTACTTTGAAAGATAATCGCGTACTTTTAAAAGTTTATTAATTTCACGAAAGCTTTAGGAAGAAACGCACATGCGTTTCTTTGTAAAGACAAGTCGGTATTTGTTACGTGTGAAAGCACTGTTAGAACTGAGATCAGTGTTGCTTTTCTCAGTACAAGCTTTACTTTGAAAGACAATCGCGTTCTTTTGAAAGTTTATTAATTTCACGAAAGCTTTAGTCTGAAACGCACATGCGTTTCTTCGTAAAGACAAGCAGTTGTTTGCTACGTGTGAAAGCACTGTTAGAACTGAGATGAGTGTTCCTTTTCTCAGTACAAGCTTTACTTTGAAAGATAATCGCGTTCTTTTGAAAGTTTATTAATTTCACGAAAGCTTTAGGAAGAAACGCACATGCGTTTCTTTGTAAAGACAAGTAGGTATTTGTTACGTGTGAAAGCACTGTTAGAACTGAGATCAGTGTTGCTTTTCTCAGTACAATCTTTACTTTGAAAGATAATCGCGTTCTTTTGAAAGTTTATTAATTTCACGAAAGCTTTAGGAAGAAACGCACATACGTTTCTTTGTCAAGACAAGCAGTTGTTTGATATGTGTGAAATCACTGTTAGAACTGAGGTCAGTGTTGCTTTTCTCAGTACAAGCTTTAATTTGAAAGATAATCGCGTTCTTTTGAAAGTTTATTAATTTCACGAAAGCTTTAGTCTGAAACGCACATGCGTTTCTTCGTAAAGACAAGCAGTTGTTTGCTACGTGTGAAAGCACTGTTAGAACTGAGATCATTGTTGCTTTTCTCAGTACAAGCTTAACTTTGAAAGATAATCGCGTTCTTGTGAAAGTTTATTAATTTCACGAAAGCTTTAGTAAGAAACGCACATGCGTTTCTTTGTAAAGACAGGCAGTTGTTTGCTACGTGTGAAAGCACTGTTAGAACTGATATCAGTGTTGCTTTTCTCAGTACAAGCTTTACTTTGAAAGATAATCGCGTTCTTTTGAAAGATTATTAATTTCACGAAAGTTTAAGTACGAAACGCACATGCGTTACATTATAAAGACAAGCAGTTGTTTGCGACATGTGAAAGCACTGTTAGAACTGAGACCAGTGTTGCTTTTCTCAGTACAAGCTTTACTTTGAAAGGTAATCGCGTTCTTTTGAAAGTTTATTAATTTCACGAAAGCTTTAGGAAGAAACGCACATGCGTTTCTTTGTAAAGACAAGCAGTTGTTTGCTACATGTGAAAGCACTGTTAGAACAGAGAACAATGTTGCTTCTCTCAGTACAAGCTTTACTTTGAAAGATAATCGCGTTCTTTTGAAAGTTTATTAATTTCACGAAAGCTTTAGGAAGAAACGCACATGCGTTTCTTTGTAAAGACAAGTAGGTATTTGTTACGTGTGAAAGCACTGTTAGAACTGAGATCAGTGTTGCTTTTCTCAGTACAAGCTTTACTTTGAAAGATAATCGCTTTCTTTTGAAAGTTTATTAATTTCACGAAAGCTTTAATAAGAAACGCACATACGTTTCTTTGTCAAGACAAGCAGTTGTTTGATATGTGTGAAATCACTGTTAGAACTGAGATCAGTGTTGCTTTTCTCAGTACAAGCTTTACTTTGAAAGATAATCACGTTCTTTTGAAAGTTTATTAATTTCACGAAAGCTTTAGTCTGAAACGCACATGCGTTTCTTCGTAAAGACAAGCAGTTGTTTGCTACGTGTGAAAGCACTGTTAGAACTGAGATCAGTGTTGCTTTTCTCAGTACAAGCTTTACTTTGAAAGATAATCGCGTTCTTGTGAATGTTTATTAATTTCACGAAAGCTTTAGTAAGAAACGCACATGCGTTTCTTTGTAAAGACAGGCAGTTTTTTGCTACGTGTGAAAGCACTGTTAGAACTGAGATCAGTGTTGCTTTTCTCAGTACAAGCTTTACTTTGAAAGATAATCGCGTTCTTTTGAAAGATTATTAATTTCACGAAACTTTTAGTACGAAACGCACATGCGTTACATTATAAAGCCAAGCAGTTGTTTGCGACATGTGAAAGCACTGTTAGAACTGAGATCAGTGTTGCTTTTCTCAGTACAAGCTTTACTTTGAAAGATAATCGCGTTCTTTTGAAAGTTTATTAATTTCACGAAAGCTTTAGGAAGAAACGCACATGCGTTTCTTTGTAAAGACAAGCAGTTGTTTGCTACATGTGAAAGCACTGTTAGAACAGAGATCAGTGTTGCTTCTCTCAGTACAAGCTTTACTTTGAAAGATAATCGCGTTCTTTTGAAAGTTTATTAATTTCACGAAAGCTTTAGGAAGAAACGCACATGCGTTTCTTTGTAAAGACAAGTCGGTATTTGTTAAGTGTGAAAGCACTGTTAGAACTGAGATCAGTGTTGCTTTTCTCAGTACAAGCTTTACTTTGAAAGACAATCGCGTTCTTTTGAAAGTTTATTAAATTCACGAAAGCTTTAGTCTGAAACGCACATGCGTTTCTTCGTAAAGACAAGCAGTTGTTTGCGACATGTGAAAGCACTGTTAGAACTGAGATGAGTGTTCCTTTTCTCAGTACAAGCTTTACTTTGAAAGATAATCGCGTTCTTTTGAAAGTTTATTAATTTCACGAAAGCTTTAGGAAGAAACGCACATGCGTTTCTTTGTCAAGACAAGCAGTTGTTTGATACGTGTGAAATCACTGTTAGAACTGAGATGAGGGTTCCTTTTCTCAGTACAAGCTTTACTTTGAAAGATAATCGCGTTCTTTTGAAAGTTTATTAATTTCACGAAAGCTTTAGTCTGAAACGCATATGCGTTTCTTCGTAAAGACAAGCAGTTGTTTGCTACGTGTGAAAGCACTGTTAGAACTGAGATGTGTGTTCCTTTTCTCAGTACAAGCTTTACTTTGAAAGATAATCGCGTTCTTTTGAAAGTTTATTAATTTCACGAAAGCTTTAGGAAGAAACGCACATGCGTTTCTTCGTAAAGACAAGCAGTTGTTTGCTACATGTGAAAGCACTGTTAGAACTGAGATCAGTGTTGCTTTTCTCAGTACAAGCTTTACTTTGAAAGATAATCGCGTTCTTGTGAAAGTTTATTAATTTCACGAAAGCTTTAGTAAGAAACGCACATGCGTTTCTTTGTAAAGACAGGTAGTTGTTTGCTACGTGTGAAAGCACTGTTAGAACTGAGATCAGTGTTGCTTTTCTCAGTACAAGCTTTACTTTGAAAGATAATCGCGTTCTTTTGAAAGATTATTAATTTCACGAAAGTTTTAGTACGAAACGCACATGCGTTACATTATAAAGACAAGCAGTTGTTTGCGACATGTGAAAGCACTGTTAGAACTGAGATTAGTGTTGCTTCTCTCAGTACAAGCTTTACTTTGAAAGATAATCGCGTACTTTTAAAAGTTTATTAATTTCACGAAAGCTTTAGGAAGAAACGCACATGCGTTTCTTTGTAAAGACAAGTCGGTATTTGTTACGTGTGAAAGCACTGTTAGAACTGAGATCAGTGTTGCTTTTCTCAGTACAAGCTTTACTTTGAAAGACAATCGCGTTCTTTTGAAAGTTTATTAATTTCACGAAAGCTTTAGTCTGAAACGCACATGCGTTTCTTCGTAAAGACAAGCAGTTGTTTGCTACGTGTGAAAGCACTGTTAGAACTGAGATGAGTGTTCCTTTTCTCAGTACAAGCTTTACTTTGAAAGATAATCGCGTTCTTTTGAAAGTTTATTAATTTCACGAAAGCTTTAGGAAGAAACGCACATGCGTTTCTTTGTCAAGACAAGCAGTTGTTTGATACGTGTGAAATCACTGTTAGAACTGAGATGAGGGTTCCTTTTCTCAGTACAAGCTTTACTTTGAAAGATAATCGCGTTCTTTTGAAAGTTTATTAATTTCACGAAAGCTTTAGTCTGAAACGCACATGCGTTTCTTCGTAAAGTCAAGTAGTTGTTTGCTACGTGTGAAAGCACTGTTAGAACTGAGATGTGTGTTCCTTTTCTCAGTACAAGCTTTACTTTGAAAGATAATCGCGTTCTTTTGAAAGTTTATTAATTTCACGAAAGCTTTAGGAAGAAACGCACATGCGTTACATTATAAAGACAAGCAGTTGTTTGCTACATGTGAAAGCACTGTTAGAACTGAGATCAGTGTTGCTTTTCTCAGTACAATCTTTACTTTGAAAGATAATCGCGTTCCTTTGATAGTTTATTAATTTCACGAAAGCTTTAGGAAGAAACGCACATACGTTTCTTCGTAAAGACAAGCAGTTGTTTGCTACGTGTGAAAGCACTGTTAGAACTGAGATCAGTGTTGCTTTTCTCAGTACAAGCTTTACTTTGAAAGATAATCGCGTTCTTGTGAAAGTTTATTAATTTCACGAAAGCTTTAGTAAGAAACGCACATGCATTTCTTTGTAAAGACAGGCAGTTGTTTGCTACGTGTGAAAGCTCTGTTAGAACTGAGATCAGTGTTGCTTTTCTCAGTACAAGCTTTACTTTGAAAGATAATCGCGTTCTTTTGAAAGTTTATTAATTTCAAGAAAGCTTTAGTACGAAACGCACATGCGTTTCTTTGTAAAGACAAGTAGGTATTTGTTACGTGTGAAAGCACAGTTAGAACTGAGATCAGTGTTGCTTTTCTCAGTACAAGCTTTACTTTGAAAGACAATCGCGTTCTTTTGAAAGTTTATTAATTTCACGAAAGCTTTAGTCTGAAATGCACATGCTTTTCTTCGTAAAGACAAGCAGTTGTTTGCTACGTGTGAAAGCACTTTTAGAACTGAGATCAGTGTTCCTTTTCTCAGTACAAGCTTTACTTTGAAAGATAATCGCGTTCTTTTGAAAGTTTATTAATTTCACGAAAGCTTTAGGAAGATACGTACATACGTTTATTTTTCAAGACAAGCAGTTGTTTGATACGTGTGAAATCACTGTTAGAACTGAGATGAGTGTTCCTTTTCTCAGTACAAGCTTTACTTTGAAAGATAATCGCGTTCTTTTGAAAGTTTATTAATTTCACGAAAGCTTTAGTCTGAAACGCACATGCGTTTCTTCATAAAGACAAGCAGTTGTTTGCTACGTTGAAAGCACTGTTAGAACTGAGATCAGTGTTGCTTTTCTCAGTACAAGCTTTACTTTGAAAGATAATCGCGTTCTTTTGAAAGTTTATTAATTTCACGAAATCTTTTGTAAGAAACGCACATGCGTATCTTTGCCAACATAAGCAGTTGTTTGCTACGTGTGAAAGTACTGTTAGAACTGAGATCAGTGTTGCTTTTCTCAGTACAAGCTTTACTTTGAAAGATAATCGCGTTCTTTTGAAAGATTATTAATTTCACGAAAGCTTTAGTACGAAACGCACATGCGTTACATAATAAAGACAAGCAGTTCTTTCCTATGAGTGAAAGCACTGTTAGAACTGAGATCAGTGTTGCTTTTCTCAGTACAAGCTTTACTTTGAAAGATAATCGCATTCTTTTCAAAGTTTATTATTTTCACGAAAGCTTTAGTCTGAAACGCACATGCGTTTCTTCGTAAAGACAAGCAGTTGTTTGCTACGTGTGAAAGCACTGTTAGAACTGAGATCAGTGTTGCTTTTTTCAGTACAAGCTTTACTTTGAAAGGTAATCGCGTTCTTTTGAAAGTTTATTAATATCACGAAAGATTTAGTAAGAAACGCACATGTGTATCTTTGCCAACATAAGCAGTTGTTTGCTACGTGTGAAAGTACTGTTAGAACTGAGATCAGTGTTGCTTTTCTCAGTACAAGCTTTACTTTGAAAGATAATCGCGTTCTTTTGAAAGATTATTAATTTCACGAAAGCTTTAGTACGAAACGCACATGCGTTTCTTTGTAAAGACAGGCAGTTGTTTGCTACGTGTGAAAGCACTGTTAGAACTGAGATCAGTGTTGCTTTTATCAGTACAAGCTTTACTTTGAAAGATAATCGCGTTCTTTTGAAAGTTTATTAATTTCACGAAAGCTTTAGGAAGAAACGCACATGTGTTTCTTTGTAAAGACAAGCAGTTGTTTGCTACATGTGAAAGCACTGTTACAACAGAGATCAGTGTTGCTTCTCTCAGTACAAGCTTTACTTTGAAAGATAATCGCGTTCTTTTGAAAGTTTATTAATTTCACGAAAGCTTATGTCTGAAACACACATGCGTTTCTTTGTAAAGACAAGTAGGTGTTTGCTACCTCTGAAAGCACTGTTGCAACTGAGATCAGTGTTGCTTTTCTCAGTACAAGCTTTACTTTGAAAGATAATCGCGTTCTTTTGAAAGTATATTAATTTCACGAAAGCTTTAGTAAGAAACGCACATGCGTTTCTTTGTAAAGACAGGCAGTTGTTTGCTACGTGTGAAAGCACTGTTAGAACTGAGATCAGTGTTGCTTTTCTCAGTACAAGCTTTACTTTGAAAGATAATCGCGTTCTTGTGAAAGTTTATTAATTTCACGAAAGCTTTAGTAAGAAACGCACATGCATTTCTTTGTAAAGACAGGCAGTTGTTTGCTACGTGTGAAAGCTCTGTTAGAACTGAGATCAGTGTTGCTTTTCTCAGTACAAGCTTTACTTTGAAAGATAATCGCGTTCTTTTGAAAGTTTATTAATTTCAAGAAAGCTTTAGTACGAAACGCACATGCGTTTCTTTGTAAAGACAAGTAGGTATTTGTTACGTGTGAAAGCACAGTTAGAACTGAGATCAGTGTTGCTTTTCTCAGTACAAGCTTTACTTTGAAAGACAATCGCGTTCTTTTGAAAGTTTATTAATTTCACGAAAGCTTTAGTCTGAAATGCACATGCTTTTCTTCGTAAAGACAAGCAGTTGTTTGCTACGTGTGAAAGCACTTTTAGAACTGAGATCAGTGTTCCTTTTCTCAGTACAAGCTTTACTTTGAAAGATAATCGCGTTCTTTTGAAAGTTTATTAATTTCACGAAAGCTTTAGGAAGATACGTACATACGTTTATTTTTCAAGACAAGCAGTTGTTTGATACGTGTGAAATCACTGTTAGAACTGAGATGAGTGTTCCTTTTCTCAGTACAAGCTTTACTTTGAAAGATAATCGCGTTCTTTTGAAAGTTTATTAATTTCACGAAAGCTTTAGTCTGAAACGCACATGCGTTTCTTCATAAAGACAAGCAGTTGTTTGCTACGTTGAAAGCACTGTTAGAACTGAGATCAGTGTTGCTTTTCTCAGTACAAGCTTTACTTTGAAAGATAATCGCGTTCTTTTGAAAGTTTATTAATTTCACGAAATCTTTTGTAAGAAACGCACATGCGTATCTTTGCCAACATAAGCAGTTGTTTGCTACGTGTGAAAGTACTGTTAGAACTGAGATCAGTGTTGCTTTTCTCAGTACAAGCTTTACTTTGAAAGATAATCGCGTTCTTTTGAAAGATTATTAATTTCACGAAAGCTTTAGTACGAAACGCACATGCGTTACATAATAAAGACAAGCAGTTCTTTCCTATGAGTGAAAGCACTGTTAGAACTGAGATCAGTGTTGCTTTTCTCAGTACAAGCTTTACTTTGAAAGATAATCGCATTCTTTTCAAAGTTTATTATTTTCACGAAAGCTTTAGTCTGAAACGCACATGCGTTTCTTCGTAAAGACAAGCAGTTGTTTGCTACGTGTGAAAGCACTGTTAGAACTGAGATCAGTGTTGCTTTTTTCAGTACAAGCTTTACTTTGAAAGGTAATCGCGTTCTTTTGAAAGTTTATTAATTTCACGAAAGATTTAGTAAGAAACGCACATGTGTATCTTTGCCAACATAAGCAGTTGTTTGCTACGTGTGAAAGTACTGTTAGAACTGAGATCAGTGTTGCTTTTCTCAGTACAAGCTTTACTTTGAAAGATAATCGCGTTCTTTTGAAAGATTATTAATTTCACGAAAGCTTTAGTACGAAACGCACATGCGTTTCTTTGTAAAGACAGGCAGTTGTTTGCTACGTGTGAAAGCACTGTTAGAACTGAGATCAGTGTTGCTTTTATCAGTACAAGCTTTACTTTGAAAGATAATCGCGTTCTTTTGAAAGTTTATTAATTTCACGAAAGCTTTAGGAAGAAACGCACATGTGTTTCTTTGTAAAGACAAGCAGTTGTTTGCTACATGTGAAAGCACTGTTACAACAGAGATCAGTGTTGCTTCTCTCAGTACAAGCTTTACTTTGAAAGATAATCGCGTTCTTTTGAAAGTTTATTAATTTCACGAAAGCTTATGTCTGAAACACACATGCGTTTCTTTGTAAAGACAAGTAGGTGTTTGCTACCTCTGAAAGCACTGTTGCAACTGAGATCAGTGTTGCTTTTCTCAGTACAAGCTTTACTTTGAAAGATAATCGCGTTCTTTTGAAAGTATATTAATTTCACGAAAGCTTTAGTAAGAAACGCACATGCGTTTCTTTGTAAAGACAGGCAGTTGTTTGCTACGTGTGAAAGCACTGTTAGAACTGAGATCAGTGTTCCTTTTCTCAGTACAAGCTTTACTTTGAAAGATAATCGCGTTCTTTTGAAAGTTTATTAATTTCACGAAAGCTTTAGTCTGAAACGCACATGCGTTTCTTCGTAAAGACAAGCAGTTGTTTGCTACATGTGAAAGCTCTGTCAGAACTGAGATCAGTGTTGCTTTTCTCAGTACAAGCTTTACTTTGAAAGATAATCGCGTTCTTTGGAAGTTTATTAATTTCACTAAAGCTTTAGTAAGAAACACACATGCGTTTCTTTGTCAAGACAGGCAGTTGTTTGCTACGTGTGAAAGCACTGTTAGAACTGAGATCAGTGTTGCTTTTCTCAGTACAAGCTTTACTTTGAAAGATAATCGCGTTCTTTTGAAAGATTATTAATTTCACGAAAGCTTTAGTACGAAACGCACATGCGTTACATTATAAAGACAAGCAGTTGTTTGCGCCATGTGAAAGCACTGTTAGAACTGAGATTAGTGTTGCTTCTCTCAGTACAAGCTTTACTTTGAAAGATAATCGCGTTCTTTTGAAAGTTTATTAATTTCACGAAAGCTTTAGGAAGAAACGCACATGCGTTTCTTTGTAAAGACAAGTCGGTATTTGTTACGTGTGAAAGCACTGTTAGAACTGAGATCAGTGTTGCTTTTCTCAGTACAAGCTTTACTTTGAAAGACAATCGCGTTCTTTTGAAAGTTTATTAATTTCACGAAAGCTTTAGTCTGAAACGCACATGCGTTTCTTCGTAAAGACAAGCGGTTGTTTGCTACGTGTGAAAGCACTGTTAGAACTGAGATGAGTGTTCCTTTTCTCAGTACAAGCTTTACTTTGAAAGATAATCGCGTTCTTTTGAAAGTTTATTAATTTCACGAAAGCTTTAGTAAGAAACGCACATGCGTTACATTATAAAGACAAGCAGTTGTTTGCTACATGTGAAAGCACTGTTAGAACTGAGATCAGTGTTGCTTTTCTCAGTACAATCTTTACTTTGAAAGATAATCGCGTTCTTTTGAAAGTTTATTAATTTCACGAAAGCTTTAGGAAGAAACGCACATACGTTTCTTTGTCAAGACAAGCAGTTGTTTGATATGTGTGAAATCACTGTTAGAACTGAGGTCAGTGTTGCTTTTCTCAGTACAAGCTTTACTTTGAAAGATAATCGCGTTCTTTTGAAAGTTTATTAATTTCACGAAAGCTTTAGTCTGAAACGCACATGCGTTTCTTCGTAAAGACAAGCAGTTGTTTGCTACGTGTGAAAGCACTGTTAGAACTGAGATCATTGTTGCTTTTCTCAGTACAAGCTTAACTTTGAAAGATAATCGCGTTCTTGTGAAAGTTTATTAATTTCACGAAAGCTTTAGTAAGAAACGCACATGCGTTTCTTTGTAAAGACAGGCAGTTGTTTGCTACGTGTGAAAGCACTGTTAGAACTGATATCAGTGTTGCTTTTCTCAGTACAAGCTTTACTTTGAAAGATAATCGCGTTCTTTTGAAAGATTATTAATTTCACGAAAGTTTTAGTACGAAACGCACATGCGTTACATTATAAAGACAAGCAGTTGTTTGCGACATGTGAAAGCACTGTTAGAACTGAGATCAGTGTTGCTTTTCTCAGTACAAGCTTTACTTTGAAAGGTAATCGCGTTCTTTTGAAAGTTTATTAATTTCACGAAAGCTTTAGGAAGAAACGCACATGCGTTTCTTTGTAAAGACAAGCAGTTGTTTGCTACATGTGAAAGCACTGTTAGAACAGAGAACAATGTTGCTTCTCTCAGTACAAGCTTTACTTTGAAAGATAATCGCGTTCTTTTGAAAGTTTATTAATTTCACGAAAGCTTTAGGAAGAAACGCACATGCGTTTCTTTGTAAAGACAAGTAGGTATTTGTTACGTGTGAAAGCACTGTTAGAACTGAGATCAGTGTTGCTTTTCTCAGTACAAGCTTTACTTTGAAAGATAATCGCTTTCTTTTGAAAGTTTATTAATTTCACGAAAGCTTTAGGAAGAAACGCACATACGTTTCTTTGTCAAGACAAGCAGTTGTTTGATATGTGTGAAATCACTGTTAGAACTGAGATCAGTGTTGCTTTTCTCAGTACAAGCTTTACTTTGAAAGATAATCACGTTCTTTTGAAAGTTTATTAATTTCACGAAAGCTTTAGTCTGAAACGCACATGCGTTTCTTCGTAAAGACAAGCAGTTGTTTGCTACGTGTGAAAGCACTGTTAGAACTGAGATCAGTGTTGCTTTTCTCAGTACAAGCTTTACTTTGAAAGATAATCGCGTTCTTGTGAATGTTTATTAATTTCACGAAAGCTTTAGTAAGAAACGCACATGCGTTTCTTTGTAAAGACAGGCAGTTTTTTGCTACGTGTGAAAGCACTGTTAGAACTGAGATCAGTGTTGCTTTTCTCAGTACAAGCTTTACTTTGAAAGATAATCGCGTTCTTTTGAAAGATTATTAATTTCACGAAACTTTTAGTACGAAACGCACATGCGTTACATTATAAAGCCAAGCAGTTGTTTGCGACATGTGAAAGCACTGTTAGAACTGAGATCAGTGTTGCTTTTCTCAGTACAAGCTTTACTTTGAAAGATAATCGCGTTCTTTTGAAAGTTTATTAATTTCACGAAAGCTTTAGGAAGAAACGCACATGCGTTTCTTTGTAAAGACAAGCAGTTGTTTGCTACATGTGAAAGCACTGTTAGAACAGAGATCAGTGTTGCTTCTCTCAGTACAAGCTTTACTTTGAAAGATAATCGCGTTCTTTTGAAAGTTTATTAATTTCACGAAAGCTTTAGGAAGAAACGCACATGCGTTTCTTTGTAAAGACAAGTCGGTATTTGTTAAGTGTGAAAGCACTGTTAGAACTGAGATCAGTGTTGCTTTTCTCAGTACAAGCTTTACTTTGAAAGACAATCGCGTTCTTTTGAAAGTTTATTAAATTCACGAAAGCTTTAGTCTGAAACGCACATGCGTTTCTTCGTAAAGACAAGCAGTTGTTTGCTACGTGTGAAAGCACTGTTAGAACTGAGATGAGTGTTCCTTTTCTCAGTACAAGCTTTACTTTGAAAGATAATCGCGTTCTTTTGAAAGTTTATTAATTTCACGAAAGCTTTAGGAAGAAACGCACATGCGTTTCTTTGTCAAGACAAGCAGTTGTTTGATACGTGTGAAATCACTGTTAGAACTGAGATGAGGGTTCCTTTTCTCAGTACAAGCTTTACTTTGAAAGATAATCGCGTTCTTTTGAAAGTTTATTAATTTCACGAAAGCTTTAGTCTGAAACGCATATGCGTTTCTTCGTAAAGACAAGCAGTTGTTTGCTACGTGTGAAAGCACTGTTAGAACTGAGATGTGTGTTCCTTTTCTCAGTACAAGCTTTACTTTGAAAGATAATCGCGTTCTTTTGAAAGTTTATTAATTTCACGAAAGCTTTAGGAAGAAACGCACATGCGTTTCTTTGTAAAGACAAGCAGTTTTTGCTACATGTGAAAGCACTGTTAGAACAGAGATCAGTGTTGCTTTTCTCAGTACAAGCTTTACTTTGAAAGATAATCGCGTTTTTTGAAAGTTTATTAATTTCACGAAAGCTTTAGGAAGAAATGCACATGCGTTTCTTTATAAAGACAAGCAGGTATTTGTTACGTGTGAAAGCACTGTTGGAACTGAGATCAGTGTTGCTTTTCTCAGTACAAGCTTTACTTTGAAAGATAATCGCGTTCTTTTGAAAGTTTATTAATTTCACGAAAGCTTTAGTAAGAAACGCACATGCGTTTCTTTGTAAAGACAGGCAGTTGTTTGCTACGTGTGAAAGCACTGTTAGAACTGAGATCAGTGTTCCTTTTCTCAGTACAAGCTTTACTTTGAAAGATAATCGCATTCTTTTGAAAGATTATTAATTTTACGAAAGCTTTAGTACGAAACGCACATGCGTTACATTATAAAGACAAGCAGTTCTTTCCTACGTGTGAAAGCAATGTTAGAACTGAGATCAGTGTTGCTTTTCTCAGTACAAGCTTTACTTTGAAAGATAATCGCGTTCTTTTGAAAGTTTATTAATTTCACGAAAGCTTTAGTCTGAAACGCACATGCGTTTCTTCGTAAAGACAAGCAGTTGTTTGCTACATGTGAAAGCACTGTTAGAACTGAGATCAGTGTTGCTTTTCTCAGTAGAAGCTTTACTTTGAAAGATAATCGCGTTCTTTTGGAAGTTTATTAATTTCACGAAAGCTTTAAGAAGAAACGAACATACGTTTCTTTGTCAAGACAGGCAGTTGTTTGCTACGTGTGAAAGCACTGTTAGAACTGAGATCAGTGTTGCTTTTCTCAGTACAAGCTTTACTTTGAAAGATAATCGCGTTCTTTTGAAAGTTTATTAATTTCACGAAAGCTTTAGTCTGAAACGCACATGCGTTTCTTCGTAAAGACAAGCAGTTGTGTGCTACGTGTGAAAGCACTGTTAGAACTGAGATCAGTGTTGCTTTTCTCAGTACAAGCTTTACTTTGAAAGATAATCGCATTCTTTTGAAAGTTTATTATTTTCACGAAAGCTTTAGGAAGAAACGCACATGCGTTTCTTCGTAAAGACAAGCAGTTGTTTGCTACATGTGAAAGCACTGTTAGAACTGAGATCAGTGTTGCTTTTCTCAGTACAAGCTTTACTTTGAAAGATACTCGCGTTCTTTTGAAAGTTTATTAATTTCACGAAAGCTTTAGTCTGAAACGCACATACGTTTCTTTGTCAAGAAAAGCAGTTGTTTGATATGTGTGAAATCACATTTAGAACTGAGATCAGTGTTCCTTTTCTCAGTACAAGCTTTACTTTGAAAGATAATCGCGTTCTTTTGAAAGTTTATTAATTTCATGAAAGCTTTAGTCTGAAACGCTCATGCGTTTCTTCGTAAAGACAAGCAGTTGTTTGCTGCATGTGAAAGCTCTGTTAGAACTGAGATCAGTGTTGCTTTTCTCAGTACAAGCTTTACTTTGAAAGATAATCGCGTTCTTTTGAAAGTTTATTAATTTCACGAAAGCTTTAGGAAGAAACGCACATACGTTTCTTTGTCAAGACAAGCAGTTGTTTGATATGTGTGAAATCACTGTTAGAACTGAGATCAGTGTTGCTTTTCTCAGTACAAGCTTTACTTTGAAAGATAATCGCGTTCTTTTGAAAGTTTATTAATTTCACGAAAGCTTTAGTCTGAAATGCTCATGCGTTTCTTCGTAAAGACAAGCAGTTGTTTGCTACGTGTGAAAGCACTGTTAGAACTGAGATCAGTGTTGCTTTTCTCAGTACAAGCTTTACTTTGAAAGATAATCGCGTTCTTGTGAAAGTTTATTAATATCACGAAAGCTTTAGTAAGAAACGCACATGCGTTTCTTTGTAAAGACAGGCAGTTTTTTGCTACGTGTGAAAGCACTGTTAGAACTGAGATCAGTGTTGCTTTTCTCAGTACAAGCTTTACTTTGAAAGATAATCGCGTTCTTTTGAAAGTTTATTAATTTCACAAAAGCTTTAGTCTGAAACGCACATGCGTTTCTTCGTAAAGACAAGCAGTTGTTTGCTCCGTGTGAAAGCACTGTTAGAACTGAGATCAGTGTTGCTTTTCTCAGTACAAGCTTTACTTTGAAAGATAATCGCGTTCTTGTGAAAGTTTATTAATTTCACGAAAGCTTTAGTAAGAAACGCACATGCGTTTCTTTGTAAAGACAGGCAGTTGTTTGCTATGTGTTAAAGCACTGTTAGAACTGAGATCAGTGTTGCTTTTCTCAGTACAAGCTTTACTTTGAAAGATAATCGCGTTCTTTTGAAAGTTTATTAATTTCACGAAAGCTTTAGGAAGAAACGCACATGCGTTTCTTTCTAAAGACAAGCAGTTGTTTGCTACATGTGAAAGCACTGTTAGAACTGAGATCAGTGTTGCTTTTCTCAGTACAAGCTTTACTTTGAAAGATAATCGCGTTCTTTTGAAAGTTTATTAATTTCACGAAAGCTTTAGGAAGAAACGCACATGCGTTTCTTTGTAAAGACAAGCAGTTGTTTGCTACATGTGAAAGCACTGTTAGAACAGAGATCAGTGTTGCTTCTCTCAGTACAAGCTTTACTTTGAAAGATAATTGCGTTCTTTTGAAAGTTTATTAATTTCACGAAAGCTTTAGGAAGAAACGCACATGCGTTTCTTTGTAAAGACAAGTCGGTATTTGTTACGTGTGAAAGCACTGTTAGAACTGAGATGAGTGTTGCTTTTCTCGGTACAAGCTTTACTTTGAAAGACAATCGCGTTCTTTTGAAAGTTTATTAATTTCAAGAAAGCTTTAGTCTGAAACGCACATGCGTTTCTTCGTAAAGACAAGCAGTTGTTTGCTAAGTGTGAAAGCACTGTTAGAACTGAGATGAGTGTTCCTTTTCTCAGTACAAGCTTTACTTTGAAAGATAATCGCGTTCTTGTGAAAGTTTATTAATTTCACGAAAGCTTTAGTAAGAAACGCACATGCGTTTCTTTGTAAAGACAGGCAGTTGTTTGATACGTGTGAAATCACTGTTAGACCTGAGATGAGGGTTCCTTTTCTCAGTACATACTTTACTTTGAAAGATAATCGCGTTCTTTTGAAAGTTTATTAATTTCACGAAAGCTTTAGTCTGAAACATACATGCGTTTCTTCGTAAAGACAAGCAGTTGTTTGCTACGTGTGAAAGCACTGTTAGAACTGAGATGTGTGTTCCTTTTCTCAGTACAAGCTTTACTTTGAAAGATAATCGCGTTCTTTTGAAAGTTTATAAATTTCACGAAAGCTTTAGGAAGAAACGCACATGCGTTACATTATAAAGACAAGCAGTTGTTTGCTACATGTGAAAGCACTGTTAGAACTGAGAACAGTGTTGATTTTCTCAGTACAATCTTTACTTTGAAAGATAATCGCGTTCTTTTGAAAGTTTATTAATTTCACGAAAGCTTTAGGAAAGAACGCACATACGTTTCTTTGTCAAGACAAGCAGTTGTTTGATATGTGTGAAATCACTGTTAGAACTGAGGTCAGTGTTGCTTTTCTCAGTACAAGCTTTACTTTGAAAGATAATCGCGTTCTTTTGAAAGTTTATTAATTTCACGAAAGCTTTAGGAAGAAACGCACATGCGTTTCTTTGTAAAGACAAGCAGTTGTTTGCTACATGTGAAAGCACTGTTAGAACAGAGATCAGTGTTGCTTTTCTCAGTACAAGCTTTACTTTGAAAGATAATCGCGTTTTTTAAAAGTTTATTAATTTCACGAAAGCTTTAGGAAGAAATGCACATGCGTTTCTTTATAAAGACAAGCAGGTATTTGTTACGTGTGAAAGCACTGTTAGAACTGAGATCAGTGTTGCTTTTCTCAGTACAAGCTTTACTTTGAAAGATAATCGCGTTCTTGTGAAAGTTTATTAATTTCACGAAAGCTTTAGTAAGAAACGCACATGCGTTTCTTTGTAAAGACAGGTAGTTGTTTGCTACGTGTGAAAGCACTGTTAGAACTGAGATCAGTGTTGCTTTTCTCAGTACAAGCTTTACTTTGAAAGATAATCGCGTTCTTTTGAAAGATTATTAATTTCACGAAAGCTTTAGTCTGAAACGCACATGCGTTTCTTCGTAAAGACAAGCAGTTGTTTGCTACGTGTGAAAGCACTGTTAGAACTGAGATGAGTGTTCCTTTTCTCGGTACAAGCTTTACTTTGAAAGATAATCGCGTTCTTTTGAAAGTTTATTAATTTCACGAAAGCTTTAGGAAGAAACGCACATGCGTTTCTTTGTCAAGACAAGCAGTTGTTTGATACGTGTGAAATCACTGTTAGAACTGAGATGAGGGTTCCTTTTCTCAGTACAAGCTTTACTTTGAAAGATAATCGCGTTCTTTTGAAAGTTTATTAATTTCACGAAAGCTTTAGTCTGAAAAGCACATGTGTTTCTTCGTAAAGACAAGCAGTGGTTTGCTACGTGTGAAAGCACTGTTAGAACTGAGATCAGTGTTGCTTTTCTCAGTACAAGCTTTACTTTGAAAGATAATCGCGTTCTTTTGAAAGATTATTAATTTCACGAAAGCTTTAGTACGAAACGCACATGCGTTACATTATAAAGACAAGCAGTTGTTTGCTACATGTGAAAGCACTGTTAGAACTGAGATCAGTGTTGCTTTTCTCAGTACAATCTTTACTTTGAAAGATAATCGCGTTCTTTTGAAAGTTTATTAATTTCACGAAAGCTTTAGGAAGAAACGCACATACGTTTCTTTGTCAAGACAAGCAGTTGTTTGATATGTGTGAAATCACTGTTAGAACTGAGGTTAGTGTTGCTTTTCTCAGTACAAGCTTTACTTTGAAAGATAATCGCGTTCTTTTGAAAGTTTATTAATTTCACGAAAGCTTTAGTCTGAAACGCACATGCGTTTCTTCGTAAAGACAAGCAGTTGTTTGCTACGTGTGAAAGCACTGTTAGAACTGAGATCAGTGTTGCTTTTCTCAGTACAAGCTTTACTTTGAAAGATAATCGCGTTCTTGTGAAAGTTTATTAATTTCACGAAAGCTTTAGTAAGAAACGCACATGCGTTTCTTTGTAAAGACAGGCAGTTGTTTGCTACGTGTAAAAGCACTGTTAGAACTGTTATCAGTGTTGCTTTTCTCAGTACAGGCTTTACTTTGAAAGATAATCGCGTTCTTTTGAAAGTTTATTAATTTCACGAAAGCTTTAGGAAGAAACGCACATGCGTTTCTTTGTCAAGACAAGCAGTTGTTTGATACGTGTGAAATCACTGTTAGAACTGAGATGAGGGTTCCTTTTCTCAGTACAAGCTTTACTTTGAAAGATAATCGCGTTCTTTTGAAAGTTTATTAATTTCACGAAAGCTTTAGTCTGAAAAGCACATGTGTTTCTTCGTAAAGACAAGCAGTGGTTTGCTACGTGTGAAAGCACTGTTAGAACTGAGATCAGTGTTGCTTTTCTCAGTACAAGCTTTACTTTGAAAGATAATCGCGTTCTTTTGAAAGATTATTAATTTCACGAAATCTTTAGTACGAAACGCACATGCGTTACATTATAAAGACAAGCAGTTGTTTGCTACATGTGAAAGCACTGTTAGAACTGAGATCAGTGTTGCTTTTCTCAGTACAGGCTTTACTTTGAAAGATAATCGCTTTCTTTTGAAAGTTTATTAATTTCACGAAAGCTTTAGGAAGAAACGCACATGCGTTTCTTTGTCAAGACAAGCAGTTGTTTGATACGTGTGAAATCACTGTTAGAACTGAGATGAGGGTTCCTTTTCTCAGTACAAGCTTTACTTTGAAAGATAATCGTGTTCTTTTGAAAGTTTATTAATTTCACGTAAGCTTTAGTCTGAAATGCACATGCGTTTCTTCGTAAAGACAAGCAGTGGTTTGCTACGTGTGAAAGCACTGTTAGAACTGAGATCAGTGTTGCTTTTCTCAGTACAAGCTTTACTTTGAAAGATAATCGCGTTCTTTTGAAAGTTTATTAATTTCACGAAAGCTTTAGTCTGAAACGCACATGCGTTTCTTCGTAAAGACAAGCAGTTGTTTACTACGTGTGAAAGAACTATTAGAACCGAGATCAGTGTTGCTTTTCTCAGTACAAGCTTTACTTTGAAAGATAATCGCGTTCTTTTGAAAGTTTATTAATTTCACGAAAGCTTTAGTAAGAAACGCACATGCGTTTCTTTTTAAAGACAGGAAGTTGTTTGCTACGTGTAAAAGCACTGTTAGAACTGTTATCAGTGTTGCTTTTCTCAGTACAAGCTTTACTTTGAAAGATAATCGCGTTCTTTTGAAAGATTATTAATTTCACGAAAGTTTTAGTACGAAACGCACATGCGTTACATTATAAAGACAAGCAGTTGTTTGCGACATGTGAAAGCACTGTTAGAACTGAGATGAGTGTTGCTTTTCTCAGTACAGGCTTTACTTTGAAAGATAATCGCGTTCTTTTGAAAGTTTATTAATTTCACGAAAGCTTTAGGAAGAAATGCACATGCGTTTCTTTGTAAAGACAAGTAGGTATTTGTTACGTGTGAAAGCACTGTTAGAACTGAGATCAGTGTTGCTTTTCTCAGTACAAGCTTTACTTTGAAAGATATTCGCTTTCTTTTGAAAGTTTATTAATTTCATGAAAGCTTTAGGAAGAAACACACATACGTTTCTTTGTCAAGACAAGCAGTTGTTTGATATGTGTGAAATCACTGTTAGAACTGAGATCAGTGTTGCTTTACTCAGTACAAGCTTTACTTTGAAAGATAATCACGTTCTTTTGAAAGTTTATTAATTTCACGAAAGCTTTAGTCTGAAACGCACATGCGTTTCTTTGTAAAGACAAGCAGTTGTTTGCTCCGTGTGAAAGCACTGTTAGAACTGAGATCAGTGTTCCTTTTCTCAGTACAAGCTTTACTTTGAAAGATAATCGCGTTCTTGTGAAAGTTTATTAATTTCACGAAAGCTTTAGTAAGAAACGCACATGCGTTTCTTTGTAAAGACAGGCAGTTTTTTGCTACGTGTGAAAGCACTGTTAGAACTGAGATCAGTGTTGCTTTTCTCAGTACAAGCTTTACTTTGAAAGATAATCGCGTTCTTTTGAAAGTTTATTAATTTCACGAAAGCTTTAGGAAGAAACGCACATGCGTTTCTTCGTAAAGACAAGCAGTTGTTTGCTACGTGTGAAAGTACTGTTAGAACTGAGATCAGTGTTGCTTTTCTCAGTACAAGCTTTACTTTGAAAGATAATCGCGTTCTTTTGAAAGATTATTAATTTCACGAAAGCTTTAGTACGAAACGCACATGCGTTACATTATAAAGACAAGCAGTTGTTTGCTACATGTGAAAGCACTATTAGAACTGAGATCAGTGTTGCTTTTCTCAGTACAATCTTTACTTTAAAAGATAATCGCGTTCTTTTGAAAGTTTATTAATTTCACGAAAGCTTTAGGAAGAAACGCACATACGTTTCTTTGTCAAGACAAGCAGTTGTTTGATATGTGTGAAATCACTGTTAGAACTGAGGTCAGTGTTGCTTTTCTCAGTACAAGCTTTACTTTGAAAGATAATCGCGTTCTTTTGAAAGTTTATTAAGTTCACGAAAGCTTTAGTCTGAAACGCACATGCGTTTCTTCGTAAAGACAAGCAGTTGTTTGCTACGTGTGAAAGCACTGTTAGAACTGAGATCAGTGTTGCTTTTCTCAGTACAAGCTTTACTTTGAAAGATAATCGCGTTCTTGTGAAAGTTTATTAATTTCACGAAAGCTTTAGTAAGAAACGCACATGCGTTTCTTTGTAAAGACAGGTAGTTGTTTGCTACGTGTGAAAGCACTGTTAGAACTGAGATCAGTGTTGCTTTTCTCAGTACAATCTTTACTTTGAAAGATAATCGCGTTCTTTTGAAAGATTATTAATTTCACGAAAGTTTTAGTACGAAACGCACATGCGTTACATTATAAAGACAGGCAGTTGTTTGCGACATGTGAAAGCACTGCTAGAACTGAGATTAGTGTTGCTTCTCTCAGTACAAGCTTTACTTTGAAAGATAATCGCGTTCTTTTGAAAGTTTATTAATTTCACGAAAGCTTTAGGAAGAAACGCACATGCGTTTCTTTGTAAAGACAAGTCGGTATTTGTTACGTGTGAAAGCACTGTTAGAACTGAGATCAGTGTTGCTTTTCTCAGTACAAGCTTTACTTTGAAAGACAATCGCGTTCTTTTGAAAGTTTATTAATTTCAAGAAAGCTTTAGTCTGAAACGCACATGCATTTCTTCGTAAAGACAAGCAGTTGTTTGCTACGTGTGAAAGCACTGTTAGAACTGAGATGAGTGTTCCTTTTCTCAGTACAAGCTTTACTTTGAAAGATAATCGCGTTCTTTTGAAAGTTTATTAATTTCACGAAAGCTTTAGGAAGAAACGCACATGCGTTTCTTCGTAAAGACAAGCAGTTGTTTGCTACGTGTGAAAGCACTGTTAGAACTGAGATCAGTGTTGCTTTTCTCAGTACAAGCTTTACTTTGAAAGATAATCGCGTTCTTTTGAAAGTTTATTAATTTCACGAAATCTTTAGGAAGAAACGCACATACGTTTCTTTGTCAAGACAAGCAGTTGTTTGCTACATGTGAAAGCACTGTTAGAACTGAGATCAGTGTTGCTTTTCTCAGTACAGGCTTTACTTTGAAAGATAATCGCGTTCTTTTGAAAGTTTATTAATTTCACGAAAGTTTTAGTACGAAACGCACATGCGTTACATTATAAAGACAAGCAGTTGTTTGCGACATGTGAAAGCACTGTTAGAACTGAGATGAGTGTTGCTTTTCTCAGTACAGGCTTTACTTTGAAAGATAATCGCGTTCTTTTGAAAGTTTATTAATTTCACATAAGCTTTAGGAAGAAACGCACATGCGTTTCTTTGTCAAGACAAGCAGTTGTTTGCTACATGTGAAAGCACTGTTAGAACAGAGATCAATGTTGCTTCTCTCCGTACAAGCTTTACTTTGAAAGATAATCGCGTTCTTTTGAAAGTTTATTAATTTCACGAAAGCTTTAGTCTGAAACACACATGCGTTTCTTCGTAAAGACAAGCAGTTGTTTGCTACGTGTGAAAGCACTGTTAGAACTGAGATGTGTGTTCCTTTTCTCAGTACCAGCTTTACTTTGAAAGATAATCGCGTTCTTTTGAAAGTTTATTAATTTCACGAAAGCTTTAGGAAGAAACGCACATGCGTTACATTATAAAGACAAGCAGTTGTTTGCTACATGTGAAAGCACTGTTAGAACTGAGATCAGTGTTGCTTTTCTCAGTACAATCTTTACTTTGAAAGATAATCGCGTTCTTTTGAAAGTTTATTAATTTCACGAAAGCTTTAGGAAGAAACGCACATACGTTTCTTTGTCAAGACAAGCAGTTGTTTGATATGTGTGAAATCACTGTTAGAACTGAGGTCAGTGTTGCTTTTCTCAGTACAAGCTTTACTTTGAAAGATAATCGCGTTCTTTTGAAAGTTTATTAATTTCACGAAAGCTTTAGGAAGAAACGCACATGCGTTTCTTCGTAAAGACAAGCAGTTGTTTGCTACGTGTGAAAGCACTGTTAGAACTGAGATCAGTGTTGCTTTTCTCAGTACAAGCTTTACTTTGAAAGATAATCGCGTTCTTTTGAAAGATTATTAATTTCACGAAAGCTTTAGTACGAAACGCACATGCGTTACATTATAAAGACAAGCAGTTGTTTGCTACATGTGAAAGCACTGTTAGAACTGAGATCAGTGTTGCTTTTCTCAGTACAATCTTTACTTTAAAAGATAATCGCGTTCTTTTGAAAGTTTATTAATTTCACGAAAGCTTTAGGAAGAAACGCACATACGTTTCGTTGTCAAGACAAGCAGTTGTTTGATATGTGTGAAATCACTGTTAGACCTGAGGTCAGTGTTGCTTTTCTCAGTACAAGCTTTACTTTGAAAGATAATCGCGTTCTTTTGAAAGTTTATTAATTTCACGAAAGCTTTAGTAAGAAACGCACATGCGTTTCTTTGTAAAGACAGGTAGTTGTTTGCTACGTGTGAAAGCACTGTTAGAACTGAGATCAGTGTTGCTTTTCTCAGTACAATCTTTACTTTGAAAGATAATCGCGTTCTTTTGAAAGATTATTAATTTCACGAAAGTTTTAGTACGAAACGCACATGCGTTACATTATAAAGACAAGCAGTAGTTTGCGACATGTGAAAGCACTGCTAGAACTGAGATTAGTGTTGCTTCTCTCAGTACAAGCTTTACTTTGAAAGATAATCGCGTTCTTTTGAAAGTTTATTAATTTCACGAAAGCTTTAGGAAGAAACGCACATGCGTTTCTTTGTAAAGACAAGTCGGTATTTGTTACGTGTGAAAGCAATGTTAGAACTGAGATCAGTGTTGCTTTTCTCAGTACAAGCTTTACTTTGAAAGACAATCGCGTTCTTTTGAAAGTTTATTAATTTCACGAAAGCTTTAGTCTTAAACGCACATGCGTTTCTTCGTAAAGACAAGCAGTGTTTGCTACGTGTGAAAGCACTGTTAGAACTGAGATGAGTGTTCCTTTTCTCAGTACAAGCTTTACTTTGAAAGATAATCGCGTTCTTTTGAAAGTTTATTAATTTCACGAAAGCTTTAGGAAGAAACGTACATGCGTTTCTTCGTAAAGACAAGCAGTTGTTTGCTACGTGTGAAAGCACTGTTAGAACTGAGATCAGTGTTGCTTTTCTCAGTACAAGCTTTACTTTGAAAGATAATCGCGTTCTTTTGAAAGATTATTAATTTCACGAAAGCTTTAGGAAGAAACGCACATACGTTTCTTTGTCAAGACAAGCAGTTGTTTGATATGTGTGAAATCACTGTTAGAACTGAGATCAGTGTTGCTTTTCTCAGTACAAGCTTTACTTTGAAAGATAATCGCGTTCTTTTGAAAGTTTATTAATTTCACGAAAGCTTTAGGAAGAAACGCACATACGTTTCTTTGTCAAGACAAGCAGTTGTTTGATATGTGTGAAATCACTGTTAGAACTGAGATCAGTGTTGCTTTTCTCAGTACAAGCTTTACTTTGAAAGATAATCGCGTTCTTTTGAAAGTTTATTAATTTCACGAAAGCTTTAGTCTGAAACGCACATGCATTTCTTCGTAAAGACAAGCAGTTGTTTGCTACGTGTGAAAGCACTGTTAGAACTGAGATCAGTGTTTCTTTTCTCAGTACAAGCTTTACTTTGAAAGATAATCGTGTTCTTGTGAAAGTTTATTAATTTCACGAAAGCTTTAGTAAGAAACGCACATGCGTTTCTTTGTAAAGACAGGCAGTTTTTTGCTACGTGTGAAAGCACTGTTAGAACTGAGATCAGTGTTGCTTTTCTCAGTACAAGCTTTACTTTGAAAGATAATCGCGTTCTTTTGAAAGTTTATTAATTTCACGAAAGTTTTAGTACGAAACGCACATGCGTTACATTATAAAGACAAGCAGTTGTTTGCGACATGTGAAAGCACTGTTAGAACTGAGATGAGTGTTGCTTTTCTCAGTACAGGCTTTACTTTGAAAGATAATCACGTTCTTTTGAAAGTTTATTAATTTCACGAAAGCTTTAGTCTGAAACGCACATGCGTTTCTTCGTAAAGACAAGCAGTTGTTTGCTACGTGTGAAAGCACTGTTAGAACTGAGATGTGTGTTCCTTTTCTCAGTACAATCTTTACTTTGAAAGATAATCGCGTTCTTTTGAAAGTTTATTAATTTCACGAAAGCTTTAGGAAGAAACGCACATACGTTTCTTTGTCAAGACAAGCAGTTGTTTGATATGTGTGAAATCACTGTTAGAACTGAGGTCAGTGTTGCTTTTCTCAGTACAAGCTTTACTTTGAAAGATAATCGCGTTCTTTTGAAAGTTTATTAATTTCAGGAAAGCTTTAGTCTGAAACGCACATGCGTTTCTTTGTAAAGACAGGTAGTTGTTTGCTACGTGTGAAAGCACTGTTAGAACTGAGATCAGTGTTGCTTTTCTCAGTACAAGCTTTACTTTGAAAGATAATCGCGTTCTTTTGAAAGATTATTAATTTCACGAAAGCTTTAGTAAGAAACGCACATGCGTTTCTTTGTAAAGACAGGCAGTTTTTTGCTACGTGTGAAAGCACTGTTAGAACTGAGATCAGTGTTGCTTTTCTCAGTACAAGCTTTACTTTGAAAGATAATCGCGTTCTTTTGAAAGTTTATTAATTTCACGAAAGTTTTAGTACGAAACGCACATGCGTTACATTATAAAGACAAGCAGTAGTTTGCGACATGTGAAAGCACTGCTAGAACTGAGATTAGTGTTGCTTCTCTCAGTACAAGCTTTACTTTGAAAGATAATCGCGTTCTTTTGAAAGTTTATTAATTTCACGAAAGCTTTAGGAAGAAATGCACATGCGTTTCTTTGTAAAGACAAGTCGGTATTTGTTACGTGTGAAAGCAATGTTAGAACTGAGATCAGTGTTGCTTTTCTCAGTACAAGCTTTACTTTGAAAGACAATCGCGTTCTTTTGAAAGTTTATTAATTTCACGAAAGCTTTAGTCTTAAACGCACATGCGTTTCTTCGTAAAGACAAGCAGTGTTTGCTACGTGTGAAAGCACTGTTAGAACTGAGATGAGTGTTCCTTTTCTCAGTACAAGCTTTACTTTGAAAGATAATCGCGTTCTTTTGAAAGTTTATTAATTTCACGAAAGCTTTAGGAAGAAACGTACATGCGTTTCTTCGTAAAGACAAGCAGTTGTTTGCTACGTGTGAAAGCACTGTTAGAACTGAGATCAGTGTTGCTTTTCTCAGTACAAGCTTTACTTTGAAAGATAATCGCGTTCTTTTGAAAGATTATTAATTTCACGAAAGCTTTAGTACGAAACGCACATACGTTTCTTTGTCAAGACAAGCAGTTGTTTGATACGTGTGAAATCACTGTTAGAACTGAGATCAGTGTTGCTTTTCTCAGTACAAGCTTTACTTTGAAAGATAATCGCGTTCTTTTGAAAGTTTATTAATTTCACGAAAGCTTTAGGAAGAAACGCACATACGTTTCTTTGTCAAGACAAGCAGTTGTTTGATATGTGTGAAATCACTGTTAGAACTGAGATCAGTGTTGCTTTTCTCAGTACAAGCTTTACTTTGAAAGATAATCGCGTTCTTTTGAAAGTTTATTAATTTCACGAAAGCTTTAGTCAGAAACGCACATGCATTTCTTCGTAAAGACAAGCAGTTGTTTGCTACGTGTGAAAGCACTGTTAGAACTGAGATCAGTGTTTCTTTTCTCAGTACAAGCTTTACTTTGAAAGATAATCGTGTTCTTGTGAAAGTTTATTAATTTCACGAAAGCTTTAGTAAGAAACGCACATGCGTTTCTTTGTAAAGACAGGCAGTTTTTTGCTACGTGTGAAAGCACTGTTAGAACTGAGATCAGTGTTGCTTTTCTCAGTACAAGCTTTACTTTGAAAGATAATCGCGTTCTTTTGAAAGTTTATTAATTTCACGAAAGTTTTAGTACGAAACGCACATGCGTTACATTATAAAGACAAGCAGTTGTTTGCGACATGTGAAAGCACTGTTAGAACTGAGATGAGTGTTGCTTTTCTCAGTACAGGCTTTACTTTGAAAGATAATCGCGTTCTTTTGAAAGTTTATTAATTTCACGAAAGCTTTAGTCTGAAACGCACATGCGTTTCTTCGTAAAGACAAGCAGTTGTTTGCTACGTGTGAAAGCACTGTTAGAACTGAGATGTGTGTTCCTTTTCTCAGTACAAGCTTTACTTTGAAAGATAATCGCGTTCTTTTGAAAGTTTATTAATTTCACGAAAGCTTTAGGAAGAAACGCACATGCGTTACATTATAAAGACAAGCAGTTGTTTGCTACATGTGAAAGCACTGTTAGAACTGAGATCAGTGTTGCTTTTCTCAGTACAATCTTTACTTTGAAAGATAATCGCGTTCTTTTGAAAGTTTATTAATTTCACGAAAGCTTTAGGAAGAAACGCACATACGTTTCTTTGTCAAGACAAGCAGTTGTTTGATATGTGTGAAATCACTGTTAGAACTGAGGTCAGTGTTGCTTTTCTCAGTACAAGCTTTACTTTGAAAGATAATCGCGTTCTTTCGAAAGTTTATTAATTTCACGAAAGCTTTAGTCTGAAACGCACATGCGTTTCTTTGTAAAGACAGGTAGTTGTTTGCTACGTGTGAAAGCACTGTTAGAACTGAGATCAGTGTTGCTTTTCTCAGTACAAGCTTTACTTTGAAAGATAATCGCGTTCTTTTGAAAGATTATTAATTTCACGAAAGCTTTAGTAAGAAACGCACATGCGTTACTTTGTCAAGACAAGCAGTTGTTTGCTATGTGTGAAAGCACTGTTAGAACTGAGATCAGTGTTGCTTTTCTCAGTACAAGCTTTACTTTGAAAGACAATCGCGTTCTTTTGAAAGTTTATTAATTTCACGAAAGCTTTAGTCTGAAACGCACATGCGTTTCTTCGTAAAGACAAGCAGTTGTTTGCTACGTGTGAAAGCACTGTCAGAACTGAGATGAGTGTTCCTTTTCTCAATACAAGCTTTACTTTGATAGATAATCTCGTTCTTTTGAAAGTTTATTAATTTCACGAAAGCTTTAGGAAGAAACGCACATGCGTTTCTTTGTCAAGACAAGCAGTTGTTTGATACGTGTGAAATCACTGTTAGAACTGAGATGAGGGTTCCTTTTCTCAGTACAAGCTTTACTTTGAAAGATAATCGCGTTCTTTTGAAAGTTTATTAATTTCACGAAAGCTTTAGTCTGAAACGCACATGCGTTTCTTCGTAAAGACAAGCAGTGGTTTGCTACGTGTGAAAGCACTGTTAGAACTGAGATCAGTGTTGCTTTTCTCAGTACAAGCTTTACTTTGAAAGATAATCGCGTTCTTTTGAAAGATTATTAATTTCACGAAAGCTTTAGTACGAAACGCACATGCGTTACATTATAGAGACAAGCAGTTGTTTGCTACATGTGAAAGCACTGTTAGAACTGAGATCAGTGTTGCTTTTCTCAGTACAATCTTTACTTTGAAAGATAATCGCGTTCTTTTGAAAGTTTATTAATTTCACGAAAGCTTTAGGAAGAAACGCACATACGTTTCTTTGTCAAGACAAGCAGTTGTTTGATATGTGTGAAATCACTGTTAGAACTGAGGTCAGTGTTGCTTTTCTCAGTACAAGCTTTACTTTGAAAGATAATCGCGTTCTTTTGAATGTTTATTAATTTCACGAAAGCTTTAGGAAGAAACGCACATGCGTTTCTTCGTAAAGACAAGCAGTTGTTTGCTACGTGTGAAAGCACTGTTAGAACTGAGATCAGTGTTGCTTTTCTCAGTACAAGCTTTACTTTGAAAGATAATCGCGTTTTTGTGAAACTATATTAATTTCACGAAAGCTTTAGTAAGAAACGCACATGCGTTTCTTTTTAAAGACAGGCATTTGTTTGCTACGTGTAAAAGCACTGTTAGAACTGTTATCAGTGTTGCTTTTCTCAGTACAAGCTTTACTTTGAAAGATAATCGCGTTCTTTTGAAAGATTATTAATTTCACGAAAGTTTTAGTACGAAACGTACATGCGTTACATTATAAAGACAAGCAGTTGTTTGCGACATGTGAAAGCACTGTTAGAACTGAGATCAGTGTTGCTTTTCTCAGTACAGGCTTTACTTTGAAAGATAATCGCGTTCTTTTGAAAGTTTATCAATTTCACGAAAGCTTTAGGAAGAAATGCACATGCGTTTCTTTGTAAAGACAAGTAGGTATTTGTTACGTGTGAAAGCACTGTTAGAACTGAGATCAGTGTTGCTTTTCTCAGTACAAGCTTTACTTTGAAAGATAATCGCTTTCTTTTGAAAGTTTATTAATTTCACGAAAGCCTTAGGAAGAAACGCTCATACGTTTCTTTGTCAAGACAAGCAGTTGTTTGATATGTGTGAAATCACTGTTAGAACTGAGATCAGTGTTGCTTTTCTCAGTACAAGCTTTACTTTGAAAGATAATCGCGTTCTTTTGAAAGTTTATTAATTTCACGAAAGCTTTAGTCTGAAACGCACATGCGTTTCTTCGTAAAGACAAGCAGTTGTTTGCTCCGTGTGAAAGCACTGTTAGAACTGAGATCAGTGTTGCTTTTCTCAGTACAAGCTTTACTTTGAAAGATAATTGCGTTCTTGTGAAAGTTTATTAATTTCACGAAAGCTTTAGTAAGAAACGCACATGCGTTTCTTCGTAAAGACAAGCAGTTTTTTGCTACGTGTGAAAGCACTGTTAGAACTGAGATCAGTGTTGCTTTTCTCAGTACAAGCTTTACTTTGAAAGATAATCGCGTTCTTGTGAAAGTTTATTAATTTCACGAAAGCTTTAGTAAGAAACGCACGTGCGTTTCTTTGTAAAGACAGGTAGTTGTTTGCTACGTGTGAAAGCACTGTTAGAACTGAGATCAGTGTTGCTTTTCTCAGTACAAGCTTTACTTTGAAAGATAATCGCGTTCTTTTGAAAGATTATTAATTTCACGAAAGTTTTAGTACGAAACGCACATGAGTTACATTATAAAGACAAGCAGTTGTTTGCGACATGTGAAAGCACTGTTAGAACTGAGATGAGTGTTGCTTTTCTCAGTACAGGCTTTACTTTGAAAGATAATCGCGTTCTTTTGAAAGTTTATTAATTTCACGAAGGCTTTAGTAAGAAACGCACATGCGTTACTTTGTCAAGACAAGCAGTTGTTTGCTATGTGTTAAAGCACTGTTAGAACTGAGATCAGTGTTGCTTTTCTCAGTACAAGCTTTACTTTGAAAGATAATCGCGTTCTTTTGAAAGTTTATTAATTTCACGAAAGCTTTAGGAAGAAACGCACATGCGTTTCTTTCTAAAGACAAGCAGTTGTTTGCTACATGTGAAAGCACTGTTAGAACTGAGATCAGTGTTGCTTTTCTCAGTACAAGCTTTACTTTGAAAGATAATCGCGTTCTTGTGAAAGTTTATTAATTTCACGAAAGCTTTAGTAAGAAACGCACATGCGTTTCTTTGTAAAGACAGGTAGTTGTTTGCTACGTGTGAAAGCACTGTTAGAACTGAGATCAGTGTTGCTTTTCTCAGTACAAGCTTTACTTTGAAAGATAATCGCGTTCTTTTGAAAGTTTTTTAATTTCACGAAAGCTTTAGTCTGAAACGCACATGCGTTTCTTCGTAAAGACAAGCAGTTGTTTGCTACGTGTGAAAGCACTGTTAGAACTGAGTTCAGTGTTGCTTTTCTCAGTACAAGCTTTACTTTGAAAGATAATCGCGTTCTTTTGAAAGTTTATTAATTTCACGAAAGCTTTAGAAAGAAACGCACATACCTTTCTTTGTCAAGACAAGCAGTTGTTTGATATGTGTGAAATCACTGTTAGAACTGAGATCAGTGTTGCTTTTCTCAGTACAAGCTTTACTTTGAAAGATAATCGCGTTCTTTTGAAAGTTTATTAATTTCACGAAAGCTTAATAAGAAACGCACATGCGTTACTTTGTCAAGACAAGCAGTTGTTTGCTACGTGTGAAAGCACTGTTAGAACTGAGATCAGTGTTGCTTTTCTCAGTACAAGCTTTACTTTGAAAGATAATCGCGTTCTTTTGAAAGATTATTAATTTCACGAATGCTTTAGTCTGAAACGCACATGCGTTTCTTCGTAAAGACAAGCAGTTTTTTGCTACGTGTGAAAGCACTCTTAGAACTGAGATCAGTGTTGCTTTTCTCAGAACAAGCTTACTTTGAAAGATAATCGCGTTCTTTTGAAAGTTTATTAATTTCACGAAAGCTTTAGGAAGAAACGCACATGCCTTTCTTCGTAATGACAAGCAGTTGTTTGCTACGTGTGAAAGCACTGTTAGAACTGAGATCAGTGTTGCTTTTCTCAGTACAAGCTTTACTTTGAAAGATAATCGCGTTCTTTTGAAAGTTTATTAATTTCACGAAAGCTTTAGTCTGAAACGCACATGCGTTTCTTCGTAAAGACAAGCAGTTGTTTGCTACGTGTGAAAGCTCTGTTAGAACTGAGATCAGTGTTGCTTTTCTCAGTACAAACTTTACTTTGAAAGATAATCGCGTTCTTTTGAAAGTTTATTAATTTCACGAAAGCTTTAGGAAGAAACGCACATGCCTTTCTTCGTAAAGAAAAGCAGTTGTTTGCTACATGTGAAAGCACTGTTAGAACTGAGATCAGTGTTGCTTTTCTCAGAACAAGCTTTACTTTGAAAGATAATCGCGTTCTTTTGAAAGTTTATTAATTTCACGAAAGCTTTAGGAAGAAAAGCACATATGTTTCTTTGTCAAGACGAGCAGTTGTTTGCTACGTGTGAAAGCACTGTTAGAACTGAGATCAGTGTTGATTTTCTCAGTACAAGCTTTACTTTGAAAGATAATCGCGTTCTTTTGAAAGATTATTAATTTCACGAAAGCTGTAGTACGAAACGCACATGCGTTACATTATAAAGACATGCAGTTCTTTCCTACGTATGAAAGCACTGTTAGAACTGAGATCAGTGTTGCTTTTCTCAGTACAAGCTTTACTTTGAAAGATAATCGCGTTCTTTTGAAAGTTTATTAATTTCACGAAAGCTTTAGGAAGAAACGCACATGCCTTTCTTCGTAAAGACAAGCAGTTGTTTGCTACGTGTGAAAGCACTGTTAGAACTGAGATCAGTGTTGCTTTTCTCAGTACAAGCTTTACTTTGAAAGATAATCGCGTTCTTTTGAAAGTTTACTAATTTCACGAAAGCTTTAGTCTGAAACGCACATGCGTTTCTTCGTAAAGACAAGCAGTTGTTTGCTACGTGTGAAAGCAGTGTTAAAACTGAGATCAGTGTTGCTTTTCTCAGTACAAGCTTTACTTTGAAAGATAATCGCGTTCTTTTGAAAGTTTATTAATTTCACGAAAGCTTTAGTAAGAAACGCACATGCGTTTCTTTGTAAAGACAAGCAGTTGTTTGCTACGTGTGAAAGCACTGTTAGAACTGAGATTAGTGTTGCTTTTCTCAGTACATTCTTTACTTTGAAAGATAATCGCGTTCTTTTGAAAGTTTATTAATTTCACGAAAGCTTTAGGAAGAAACGCACATGCGTTTCTTTGTAAAGACAAGCAGTTTTTTGCTACGTGTGAAAGCACTGTTAGAACAGAGATCAGTGTTGCTTTTCTCAGTACAAGTTTTACTTTGAAAGATAATCGCGTTTTTTGAAAGTTTATTAATTTCACGAAAGCTTTAGGAAGAAACGCACATGCGTTTCTTTATAAAGACAAGTAGGTATTTGTTACGTGTGAAAGCACTGTTAGAACTGAGATCAGTGTTGCTTTTCTCAGTATAAGCTTTACTTTGAAAGACAATCGCGTTCTTTTGAAAGATTATTAATTTCACGAAAGCTTTAGTACGAAACGAACATGCGTTACATTATAAAGACAAGCAGTTCTTTCCTACGTGTGAAAGCACTGTTAGAACTGAGATCAGTGTTGCTTTTCTCAGTACAAGCTTTACTTTGAAAGATAATCGCGTTCTTTTGAAAGTTTATTAATTTCACGAAAGCTTTAGGAAGAAACGCACATGCCTTTCTTCGTAAAGACAAGCAGTTGTTTGCTACGTGTGAAAGCACTGTTAGAACTGAGATCAGTGTTGCTTTTCTCAGTACAAGCTTTACTTTGAAAGACAATCGCGTTCTTTTGAAAGATTATTAATTTCACGAAAGCTTTAGTACGAAACGCACATGCCTTTCTTCGTAAAGACAAGCAGTTGTTTGCTACGTGTGAAAGCACTGTTAGAACTGAGATCAGTGTTGCTTTTCTCAGTACAAGCTTTACTTTGAAAGATAATCGCGTTCTTTTGAAAGTTTATTAATTTCACGAAAGCTTTATTACGAAACGCACATGCGTTACATTATAAAGACAAGCAGTTCTTTCCTACGTGTGAAAGCACTGTTAGAACTGAGATCAGTGTTGCTTTTCTCAGTACAAGCTTTACTTTGAAAGATAATCGCGTTCTTTTGAAAGTTTATTAATTTCACGAAAGCTTTAGGAAGAAACGCACATGCCTTTCTTCGTAAAGACAAGCAGTTGTTTGCTACGTGTGAAAGCACTGTTAGAACTGAGATCAGTGTTGCTTTTCTCAGTACAAGCTTTACTTTGAAAGACAATCGCGTTCTTTTGAAAGATTATTAATTTCACGAAAGCTTTAGTACGAAACGCACATGCCTTTCTTCGTAAAGACAAGCAGTTGTTTGCTACGTGTGAAAGCACTGTTAGAACTGAGATCAGTGTTGCTTTTCTCAGTACAAGCTTTACTTTGAAAGATAATCGCGTTCTTTTGAAAGTTTATTAATTTCACGAAAGCTTTAGTCTGAAACGCACATGCCTTTCTTCGTAAAGACAAGCAGATGTTTGCTACGTGTGAAAGCACTGTTAGAACTGAGATCAGTGTTGCTTTTCTCAGTACAAGCTTTACTTTGAAAGATAATCGCGTTCTTTTGAAAGTTTATTAATTTCACGAAAGATTTAGGAAGAAACGCACATGCCTTTCTTCGTAAAGACAAGCAGTTGTTTGCTACGTGTGAAAGCACTGTTAGAACTGAGATCAGTGTTGCTTTTCTCAGTACAAGCTTTACTTTGAAAGACAATCGCGTTCTTTTGAAAGATTATTAATTTCACGAAAGCTTTAGTACGAAACGCACATGCCTTTCTTCGTAAAGACAAGCAGTTGTTTGCTACGTGTGAAAGCACTGTTAGAACTGAGATCAGTGTTGCTTTTCTCAGTACAAGCTTTACTTTGAAAGATAATCGCGTTCTTTTGAAAGTTTATTAATTTCACGAAAGCTTTATTACGAAACGCACATGCGTTACATTATAAAGACAAGCAGTTCTTTCCTACGTGTGAAAGCACTGTTAGAACTGAGATCAGTGTTGCTTTTCTCAGTACAAGCATTACTTTGAAAGATAATCGCGTTCTTTTGAAAGTTTATTAATTTCACGAAAGATTTAGGAAGAAACGCACATGCCTTTCTTCGTAAAGACAAGCAGTTGTTTGCTACGTGTGAAAGCACTGTTAGAACTGAGATCAGTGTTGCTTTTCTCAGTACAAGCTTTACTTTGAAAGATAATCGCGTTCTTTTGAAAGTTTATTAATTTCACGAAAGCTTTAGTAAGAAACGCACATGCGTTTCTTCGTAAAGACAAGCAGTTGTTTGCTACGTGTGAAAGCACTGTTAGAACTGAGATCAGTGTTGCTTTTCTCAGTACAAGCTTTACTTTGAAAGATAATCGCGTTCTTTTGAAAGTTTATTAATTTCACGAAAGCTTTAGTAAGAAACACATGCGTTACATTATAAAGACAAACAGTTGTTTGCTACATGTGAAAGCACTGTTAGAACTGAGATCAGTGTTGCTTTTCTCAGTATAAGCTTTACTTTGAAAGACAATCGCGTTCTTTTGAAAGATTATTAATTTCACGAAAGCTTTAGTACGAAACGAACATGCGTTACATTATAAAGACAAGCAGTTCTTTCCTACGTGTGAAAGCACTGTTAGAACTGAGATCAGTGTTGCTTTTCTCAGTACAAGCTTTACTTTGAAAGATAATCGCGTTCTTTTGAAAGTTTATTAATTTCACGAAAGCTTTAGGAAGAAACGCACATGCCTTTCTTCGTAAAGACAAGCAGTTGTTTGCTACGTGTGAAAGCACTGTTAGAACTGAGATCAGTGTTGCTTTTCTCAGTACAAGCTTTACTTTGAAAGACAATCGCGTTCTTTTGAAAGATTATTAATTTCACGAAAGCTTTAGTACGAAACGCACATGCCTTTCTTCGTAAAGACAAGCAGTTGTTTGCTACGTGTGAAAGCACTGTTAGAACTGAGATCAGTGTTGCTTTTCTCAGTACAAGCTTTACTTTGAAAGATAATCGCGTTCTTTTGAAAGTTTATTAATTTCACGAAAGCTTTATTACGAAACGCACATGCGTTACATTATAAAGACAAGCAGTTCTTTCCTACGTGTGAAAGCACTGTTAGAACTGAGATCAGTGTTGCTTTTCTCAGTACAAGCTTTACTTTGAAAGATAATCGCGTTCTTTTGAAAGTTTATTAATTTCACGAAAGCTTTAGGAAGAAACGCACATGCCTTTCTTCGTAAAGACAAGCAGTTGTTTGCTACGTGTGAAAGCACTGTTAGAACTGAGATCAGTGTTGCTTTTCTCAGTACAAGCTTTACTTTGAAAGACAATCGCGTTCTTTTGAAAGATTATTAATTTCACGAAAGCTTTAGTACGAAACGCACATGCCTTTCTTCGTAAAGACAAGCAGTTGTTTGCTACGTGTGAAAGCACTGTTAGAACTGAGATCAGTGTTGCTTTTCTCAGTACAAGCTTTACTTTGAAAGATAATCGCGTTCTTTTGAAAGTTTATTAATTTCACGAAAGCTTTAGTCTGAAACGCACATGCCTTTCTTCGTAAAGACAAGCAGATGTTTGCTACGTGTGAAAGCACTGTTAGAACTGAGATCAGTGTTGCTTTTCTCAGTACAAGCTTTACTTTGAAAGATAATCGCGTTCTTTTGAAAGTTTATTAATTTCACGAAAGATTTAGGAAGAAACGCACATGCCTTTCTTCGTAAAGACAAGCAGTTGTTTGCTACGTGTGAAAGCACTGTTAGAACTGAGATCAGTGTTGCTTTTCTCAGTACAAGCTTTACTTTGAAAGACAATCGCGTTCTTTTGAAAGATTATTAATTTCACGAAAGCTTTAGTACGAAACGCACATGCCTTTCTTCGTAAAGACAAGCAGTTGTTTGCTACGTGTGAAAGCACTGTTAGAACTGAGATCAGTGTTGCTTTTCTCAGTACAAGCTTTACTTTGAAAGATAATCGCGTTCTTTTGAAAGTTTATTAATTTCACGAAAGCTTTATTACGAAACGCACATGCGTTACATTATAAAGACAAGCAGTTCTTTCCTACGTGTGAAAGCACTGTTAGAACTGAGATCAGTGTTGCTTTTCTCAGTACAAGCATTACTTTGAAAGATAATCGCGTTCTTTTGAAAGTTTATTAATTTCACGAAAGATTTAGGAAGAAACGCACATGCCTTTCTTCGTAAAGACAAGCAGTTGTTTGCTACGTGTGAAAGCACTGTTAGAACTGAGATCAGTGTTGCTTTTCTCAGTACAAGCTTTACTTTGAAAGATAATCGCGTTCTTTTGAAAGTTTATTAATTTCACGAAAGCTTTAGTAAGAAACGCACATGCGTTTCTTTGTCAAGACAAGCAGTTGTTTGCTACGTGTGAAAGCACTGTTAGAACTGAGATCAGTGTTGCTTTTCTCAGTACAATCTTTACTTTGAAAGATAATCGCGTTCTTTTGAAAGTTTATTAATTTCACGAAAGCTTTATGAAGAAACGCACATGCGTTTCTTTGTAAAGACAAGCAGTTTTTTGCTACATGTGAAAGCACTGTTAGAACAGAGATCAGTGTTGCTTTTCTCAGTACAAGTTTTA
This sequence comes from Chionomys nivalis, assembly GCF_950005125.1. Classification (NCBI taxonomy): domain Eukaryota; kingdom Metazoa; phylum Chordata; class Mammalia; order Rodentia; family Cricetidae; genus Chionomys; species Chionomys nivalis. Next base: position 42,155,517 of record NC_080112.1, read on the forward strand.
CTTTGAAAGATAATCGCGTTTTTTGAAAGTTTATCAATTTCACGAAAGCTTTAGGAAGAAACGCACATGCGTTTCTTTATAAAGACAAGTAGGTATTTGTTACGTGTGAAAGCACTGTTAGAACTGAGATCAGTGTTGCTTTTCTCAGTACAAGCTTTACTTTGAAAGATAATCGCGTTCTTTTGAAAGTTTATTAATTTCACGAAAGCTTTAGGAAGAAACGCACATACGTTTCTTTGTCAAGACAAGCAGTTGTTTGCTACGTGTGAAAGCACTGTTAGAACTGAGATCAGTGTTGCTTTTCTCAGTACAAGCTTTACTTTGAAAGATAATCGCGTTCTTTTGAAAGATTATTAATTTCACGAAAGCTGTAGTACGAAACGCAAATGCGTTACATTTTAAAGACATGCAGTTCTTTCCTACGTGTGAAAGCACTGTTAGAACTGAGATCAGTGTTTCTTTTCTCAGTACAAACTTTACTTTGAAAGATAATCGCGTTCTTTTGAAAGTTTATTAATTTCACGAAAGCTTTAGGAAGAAACGCACATGCCTTTCTTCGTAAAGACAAGCAGTTGTTTGCTAGGTGTGAAAGCACTGTTAGAACTGAGATCAGTGTTGCTTTTCTCAGTACAAGCTTTACTTTGAAAGATAATCGCGTTCTTTTGAAAGTTTACTAATTTCACGAAAGCTTTAGTCTGAAACGCACATGCGTTTCTTCGTAAAGACAAGCAGTTGTTTGCTACGTGTGAAAGCACTGTTAGAACTGAGATCAGTGTTGCTTTTCTCAGTACAAGCTTTACTTTGAAAGATAATCGCGTTCTTTTGAAAGTTTATTAATTTCACGAAAGCTTTAAGAAGAAACGCACATACGTTTCTTTGTCAAGACAAGCAGTGGTTTGATATGTGTGAAATCACTGTTAGAACTGAGATCAGTGTTGCTTTTCTCAGTACAAGCTTTACTTTGAATGATAATCGCGTTCTTTTGAAAGTTTATTAATTTCACGAAAGCTTTAGTCTGAAACGCACATGCGTTTCTTCGTAAAGACAAGCAGTTGTTTGCTACGTGTGAAAGCTCTGTTAGAACTGAGATCAGTGTTGCTTTTCTCAGTACAAACTTTACTTTGAAAGATAATCGCGTTCTTTTGAAAGTTTATTAATTTCACGAAAGCTTTAGGAAGAAACGCACATGCCTTTCTTCGTAAAGAAAAGCAGTTGTTTGCTACATGTGAAAGCACTGTTAGAACTGAGATCAGTGTTGCTTTTCTCAGAACAAGCTTTACTTTGAAAGATAATCGCGTTCTTTTGAAAGTTTATTAATTTCACGAAAGCTTTAGGAAGAAAAGCACATATGTTTCTTTGTCAAGACAAGCAGTTGTTTGCTACGTGTGAAAGCACTGTTAGAACTGAGATCAGTGTTGCTTTTCTCAGTACAAGCTTTACTTTGAAAGATAATCGCGTTCTTTTGAAAGATTATTAATTTCACGAAAGCTGTAGTACGAAACGCACATGCGTTACATTATAAAGACATGCAGTTCTTTCCTACGTATGAAAGCACTGTTAGAACTGAGATCAGTGTTGCTTTTCTCAGTACAAGCTTTACTTTGAAAGATAATCGCGTTCTTTTGAAAGTTTATTAATTTCACGAAAGCTTTAGGAAGAAACGTACATGCCTTTCTTCGTAAAGACAAGCAGTTGTTTGCTACGTGTGAAAGCACTGTTAGAACTGAGATCAGTGTTGCTTTTCTCAGTACAAGCTTTACTTTGAAAGATAATCGCGTTCTTTTGAAAGTTTACTAATTTCACGAAAGCTTTAGTCTGAAACGCACATGCGTTTCTTCGTAAAGACAAGCAGTTGTTTGCTACGTGTGAAAGCAGTGTTAAAACTGAGATCAGTGTTGCTTTTCTCAGTACAAGCTTTACTTTGAAAGATAATCGCGTTCTTTTGAAAGTTTATTAATTTCACGAAAGCTTTAGTAAGAAACGCACATGCGTTTCTTTGTAAAGACAAGCAGTTGTTTGCTACGTGTGAAAGCACTGTTAGAACTGAGATTAGTGTTGCTTTTCTCAGTACATTCTTTACTTTGAAAGATAATCGCGTTCTTTTGAAAGTTTATTAATTTCACGAAAGCTTTAGGAAGAAACGCACATGCGTTTCTTTGTAAAGACATGCAGTTTTTTGCTACGTGTGAAAGCACTGTTAGAACAGAGATCAGTGTTGCTTTTCTCAGTACAAGTTTTACTTTGAAAGATAATCGCGTTTTTTGAAAGTTTATTAATTTCACGAAAGCTTTAGGAAGAAACGCACATGCGTTTCTTTATAAAGACAAGTAGGTATTTGTTACGTGTGAAAGCACTGTTAGAACTGAGATCAGTGTTGCTTTTCTCAGTATAAGCTTTACTTTGAAAGACAATCGCGTTCTTTTGAAAGATTATTAATTTCACGAAAGCTTTAGTACGAAACGCACATGCGTTACATTATAAAGACAAGCAGTTCTTTCCTACGTGTGAAAGCACTGTTAGAACTGAGATCAGTTTTGCTTTTCTCAGTACAAGCTTTACTTTGAAAGATAATCGCGTTCTTTTGAAAGTTTATTAATTTCACGAAAGCTTTAGGAAGAAACGCACATGCCTTTCTTCGTAAAGACAAGCAGTTGTTTGCTACGTGTGAAAGCACTGTTAGAACTGAGATCAGTGTTGCTTTTCTCAGTACAAGCTTTACTTTGAAAGACAATCGCGTTCTTTTGAAAGATTATTAATTTCACGAAAGCTTTAGTACGAAACGCACATGCCTTTCTTCGTAAAGACAAGCAGTTGTTTGCTACGTGTGAAAGCACTGTTAGAACTGAGATCAGTGTTGCTTTTCTCAGTACAAGCTTTACTTTGAAAGATAATCGCGTTCTTTTGAAAGTTTATTAATTTCACGAAAGCTTTATTACGAAACGCACATGCGTTACATTATAAAGACAAGCAGTTCTTTCCTACGTGTGAAAGCACTGTTAGAACTGAGATCAGTGTTGCTTTTCTCAGTACAAGCTTTACTTTGAAAGATAATCGCGTTCTTTTGAAAGTTTATTAATTTCACGAAAGCTTTAGGAAGAAACGCACATGCCTTTCTTCGTAAAGACAAGCAGTTGTTTGCTACGTGTGAAAGCACTGTTAGAACTGAGATCAGTGTTGCTTTTCTCAGTACAAGCTTTACTTTGAAAGATAATCGCGTTCTTTTGAAAGTTTATTAATTTCACGAAAGCTTTAGTAAGAAACGCACATGCGTTTCTTTGTCAAGACAAGCAGTTGTTTGCTACGTGTGAAAGCACTGTTAGAACTGAGATCAGTGTTGCTTTTCTCAGTACAATCTTTACTTTGAAAGATAATCGCGTTCTTTTGAAAGTTTATTAATTTCACGAAAGCTTTATGAAGAAACGCACATGCGTTTCTTTGTAAAGACAAGCAGTTTTTTGCTACTTGTGAAAGCACTGTTAGAACAGAGATCAGTGTTGCTTTTCTCAGTACAAGTTTTACTTTGAAAGATAATCGCGTTTTTTGAAAGTTTATTAATTTCACGAAAGCTTTAGGAAGAAACGCACATGCGTTTCTTTATAAAGACAAGTAGGTATTTGTTACGTGTGAAAGCACTGTTAGAACTGAGATCAGTGTTGCTTTTCTCAGTACAAGCTTTACTTTGAAAGATAATCGCGTTCTTTTGAAAGTTTTTTAATTTCACGAAAGCTTTAGTCTGAAACGCACATGCGTTTCTTCGTAAAGACAAGCAGTTGTTTGCTACGTGTGAAAGCACTGTTAGAACTGAGTTCAGTGTTGCTTTTCTCAGTACAAGCTTTACTTTGAAAGATAATCGCGTTCTTTTGAAAGTTTATTAATTTCACGAAAGCTTTAGAAAGAAACGCACATACCTTTCTTTGTCAAGACAAGCAGTTGTTTGATATGTGTGAAATCACTGTTAGAACTGAGATCAGTGTTGCTTTTCTCAGTACAAGCTTTACTTTGAAAGATAATCGCGTTCTTTTGAAAGTTTATTAATTTCACGAAAGCTTAATAAGAAACGCACATGCGTTACTTTGTCAAGACAAGCAGTTGTTTGCTACGTGTGAAAGCACTGTTAGAACTGAGATCAGTGTTGCTTTTCTCAGTACAAGCTTTACTTTGAAAGATAATCGCGTTCTTTTGAAAGATTATTAATTTCATGAAAGCTTTAGTCTGAAACGCACATGCGTTTCTTCGGAAAGACAAGCAGTTGTTTGCTACGTGTGAAAGCACTGTTAAAACTGAGATCAGTGTTGCTTTTCTCAGTACAAGCTTTACTTTGAAAGATAATCGCGTTCTTTTGAAAGTTTATTAATTTCACGAAAGCTTTAGGAAGAAACGCACATGCGTTTCTTTGTCAAGACAAGCAGTTGTTTGCTACGTGTGAAAGCACTGTTAGAACTGAGATCAGTGTTGCTTTTCTCAGTACAATCTTTACTTTGAAAGATAATCGCGTTCTTTTGAAAGTTTATTAATTTCACGAAAGCTTTAGGAAGAAACGCACATGCGTTTCTTTGTAAAGACAAGCAGTTTTTTGCTACGTGTGAAAGCACTGTTAGAACAGAGATCAGTGTTGCTTTTCTCAGTACAAGTTTTACTTTGAAAGATAATCGCGTTTTTTGAAAGTTTATTAATTTCACGAAAGCTTTAGGAAGAAACGCACATGCGTTTCTTTATAAAGACAAGTAGGTATTTGTTACGTGTGAAAGCACTGTTAGAACTGAGATCAGTGTTGCTTTTCTCAGTATAAGCTTTACTTTGAAAGACAATCGCGTTCTTTTGAAAGATTATTAATTTCACGAAAGCTTTAGTACGAAACGCACATGCGTTACATTATAAAGACAAGCAGTTTTTTCCTACGTGTGAAAGCACTGTTAGAACTGAGATCAGTGTTGCTTTTCTCAGTACAAGCTTTACTTTGAAAGATAATCGCGTTCTTTTGAAAGTTTATTAATTTCACGAAAGCTTTAGGAAGAAACGCACATGCCTTTCTTCGTAAAGACAAGCAGTTGTTTGCTACGTGTGAAAGCACTGTTAGAACTGAGATCAGTGTTGCTTTTCTCAGTACAAGCTTTACTTTGAAAGACAATCGCGTTCTTTTGAAAGATTATTAATTTCACGAAAGCTTTAGTACGAAACGCACATGCCTTTCTTCGTAAAGACAAGCAGTTGTTTGCTACGTGTGAAAGCACTGTTAGAACTGAGATCAGTGTTGCTTTTCTCAGTACAAGCTTTACTTTGAAAGATAATCGCGTTCTTTTGAAAGTTTATTAATTTCACGAAAGCTTTATTACGAAACGCACATGCGTTACATTATAAAGACAAGCAGTTCTTTCCTACGTGTGAAAGCACTGTTAGAACTGAGATCAGTGTTGCTTTTCTCAGTACAAGCTTTACTTTGAAAGATAATCGCGTTCTTTTGAAAGTTTATTAATTTCACGAAAGCTTTAGGAAGAAACGCACATGCCTTTCTTCGTAAAGACAAGCAGTTGTTTGCTACGTGTGAAAGCACTGTTAGAACTGAGATCAGTGTTGCTTTTCTCAGTACAAGCTTTACTTTGAAAGATAATCGCGTTCTTTTGAAAGTTTATTAATTTCACGAAAGCTTTAGTAAGAAACGCACATGCGTTTCTTTGTCAAGACAAGCAGTTGTTTGCTACGTGTGAAAGCACTGTTAGAACTGAGATCAGTGTTGCTTTTCTCAGTACAATCTTTACTTTGAAAGATAATCGCGTTCTTTTGAAAGTTTATTAATTTCACGAAAGCTTTATGAAGAAACGCACATGCGTTTCTTTGTAAAGACAAGCAGTTTTTTGCTACATGTGAAAGCACTGTTAGAACAGAGATCAGTGTTGCTTTTCTCAGTACAAGTTTTACTTTGAAAGATAATCGCGTTTTTTGAAAGTTTATTAATTTCACGAAATCTTTAGGAAGAAACGCACATGCGTTTCTTTATAAAGACAAGTAGGTATTTGTTACGTGTGAAAGCACTGTTAGAACTGAGATCAGTGTTGCTTTTCTCAGTACAAGCTTTACTTTGAAAGATAATCGCGTTCTTTTGAAAGTTTTTTAATTTCACGAAAGCTTTAGTCTGAAACGCACATGCGTTTCTTCGTAAAGACAAGCAGTTGTTTGCTACGTGTGAAAGCACTGTTAGAACTGAGTTCAGTGTTGCTTTTCTCAGTACAAGCTTTACTTTGAAAGATAATCGCGTTCTTTTGAAAGTTTATTAATTTCACGAAAGCTTTAGAAAGAAACGCACATACCTTTCTTTGTCAAGACAAGCAGTTGTTTGATATGTGTGAAATCACTGTTAGAACTGAGATCAGTGTTGCTTTTCTCAGTACAAGCTTTACTTTGAAAGATAATCGCGTTCTTTTGAAAGTTTATTAATTTCACGAAAGCTTAATAAGAAACGCACATGCGTTACTTTGTCAAGAAAAGCAGTTGTTTGCTACGTGTGAAAGCACTGTTAGAACTGAGATCAGTGTTGCTTTTCTCAGTACAAGCTTTACTTTGAAAGATAATCGCGTTCTTTTGAAAGATTATTAATTTCACGAAAGCTTTAGTACGAAACGCACATGCGTTTCTTCGTAAAGACAAGCAGTTTTTTGCTACGTGTGAAAGCACTGTTAGAACTGAGATCAGTGTTGCTTTTCTCAGAACAAGCTTACTTTGAAAGATAATCGCGTTCTTTTGAAAGTTTATTAATTTCACGAAAGCTTTAGGAAGAAACGCACATGCCTTTCTTCGTAATGACAAGCAGTTGTTTGCTACGTGTGAAAGCACTGTTAGAACTGAGATCAGTGTTGCTTTTCTCAGTACAAGCTTTACTTTGAAAGATAATCGCGTTCTTTTGAAAGTTTATTAATTTCACGAAAGCTTTAGTCTGAAACGCACATGCGTTTCTTCGGAAAGACAAGCAGTTGTTTGCTACGTGTGAAAGCACTGTTAAAACTGAGATCAGTGTTGCTTTTCTCAGTACAAGCTTTACTTTGAAAGATAATCGCGTTCTTTTGAAAGTTTATTAATTTCACGAAAGCTTTAGGAAGAAACGCACATGCGTTTCTTTGTCAAGACAAGCAGTTGTTTGCTACGTGTGAAAGCACTGTTAGAACTGAGATCAGTGTTGCTTTTCTCAGTACAATCTTTACTTTGAAAGATAATCGCGTTCTTTTGAAAGTTTATTAATTTCACGAAAGCTTTATGAAGAAATGCACATGCGTTTCTTTGTAAAGACAAGCAGTTTTTTACTACATGTGAAAGCACTGTTAGAACAGAGATCAGTGTTGCTTTTCTCAGTACAAGTTTTACTTTGAAAGATAATCGCGTTTTTTGAAAGTTTATTAATTTCACGAAAGCTTTAGGAAGAAACGCACATGCGTTTCTTAATAAAGACAAGTAGGTATTTGTTAAGTGAAAGCACTGTTAGAACTGAGATCAGTGTTGCTTTTCTCAGTACAAGCTTTACTTTGAAAGATAATCGCGTTCTTTTGAAAGTTTTTTAATTTCACGAAAGCTTTAGTCTGAAACGCACATGCGTTTCTTCGTAAAGACAAGCAGTTGTTTGCTACGTGTGAAGCACTGTTAGAACTGAGTTCAGTGTTGCTTTTCTCAGTACAAGCTTTACTTTGAAAGATAATCGCGTTCTTTTGAAAGTTTATTAATTTCACGAAAGCTTTAGGAAGAAACGCACATACGTTTCTTGGTCAAGACAAGCAGTTGTTTGATATGTGTGAAATCACTGTTAGAACTGAGATCAGTGTTGCTTTTCTCAGTACAAGCTTTACTTTGAAAGATAATCACATTCTTTTGAAAGTTTATTAATTTCACGAAAGCTTTAGTAAGAAACGCACATGCGTTACTTTGTCAAGACAAGCAGTTGTTTGCTACGTGTGAAAGCACTGTTAGAACTGAGATCAGTGTTGCTTTTCTCAGTACAATCTTTACTTTGAAAGATAATCGCGTTCTTTTGAAAGTTTATTAATTTCACGAAAGCTTTAGGAAGAAACGCACATGCGTTTCTTTGTAAAGACAAGCAGTTTTTTGCTACATGTGAAAGCACTGTTAGAACAGAGATCAGTGTTGCTTTTCTCAGTACAAGTTTTACTTTGAAAGATAATCGCGTTTTTTGAAAGTTTATTAATTTCACGAAAGCTTTAGGAAGAAACGCACATGCGTTTCTTTATAAAGACAAGTAGGTATTTGTTACGTATGAAAGCACTGTTAGAACTGAGATCAGTGTTGCTTTTCTCAGTACAAGCTTTACTTTGAAAGATAATCGCGTTCTTTTGAAAGTTTATTAATTTCACGAAAGCTTTAGGAAGAAACGCACATACCTTTCTTTGTCAAGACAAGCAGTTGTTTGATATGTGTGAAATCACTGTTAGAACTGAGATCAGTGTTGCTTTTCTCAGTACAAGCTTTACTTTGAAAGATAATCGCGTTCTTTTGAAAGTTTATTAATTTCACGAAAGCTTTAGTAAGAAACGCACATGCGTTACTTTGTCAAGACAAGCAGTTGTTTGCTACGTGTGAAAGCACTGTTAGAACTGAGATCAGTGTTGCTTTTCTCAGTACAAGCTTTACTTTTAAAGATAATCACGTTCTTTTGAAAGTTTATTAATTTCACGAAAGCTTTAGGAAGAAACGCACATGCGTTTCTTTGTAAAGACAAGCAGTTGTTTGCTACATGTGAAAGCACTGTTAGAACAGAGATCAGTGTTGCTTTTCTCAGTACAAGCTTTACTTTGAAAGACAATCGCGTTCTTTTGAAAGTTTATTAATTTCACGAAAGCTTTAGTCTGAAACGCACATGCGTTTCTTCGTAAAGACAAGCAGTTGTTTGCTACGTGTGAAAGCACTGTTAGAACTGAGATGAGTGTTCCTTTTCTCAGTACAAGCTTTACTTTGAAAGATAATCGTGTTCTTTTGAAAGTTTATTAATTTCACGAAAGCTTTAGGAAGAAACGCACATGCCTTTCTTCGTAAAGACAAGCAGTTGTTTGCTACGTGTGAAAGCACTGTTAGAACTGAGATCAGTGTTGCTTTTCTCAGTACAAGCTTTACTTTGAAAGATAATCGCGTTCTTTTGAAAGTTTATTAATTTCACGAAAGCTTTAGTCTGAAACGCACATGCGTTTCTTCGTAAAGACAAGCAGTTGTTTGCTACGTGTGAAAGCACTGTTAAAACTGAGATCAGTGTTGCTTTTCTCAGTACAAGCTTTACTTTGAAAGATAATCGGGTTCTTTTGAAAGTTTATTAATTTCACGAAAGCTTTAGGAAGAAACGCACATGCCTTTCTTCGTAAAGAGAAGCAGTTGTTTGCTACGTGTGAAAGCACTGTTAGAACTGAGATCAGTGTTGCTTTTCTCAGTACAAGCTTTACTTTGAAAGATAATCGCGTTCTTTTGAAAGTTTATTAATTTCACGAAAGCTTTAGTCTGAAACGCACATGCGTTTCTTCGTAAAGACAAGCAGTTGTTTGCTACGTGTGAAAGCACTGTTAAAACTGAGATCAGTGTTGCTTTTCTCAGTACAAGCTTTACTTTGAAAGATAATCGCGTTCTTTTGAAAGTTTATTAATTTCACGAAAGCTTTAGGAAGAAACGCACATGCCTTTCTTCGTAAAGACAAGCAGTTGTTTGCTACGTGTGAAAGCACTGTTAGAACTGAGATCAGTGTTGCTTTTCTCAGTACAAGCTTTACTTTGAAAGATAATCGCGTTCTTTTGAAAGTTTACTAATTTCACGAAAGCTTTAGTCTGAAACGCACATGCGTTTCTTCGTAAAGACAAGCAGTTGTTTGCTACGTGTGAAAGCAGTGTTAAAACTGAGATCAGTGTTGCTTTTCTCAGTACAAGCTTTACTTTGAAAGATAATCGCGTTCTTTTGAAAGTTTATTAATTTCACGAAAGCTTTAGGAAGAAACGCACATGCGTTTCTTTATAAAGACAAGTAGGTATTTGTTACGTGTGAAAGCACTGTTAGAACTGAGATCAGTGTTGCTTTTCTCAGTATAAGCTTTACTTTGAAAGACAATCGCGTTCTTTTGAAAGATTATTAATTTCACGAAAGCTTTAGTACGAAACGCACATGCGTTACATTATAAAGACAAGCAGTTCTTTCCTACGTGTGAAAGCACTGTTAGAACTGAGATCAGTGTTGCTTTTCTCAGTACAAGCTTTACTTTGAAAGATAATCGCGTTCTTTTGAAAGTTTATTAATTTCACGAAAGCTTTAGGAAGAAACGCACATGCCTTTCTTCGTAAAGACAAGCAGTTGTTTGCTTCGTGTGAAAGCACTGTTAGAACTGAGATCAGTGTTGCTTTTCTCAGTACAAGCTTTATTTTGAAAGACAATCGCGTTCTTTTGAAAGATTATTAATTTCACGAAAGCTTTAGTACGAAAGGCACATGCCTTTCTTCGTAAAGACAAGCAGTTGTTTGCTACGTGTGAAAGCACTGTTAGAACTGAGATCAGTGTTGCTTTTCTCAGTACAAGCTTTACTTTGAAAGATAATCGCGTTCTTTTGAAAGTTTATTAATTTCACGAAAGCTTTATTACGAAACGCACATGCGTTACATTATAAAGACAAGCAGTTCTTTCCTACGTGTGAAAGCACTGTTAGAACTGAGATCAGTGTTGCTTTTCTCAGTACAAGCTTTACTTTGAAAGATAATCGCGTTCTTTTGAAAGTTTATTAATTTCACGAAAGCTTTAGGAAGAAACGCACATGCCTTTCTTCGTAAAGACAAGCAGTTGTTTGCTACGTGTGAAAGCACTGTTAGAACTGAGATCAGTGTTGCTTTTCTCAGTACAAGCTTTACTTTGAAAGATAATCGCGTTCTTTTGAAAGTTTATTAATTTCACGAAAGCTTTAGTAAGAAACGCACATGCGTTTCTTTGTCAAGACAAGCAGTTGTTTGCTACGTGTGAAAGCACTGTTAGAACTGAGATCAGTGTTGCTTTTCTCAGTACAATCTTTACTTTGAAAGATAATCGCGTTCTTTTGAAAGTTTATTAATTTCACGAAAGCTTTATGAAGAAACGCACATGCGTTTCTTTGTAAAGACAAGCAGTTTTTTGCTACATGTGAAAGCACTGTTAGAACAGAGATCAGTGTTGCTTTTCTCAGTACAAGTTTTACTTTGAAAGATAATCGCGTTTTTTGAAAGTTTATTAATTTCACGAAAGCTTTAGGAAGAAACGCACATGCGTTTCTTTATAAAGACAAGTAGGTATTTGTTACGTGTGAAAGCACTGTTAGAACTGAGATCAGTGTTGCTTTTCTCAGTACAAGCTTTACTTTGAAAGATAATCGCGTTCTTTTGAAAGTTTTTTAATTTCACGAAAGCTTTAGTCTGAAACGCACATGCGTTTCTTCGTAAAGACAAGCAGTTGTTTGCTACGTGTGAAAGCACTGTTAGAACTGAGTTCAGTGTTGCTTTTCTCAGTACAAGCTTTACTTTGAAAGATAATCGCGTTCTTTTGAAAGTTTATTAATTTCACGAAAGCTTTAGAAAGAAACGCACATACCTTTCTTTGTCAAGACAAGCAGTTGTTTGATATGTGTGAAATCACTGTTAGAACTGAGATCAGTGTTGCTTTTCTCAGTACAAGCTTTACTTTGAAAGATAATCGCGTTCTTTTGAAAGTTTATTAATTTCACGAAAGCTTAATAAGAAACGCACATGCGTTACTTTGTCAAGACAAGCAGTTGTTTGCTACGTGTGAAAGCACTGTTAGAACTGAGATCAGTGTTGCTTTTCTCAGTACAAGCTTTACTTTGAAAGATAATCGCGTTCTTTTGAAAGATTATTAATTTCACGAAAGCTTTAGTCTGAAACGCACATGCGTTTCTTCGTAAAGACAAGCAGTTTTTTGCTACGTGTGAAAGCACTGTTAGAACTGAGATCAGTGTTGCTTTTCTCAGAACAAGCTTACTTTGAAAGATAATCGCGTTCTTTTGAAAGTTTATTAATTTCACGAAAGCTTTAGGAAGAAACGCACATGCCTTTCTTCGTAATGACAAGCAGTTGTTTGCTACGTGTGAAAGCACTGTTAGAACTGAGATCAGTGTTGCTTTTCTCAGTACAAGCTTTACTTTGAAAGATAATCGCGTTCTTTTGAAAGTTTATTAATTTCACGAAAGCTTTAGTCTGAAACGCACATGCGTTTCTTCGGAAAGACAAGCAGTTGTTTGCTACGTGTGAAAGCACTGTTAAAACTGAGATCAGTGTTGCTTTTCTCAGTACAAGCTTTACTTTGAAAGATAATCGCGTTCTTTTGAAAGTTTATTAATTTCACGAAAGCTTTAGGAAGAAACGCACATGCGTTTCTTTGTCAAGACAAGCAGTTGTTTGCTACGTGTGAAAGCACTGTTAGAACTGAGATCAGTGTTGCTTTTCTCAGTACAATCTTTACTTTGAAAGATAATCGCGTTCTTTTGAAAGTTTATTAATTTCACGAAAGCTTTAGGAAGAAACGCACATGCGTTTCTTTGTAAAGACAAGCAGTTTTTTGCTACGTGTGAAAGCACTGTTAGAACAGAGATCAGTGTTGCTTTTCTCAGTACAAGTTTTACTTTGAAAGATAATCGCGTTTTTTGAAAGTTTATTAATTTCACGAAAGCTTTAGGAAGAAACGCACATGCGTTTCTTTATAAAGACAAGTAGGTATTTGTTACGTGTGAAAGCACTGTTAGAACTGAGATCAGTGTTGCTTTTCTCAGTATAAGCTTTACTTTGAAAGACAATCCCGTTCTTTTGAAAGATTATTAATTTCACGAAAGCTTTAGTACGAAACGCACATGCGTTACATTATAAAGACAAGCAGTTTTTTCCTACGTGTGAAAGCACTGTTAGAACTGAGATCAGTGTTGCTTTTCTCAGTACAAGCTTTACTTTGAAAGATAATCGCGTTCTTTTGAAAGTTTATTAATTTCACGAAAGCTTTAGGAAGAAACGCACATGCCTTTCTTCGTAAAGACAAGCAGTTGTTTGCTACGTGTGAAAGCACTGTTAGAACTGAGATCAGTGTTGCTTTTCTCAGTACAAGCTTTACTTTGAAAGACAATCGCGTTCTTTTGAAAGATTATTAATTTCACGAAAGCTTTAGTACGAAACGCACATGCCTTTCTTCGTAAAGACAAGCAGTTGTTTGCTACGTGTGAAAGCACTGTTAGAACTGAGATCAGTGTTGCTTTTCTCAGTACAAGCTTTACTTTGAAAGATAATCGCGTTCTTTTGAAAGTTTATTAATTTCACGAAAGCTTTATTACGAAACGCACATGCGTTACATTATAAAGACAAGCAGTTCTTTCCTACGTGTGAAAGCACTGTTAGAACTGAGATCAGTGTTGCTTTTCTCAGTACAAGCTTTACTTTGAAAGATAATTGCGTTCTTTTGAAAGTTTATTAATTTCACGAAAGCTTTAGGAAGAAACGCACATGCCTTTCTTCGTAAAGACAAGCAGTTGTTTGCTACGTGTGAAAGCACTGTTAGAACTGAGATCAGTGTTGCTTTTCTCAGTACAAGCTTTACTTTGAAAGATAATCGCGTTCTTTTGAAAGTTTATTAATTTCACGAAAGCTTTAGTAAGAAACGCACATGCGTTTCTTTGTCAAGACAAGCAGTTGTTTGCTACGTGTGAAAGCACTGTTAGAACTGAGATCAGTGTTGCTTTTCTCAGTACAATCTTTACTTTGAAAGATAATCGCGTTCTTTTGAAAGTTTATTAATTTCACGAAAGCTTTATGAAGAAACGCACATGCGTTTCTTTGTAAAGACAAGCAGTTTTTTGCTACATGTGAAAGCACTGTTAGAACAGAGATCAGTGTTGCTTTTCTCAGTACAAGTTTTACTTTGAAAGATAATCGCGTTTTTTGAAAGTTTATTAATTTCACGAAAGCTTTAGGAAGAAACGCACATGCGTTTCTTTATAAAGACAAGTAGGTATTTGTTACGTGTGAAAGCACTGTTAGAACTGAGATCAGTGTTGCTTTTCTCAGTACAAGCTTTACTTTGAAAGATAATCGCGTTCTTTTGAAAGTTTTTTAATTTCACGAAAGCTTTAGTCTGAAACGCACATGCGTTTCTTCGTAAAGACAAGCAGTTGTTTGCTACGTGTGAAAGCACTGTTAGAACTGAGTTCAGTGTTGCTTTTCTCAGTACAAGCTTTACTTTGAAAGATAATCGCGTTCTTTTGAAAGTTTATTAATTTCACGAAAGCTTTAGAAAGAAACGCACATACCTTTCTTTGTCAAGACAAGCAGTTGTTTGATATGTGTGAAATCACTGTTAGAACTGAGATCAGTGTTGCTTTTCTCAGTACAAGCTTTACTTTGAAAGATAATCGCGTTCTTTTGAAATTTTATTAATTTCACGAAAGCTTAATAAGAAACGCACATGCGTTACTTTGTCAAGACAAGCAGTTGTTTGCTACGTGTGAAAGCACTGTTAGAACTGAGATCAGTGTTGCTTTTCTCAGTACAAGCTTTACTTTGAAAGATAATCGCGTTCTTTTGAAAGATTATTAATTTCACGAAAGCTTTAGTCTGAAACGCACATGCGTTTCTTCGTAAAGACAAGCAGTTTTTTGCTACGTGTGAAAGCACTGTTAGAACTGAGATCAGTGTTGCTTTTCTCAGAACAAGCTTACTTTGAAAGATAATCGCGTTCTTTTGAAAGTTTATTAATTTCACGAAAGCTTTAGGAAGAAACGCACATGCCTTTCTTCGTAATGACAAGCAGTTGTTTGCTACGTGTGAAAGCACTGTTAGAACTGAGATCAGTGTTGCTTTTCTCAGTACAAGCTTTACTTTGAAAGATAATCGCGTTCTTTTGAAAGTTTATTAATTTCACGAAAGCTTTAGTCTGAAACGCACATGCGTTTCTTCGGAAAGACAAGCAGTTGTTTGCTACGTGTGAAAGCACTGTTAAAACTGAGATCAGTGTTGCTTTTCTCAGTACAAGCTTTACTTTGAAAGATAATCGCGTTCTTTTGAAAGTTTATTAATTTCACGAAAGCTTTAGGAAGAAACGCACATGCGTTTCTTTGTCAAGACAAGCAGTTGTTTGCTACGTGTGAAAGCACTGTTAGAACTGAGATCAGTGTTGCTTTTCTCAGTACAAGTTTTACTTTGAAAGATAATCGCGTTTTTTGAAAGTTTATTAATTTCACGAAAGCTTTAGGAAGAAACGCACATGCGTTTCTTAATAAAGACAAGTAGGTATTTGTTAAGTGAAAGCACTGTTAGAACTGAGATCAGTGTTGCTTTTCTCAGTACAAGCTTTACTTTGAAAGATAATCGCGTTCTTTTGAAAGTTTTTTAATTTCACGAAAGCTTTAGTCTGAAACGCACATGCGTTTCTTCGTAAAGACAAGCAGTTGTTTGCTACGTGTGAAGCACTGTTAGAACTGAGTTCAGTGTTGCTTTTCTCAGTACAAGCTTTACTTTGAAAGATAATCGCGTTCTTTTGAAAGTTTATTAATTTCACGAAAGCTTTAGGAAGAAACGCACATACGTTTCTTGGTCAAGACAAGCAGTTGTTTGATATGTGTGAAATCACTGTTAGAACTGAGATCAGTGTTGCTTTTCTCAGTACAAGCTTTACTTTGAAAGATAATCACGTTCTTTTGAAAGTTTATTAATTTCACGAAAGCTTTAGTAAGAAACGCACATGCGTTACTTTGTCAAGACAAGCAGTTGTTTGCTACGTGTGAAAGCACTGTTAGAACTGAGATCAGTGTTGCTTTTCTCAGTACAATCTTTACTTTGAAAGATAATCGCGTTCTTTTGAAAGTTTATTAATTTCACGAAAGCTTTAGGAAGAAACGCACATGCGTTTCTTTGTAAAGACAAGCAGTTTTTTGCTACATGTGAAAGCACTGTTAGAACAGAGATCAGTGTTGCTTTTCTCAGTACAAGTTTTACTTTGAAAGATAATCGCGTTTTTTGAAAGTTTATTAATTTCACGAAAGCTTTAGGAAGAAACGCACATGCGTTTCTTTATAAAGACAAGTAGGTATTTGTTACGTATGAAAGCACTGTTAGAACTGAGATCAGTGTTGCTTTTCTCAGTACAAGCTTTACTTTGAAAGATAATCGCGTTCTTTTGAAAGTTTATTAATTTCACGAAAGCTTTAGTCTGAAACGCACATGCGTTTCTTCGTAAAGACAAGCAGTTGTTTGCTATGTGTGAAAGCACTGTTAGAACTGAGTTCAGTGTTGCTTTTCTCAGTACAAGCTTTACTTTGAAAGATAATTGGGTTCTTTTGAAAGTTTATTAATTTCACGAAAGCTTTAGGAAGAAACGCACATACCTTTCTTTGTCAAGACAAGCAGTTGTTTGATATGTGTGAAATCACTGTTAGAACTGAGATCAGTGTTGCTTTTCTCAGTACAAGCTTTACTTTGAAAGATAATCGCGTTCTTTTGAAAGTTTATTAATTTCACGAAAGCTTTAGTAAGAAACGCACATGCGTTACTTTGTCAAGACAAGCAGTTGTTTGCTACGTGTGAAAGCACTGTTAGAACTGAGATCAGTGTTGCTTTTCTCAGTACAAGCTTTACTTTTAAAGATAATCACGTTCTTTTGAAAGTTTATTAATTTCACGAAAGCTTTAGGAAGAAACGCACATGCGTTTCTTTGTAAAGACAAGCAGTTGTTTGCTACATGTGAAAGCACTGTTAGAACAGAGATCAGTGTTGCTTTTCTCAGTACAAGCTTTACTTTGAAAGACAATCTCGTTCTTTTGAAAGTTTATTAATTTCACGAAAGCTTTAGTCTGAAACGCACATGCGTTTCTTCGTAAAGACAAGCAGTTGTTTGCTACGTGTGAAAGCACTGTTAGAACTGAGATGAGTGTTCCTTTTCTCAGTACAAGCTTTACTTTGAAAGATAATCGTGTTCTTTTGAAAGTTTATTAATTTCACGAAAGCTTTAGGAAGAAACGCACATGCCTTTCTTCGTAAAGACAAGCAGTTGTTTGCTACGTGTGAAAGCACTGTTAGAACTGAGATCAGTGTTGCTTTTCTCAGTACAAGCTTTACTTTGAAAGATAATCGCGTTCTTTTGAAAGTTTATTAATTTCACGAAAGCTTTAGTCTGAAACGCACATGCGTTTCTTCGTAAAGACAAGCAGTTGTTTGCTACGTGTGAAAGCACTGTTAAAACTGAGATCAGTGTTGCTTTTCTCAGTACAAGCTTTACTTTGAAAGATAATCGCGTTCTTTTGAAAGTTTATTAATTTCACGAAAGCTTTAGGAAGAAACGCACATGCCTTTCTTCGTAAAGACAAGCAGTTGTTTGCTACGTGTGAAAGCACTGTTAGAACTGAGATCAGTGTTGCTTTTCTCAGTACAAGCTTTACTTTGAAAGATAATCGCGTTCTTTTGAAAGTTTATTAATTTCACGAAAGCTTTAGTCTGAAACGCACATGCGTTTCTTCGTAAAGACAAGCAGTTGTTTGCTACGTGTGAAAGCACTGTTAAAACTGAGATCAGTGTTGCTTTTCTCAGTACAAGCTTTACTTTGAAAGATAATCGGGTTCTTTTGAAAGTTTATTAATTTCACGAAAGCTTTAGGAAGAAACGCACATGCCTTTCTTCGTAAAGACAAGCAGTTGTTTGCTTCGTGTGAAAGCACTGTTAGAACTGAGATCAGTGTTGCTTTTCTCAGTACAAGCTTTACTTTGAAAGATAATCGCGTTCTTTTGAAAGTTTATTAATTTCACGAAAGCTTTAGTCTGAAACGCACATGCGTTTCTTCGTAAAGACAAGCAGTTGTTTGCTACGTGTGAAAGCACTGTTAAAACTGAGATCAGTGTTGCTTTTCTCAGTACAAGCTTTACTTTGAAAGATAATCGCGTTCTTTTGAAAGTTTATTAATTTCACGAAAGCTTTAGTAAGAAACGCACATGCGTTTCTTTGTCAAGACAAGCAGTTGTTTGCTACGTGTGAAAGCACTGTTAGAACTGAGATCAGTGTTGCTTTTCTCAGTACAATCTTTACTTTGAAAGATAATCGCGTTCTTTTGAAAGTTTATTAATTTCACGAAAGCTTTATGAAGAAACGCACATGCGTTTCTTTGTAAAGACAAGCAGTTTTTTGCTACATGTGAAAGCACTGTTAGAACTGAGATCAGTGTTGCTTTTCTCAGTACAAGTTTTACTTTGAAAGATAATCGCGTTTTTTGAAAGTTTATTAATTTCACGAAAGCTTTAGGAAGAAATGCACATGCGTTTCTTTATAAAGACAAGTAGGTATTTGTTACGTATGAAAGCACTGTTAGAACTGAGATCAGTGTTGCTTTTCTCAGTACAAGCTTTACTTTGAAAGATAATCGCGTTCTTTTGAAAGTTTATTAATTTCACGAAAGCTTTAGTCTGAAACGCACATGCGTTTCTTCGTAAAGACAAGCAGTTGATTGCTACGTGTGAAAGCACTGTTAGAACTGAGTTCAGTGTTGCTTTTCTCAGTACAAGCTTTACTTTGAAAGATAATTGGGTTCTTTTGAAAGTTTATTAATTTCACGAAAGCTTTAGGAAGAAACGCACATACCTTTCTTTGTCAAGACAAGCAGTTGTTTGATATGTGTGAAATCACTGTTAGAACTGAGATCAGTGTTGCTTTTCTCAGTACAAGCTTTACTTTGAAAGATAATCGCGTTCTTTTGAAAGTTTATTAATTTCACGAAAGCTTTAGTAAGAAACGCACATGCGTTAATTTGTCAAGACAAGCAGTTGTTTGCTACGTGTGAAAGCACTGTTAGAACTGAGATCAGTGTTGCTTTTCTCAGTACAAGCTTTACTTTGAAAGATAATCGCGTTCTTTTGAAAGTTTATTAATTTCACGAAAGCTTTAGTCTGAAACGCACATGCGTTTCTTCGTAAAGACAAGCAGTTTTTTGCTACGTGTTAAAGCACTGTTAAAACTGAGATCAGTGTTGCTTTTCTCAGTACAAGCTTTTCTTTGAAAGATAATCGCGTTCTTTTGAAAGTTTAATAATTTCACGAAAGCTTTAGTAAGAAACGCACATGCGTTACTTTGTCAAGGCAAGCAGTGTTTGCTACGTGTGAAAGCACTGTTAGAACTGAGATCAGTGTTGCTTTTCTCAGTACAAGCTTTACTTTGAAAGATAATCACGTTCTTTTGAAAGTTTATTAATTTCACGAAAGCTTTAGGAAGAAACGCACATGCATTTCTTTGTAAAGACAAGCAGTTGTTTGCTACCTGTGAAAGCACTGTTAGAACAGAGATCAGTGTTGCTTCTCTCAGTACAAGCTTTACTTTGAAAGATAATCGCGTTCTTTTGAAAGTTTATTAATTTCACGAAAGCTTTAGGAAGAAAAGCACATATGTTTCTTTGTCAAGACAAGCAGTTGTTTGCTACGTGTGAAAGCACTGTTAGAACTGAGATCAGTGTTGCTTTTCTCAGTACAAGCTTTACTTTGAAAGATAATCGCGTTCTTTTGAAAGATTATTAATTTCACGAAAGCTGTAGTACGAAACGCACATGCGTTACATTATAAAGACATGCAGTTCTTTCCTACGTATGAAAGCACTGTTAGAACTGAGATCAGTGTTGCTTTTCTCAGTACAAGCTTTACTTTGAAAGATAATCGCGTTCTTTTGAAAGTTTATTAATTTCACGAAAGCTTTAGGAAGAAACGCACATGCCTTTCTTCGTAAAGACAAGCAGTTGTTTGCTACGTGTGAAAGCACTGTTAGAACTGAGATCAGTGTTGCTTTTCTCAGTACAAGCTTTACTTTGAAAGATAATCGCGTTCTTTTGAAAGTTTACTAATTTCACGAAAGCTTTAGTCTGAAACGCACATGCGTTTCTTCGTAAAGACAAGCAGTTGTTTGCTACGTGTGAAAGCAGTGTTAAAACTGAGATCAGTGTTGCTTTTCTCAGTACAAGCTTTACTTTGAAAGATAATCGCGTTCTTTTGAAAGTTTATTAATTTCACGAAAGCTTTAGTAAGAAACGCACATGCGTTTCTTTGTAAAGACAAGCAGTTGTTTGCTACGTGTGAAAGCACTGTTAGAACTGAGATCAGTGTTGCTTTTCTCAGTACATTCTTTACTTTGAAAGATAATCGCGTTCTTTTGAAAGTTTATTAATTTCACGAAAGCTTTAGGAAGAAACGCACCTGCGTTTCTTTGTAAAGACAAGCAGTTTTTTGCTATGTGTGAAAGCACTGTTAGAACAGAGATCAGTGTTGCTTTTCTCAGTACAAGTTTTACTTTGAAAGATAATCGCGTTTTTTGAAAGTTTATTAATTTCACGAAAGCTTTAGGAAGAAACGCACATGCGTTTCTTTATAAAGACAAGTAGGTATTTGTTACGTGTGAAAGCACTGTTAGAACTGAGATCAGTGTTGCTTTTCTCAGTATAAGCTTTACTTTGAAAGACAATCGCGTTCTTTTGAAAGATTATTAATTTCACGAATGCTTTAGTACGAAACGCACATGCGTTACATTATAAAGACAAGCAGTTCTTTCCTACATGTGAAAGCACTGTTAGAACTGAGATCAGTGTTGCTTTTCTCAGTACAAGCTTTACTTTGAAAGATAATCGCGTTCTTTTGAAAGTTTATTAATTTCACGAAAGCTTTAGGAAGAAACGCACATGCCTTTCTTCGTAAAGACAAGCAGTTGTTTGCTACGTGTGAAAGCACTGTTAGAACTGAGATCAGTGTTGCTTTTCTCAGTACAAGCTTTACTTTGAAAGACAATCGCGTTCTTTTGAAAGATTATTAATTTCACGAAAGCTTTAGTACGAAACGCACATGCGTTACATTATAAAGACAAGCAGTTCTTTCCTACGTGTGAAAGCACTGTTAGAACTGAGATCAGTGTTGCTTTTCTCAGTAAAAGCTTTACTTTGAAAGATAATCGCGTTCTTTTGAAAGTTTATTAATTTCACGAAAGCTTTAGGAAGAAACGCACATGCCTTTCTTCGTAAAGACAAGCAGTTGTTTGCTACGTGTGAAAGCACTGTTAGAACTGAGATCAGTGTTGCTTTTCTCAGTACAAGCTTTACTTTGAAAGATAATCGCGTTCTTTTGAACGTTTATTAATTTCACGAAAGCTTTAGTAAGAAACGCACATGCGTTCATTATAAAGACAAGCAGTTCTTTCCTATGTGTGAAAGCACTGTTAGAACTGAGATCAGTGTTGCTTTTCTCAGTATAAGCTTTACTTTGAAAGACAATCGCGTTCTTTTGAAAGATTATTAATTTCACGAAAGCTTTATTACGAAACGCACATGCGTTACATTATAAAGACAGGCAGTTGTTTGCTACGTGTAAAAGCACTGTTAGAACTGAGATCAGTGTTGCTTTTCTCAGTACAAGCTTTACTTTGAAAGATAATCGCGTTCTTTTGAAAGTTTATTAATTTCACGAAAGCTTTAGGAAGAAACGCACATGCCTTTCTTCGTAAAGACAAGCAGTTGTTTGCTACGTGTGAAAGCACTGTTAGAACTGAGATCAGTGTTGCTTTTCTCAGTACAAGCTTTACTTTGAAAGATAATCGCGTTCTTTTGAAAGTTTATTAATTTCACGAAAGCTTTAGTAAGAAACGCACATGCGTTTCTTTGTCAAGACAAGCAGTTGTTTGCTACGTGTGAAAGCACTGTTAGAACTGAGATCAGTGTTGCTTTTCTCAGTACAATCTTTACTTTGAAAGATAATCGCGTTCTTTTGAAAGTTTATTAATTTCACGAAAGCTTTATGAAGAAACGCACATGCGTTTCTTTGTAAAATCAAGCAGTTTTTTGCTACATGTGAAAGCACTGTTAGAACAGAGATCAGTGTTGCTTTTCTCAGTACAAGCTTTACTTTGAAAGATAATCGCGTTCTTTTGAAAGTTTATTAATTTCACGAAAGCTTTAGAAAGAAACGCACATATCTTTCTTTGTCAAGACAAGCAGTTGTTTGATATGTGTGAAATCACTGTTAGAACTGAGGTCAGTGTTGCTTTTCTCAGTACAAGCTTTACTTTGAAAGATAATCGCGTTCTTTTGAAAGTTTATTAATTTCACGAAAGCTTAATAAGAAATGCACATGCGTTACTTTGTCAAGACAAGCAGTTGTTTGCTACGTGTGAAAGCACTGTTAGAACTGAGATCAGTGTTGCTTTTCTCAGTACAAGCTTTACTTTGAAAGATAATCGCGTTCTTTTGAAAGTTTATTAATTTCACGAAAGCTTTAGGAAGAAACGCACATGCCTTTCTTCGTAAAGACAAGCAGTTGTTTGCTACGTGTGAAAGCACTGTTAGAACTGAGATCAGTGTTGCTTTTCTCAGTACAAGCTTTACTTTGAAAGATAATCGCGTTCTTTTGAAAGTTTATTAATTTCACGAAAGCTTTAGTCTGAAACGCACATGCGTTTCTTCGTAAAGACAAGCAGTTGTTTGCTACGTGTGAAAGCACTGTTAAAACTGAGATCAGTGTTGCTTTTCTCAGTACAAGCTTTACTTTGAAAGATAATCGGGTTCTTTTGAAAGTTTATTAATTTCACGAAAGCTTTAGGAAGAAACACACATGCCTTTCTTCATAAAGACAAGCAGTTGTTTGCTTCGTGTGAAAGCACTGTTAGAACTGAGATCAGTGTTGCTTTTCTCAGTACAAGCTTTACTTTGAAAGATAATCGCGTTCTTTTGAAAGTTTATTAATTTCACGAAAGCTTTAGTCTGAAACGCACATGCGTTTCTTCGTAAAGACAAGCAGTTGTTTGCTACGTGTGAAAGCACTGTTAAAACTGAGATCAGTGTTGCTTTTCTCAGTACAAGCTTTACTTTGAAAGATAATCGCGTTCTTTTGAAAGTTTATTAATTTCACGAAAGCTTTAGTAAGAAACGCACATGCGTTTCTTTGTCAAGACAAGCAGTTGTTTGCTACGTGTGAAAGCACTGTTAGAACTGAGATCAGTGTTGCTTTTCTCAGTACAATCTTTACTTTGAAAGATAATCGCGTTCTTTTGAAAGTTTATTAATTTCACGAAAGCTTTATGAAGAAACGCACATGCGTTTCTTTGTAAAGACAAGCAGTTTTTTGCTACATGTGAAAGCACTGTTAGAACTGAGATCAGTGTTGCTTTTCTCAGTACAAGTTTTACTTTGAAAGATAATCGCGTTTTTTGAAAGTTTATTAATTTCACGAAAGCTTTAGGAAGAAACGCACATGCGTTTCTTTATAAAGACAAGTAGGTATTTGTTACGTATGAAAGCACTGTTAGAACTGAGATCAGTGTTGCTTTTCTCAGTACAAGCTTTACTTTGAAAGATAATCGCGTTCTTTTGAAAGTTTATTAATTTCACGAAAGCTTTAGTCTGAAACGCACATGCGTTTCTTCGTAAAGACAAGCAGTTGATTGCTACGTGTGAAAGCACTGTTAGAACTGAGTTCAGTGTTGCTTTTCTCAGTACAAGCTTTACTTTGAAAGATAATTGGGTTCTTTTGAAAGTTTATTAATTTCACGAAAGCTTTAGGAAGAAACGCACATACCTTTCTTTGTCAAGACAAGCAGTTGTTTGATATGTGTGAAATCACTGTTAGAACTGAGATCAGTGTTGCTTTTCTCAGTACAAGCTTTACTTTGAAAGATAATCGCGTTCTTTTGAAAGTTTATTAATTTCACGAAAGCTTTAGTAAGAAACGCACATGCGTTAATTTGTCAAGACAAGCAGTTGTTTGCTACGTGTGAAAGCACTGTTAGAACTGAGATCAGTGTTGCTTTTCTCAGTACAAGCTTTACTTTGAAAGATAATCGCGTTCTTTTGAAAGTTTATTATTTTCACGAAAGCTTTAGTCTGAAACGCACATGCGTTTCTTCGTAAAGACAAGCAGTTGTTTGCTACGTGTTAAAGCACTGTTAAAACTGAGATCAGTGTTGCTTTTCTCAGTAAAAGCCTTACTTTGAAAGATAATCGCGTTCTTTTGAAAGTTTAATAATTTCACGAAAGCTTTAGTAAGAAACGCACATGCGTTACTTTGTCAAGGCAAGCAGTGTTTGCTACGTGTGAAAGCACTGTTAGAACTGAGATCAGTGTTGCTTTTCTCAGTACAAGCTTTACTTTGAAAGATAATCACGTTCTTTTGAAAGTTTATTAATTTCACGAAAGCTTTAGGAAGAAACGCACATGCATTTCTTTGTAAAGACAAGCAGTTGTTTGCTACCTGTGAAAGCACTGTTAGAACAGAGATCAGTGTTGCTTCTCTCAGTACAAGCTTTACTTTGAAAGATAATCGCGTTCTTTTGAAAGTTTATTAATTTCACGAAAGCTTTAGGAAGAAAAGCACATATGTTTCTTTGTCAAGACAAGCAGTTGTTTGCTACGTGTGAAAGCACTGTTAGAACTGAGATCAGTGTTGCTTTTCTCAGTACAAGCTTTACTTTGAAAGATAATCGCGTTCTTCTGAAAGATTATTAATTTCACGAAAGCTGTAGTACGAAACGCACTTGCGTTACATTATAAAGACATGCAGTTCTTTCCTACGTATGAAAGCACTGTTAGAACTGAGATCAGTGTTGCTTTTCTCAGTACAAGCTTTACTTTGAAAGATAATCGCGTTCTTTTGAAAGTTTATTAATTTCACGAAAGCTTTAGGAAGAAACGCACATGCCTTTCTTCGTAAAGACAAGCAGTTGTTTGCTACGTGTGAAAGCACTGTTAGAACTGAGATCAGTGTTGCTTTTCTCAGTACAAGCTTTACTTTGAAAGATAATCGCGTTCTTTTGAAAGTTTACTAATTTCACGAAAGCTTTAGTCTGAAACGCACATGCGTTTCTTCGTAAAGACAAGCAGTTGTTTGCTACGTGTGAAAGCAGTGTTAAAACTGAGATCAGTGTTGCTTTTCTCAGTACAAGCTTTACTTTGAAAGATAATCGCGTTCTTTTGAAAGTTTATTAATTTCACGAAAGCTTTAGTAAGAAACGCACATGCGTTTCTTTGTAAAGACAAGCAGTTGTTTGCTACGTGTGAAAGCACTGTTAGAACAGAGATCAGTGTTGCTTTTCTCAGTACAAGTTTTACTTTGAAAGATAATCGCGTTTTTTGAAAGTTTATTAATTTCACGAAAGCTTTAGGAAGAAACGCACATGCGTTTCTTTATAAAGACAAGTAGGTATTTGTTACCTGTGAAAGCACTGTTAGAACTGAGATCAGTGTTGCTTTTCTCAGTATAAGCTTTACTTTGAAAGACAATCGCGTTCTTTTGAAAGATTATTAATTTCACGAATGCTTTAGTACGAAACGCACATGCGTTACATTATAAAGACAAGCAGTTCTTTCCTACGTGTGAAAGCACTGTTAGAACTGAGATCAGTGTTGCTTTTCTCAGTACAAGCTTTACTTTGAAAGATAATCGCGTTCTTTTGAAAGTTTATTAATTTCACGAAAGCTTTAGGAAGAAACGCACATGCCTTTCTTCGTAAAGACAAGCAGTTGTTTGCTACGTGTGAAAGCACTGTTAGAACTGAGATCAGTGTTGCTTTTCTCAGTACAAGCTTTACTTTGAAAGACAATCGCGTTCTTTTGAAAGATTATTAATTTCACGAAAGCTTTAGTACGAAACGCACATGCGTTACATTATAAAGACAAGCAGTTCTTTCCTACGTGTGAAAGCACTGTTAGAACTGAGATCAGTGTTGCTTTTCTCAGTAAAAGCTTTACTTTGAAAGATAATCGCGTTCTTTTGAAAGTTTATTAATTTCACGAAAGCTTTAGGAAGAAACGCACATGCCTTTCTTCGTAAAGACAAGCAGTTGTTTGCTACGTGTGAAAGCACTGTTAGAACTGAGATCAGTGTTGCTTTTCTCAGTACAAGCTTTACTTTGAAAGATAATCGCGTTCTTTTGAACGTTTATTAATTTCACGAAAGCTTTAGTAAGAAACGCACATGCGTTCATTATAAAGACAAGCAGTTCTTTCCTATGTGTGAAAGCACTGTTAGAACTGAGATCAGTGTTGCTTTTCTCAGTATAAGCTTTACTTTGAAAGACAATCGCGTTCTTTTGAAAGATTATTAATTTCACGAAAGCTTTATTACGAAACGCACATGCGTTACATTATAAAGACAGGCAGTTGTTTGCTACGTGTAAAAGCACTGTTAGAACTGAGATCAGTGTTGCTTTTCTCAGTACAAGCTTTACTTTGAAAGATAATCGCGTTCTTTTGAAAGTTTATTAATTTCACGAAAGCTTTAGGAAGAAACGCACATGCCTTTCTTCGTAAAGACAAGCAGTTGTTTGCTACGTGTGAAAGCACTGTTAGAACTGAGATCAGTGTTGCTTTTCTCAGTACAAGCTTTACTTTGAAAGATAATCGCGTTCTTTTGAAAGTTTATTAATTTCACGAAAGCTTTAGTAAGAAACGCACATGCGTTTCTTTGTCAAGACAAGCAGTTGTTTGCTACGTGTGAAAGCACTGTTAGAACTGAGATCAGTGTTGCTTTTCTCAGTACAATCTTTACTTTGAAAGATAATCGCGTTCTTTTGAAAGTTTATTAATTTCACGAAAGCTTTATGAAGAAACGCACATGCGTTTCTTTGTAAAATCAAGCAGTTTTTTGCTACATGTGAAAGCACTGTTAGAACAGAGATCAGTGTTGCTTTTCTCAGTACAAGCTTTACTTTGAAAGATAATCGCGTTCTTTTGAAAGTTTATTAATTTCACGAAAGCTTTAGAAAGAAACGCACATATCTTTCTTTGTCAAGACAAGCAGTTGTTTGATATGTGTGAAATCACTGTTAGAACTGAGGTCAGTGTTGCTTTTCTCAGTACAAGCTTTACTTTGAAAGATAATCGCGTTCTTTTGAAAGTTTATTAATTTCACGAAAGCTTTAGGAAGAAACGCACATGCGTTTCTTTATAAAGACAAGTAGGTATTTGTTAAGTGAAAGCACTGTTAGAACTGAGATCAGTGTTGCTTTTCTCAGTACAAGCTTTACTTTGAAAGATAATCGCGTTCTTTTGAAAGTTTTTTAATTTCACGAAAGCTTTAGTCTGAAACGCACATGCGTTTCTTCGTAAAGACAAGCAGTTGTTTGCTACGTGTGAAGCACTGTTAGAACTGAGTTCAGTGTTGCTTTTCTCAGTACAAGCTTTACTTTGAAAGATAATCGCGTTCTTTTGAAAGTTTATTAATTTCACGAAAGCTTTAGGAAGAAACGCACATACGTTTCTTGGTCAAGACAAGCAGTTGTTTGATATGTGTGAAATCACTGTTAGAACTGAGATCAGTGTTGCTTTTCTCAGTACAAGCTTTACTTTGAAAGATAATCACGTTCTTTTGAAAGTTTATTAATTTCACGAAAGCTTTAGTAAGAAAGGCACATGCGTTACTTTGTCAAGACAAGCAGTTGTTTGCTACGTGTGAAAGCACTGTTAGAACTGAGATCAGTGTTGCTTTTCTCAGTACAATCTTTACTTTGAAAGATAATCGCGTTCTTTTGAAAGTATATTAATTTCACGAAAGCTTTAGGAAGAAACGCACATGCGTTTCTTTGTAAAGACAAGCAGTTTTTTGCTACATGTGAAAGCACTGTTAGAACAGAGATCAGTGTTGCTTTTCTCAGTACAAGTTTTACTTTGAAAGATAATCGCGTTTTTTGAAAGTTTATTAATTTCACGAAAGCTTTAGGAAGAAACGCACATGCGTTTCTTTATAAAGACAAGTAGGTATTTGTTACGTATGAAAGCACTGTTAGAACTGAGGTCAGTGTTGCTTTTCTCAGTACAAGCTTTACTTTGAAAGATAATCGCGTTCTTTTGAAAGTTTATTAATTTCACGAAAGCTTTAGTCTGAAACGCACATGCGTTTCTTCGTAAAGACAAGCAGTTGTTTGCTATGTGTGAAAGCACTGTTAGAACTGAGTTCAGTGTTGCTTTTCTCAGAACAAGGTTTACTTTGAAAGATAATTGGGTTCTTTTGAAAGTTTATTAATTTCACGAAAGCTTTAGGAAGAAACGCACATACCTTTCTTTGTCAAGACAAGCAGTTGTTTGATATGTGTGAAATCACTGTTAGAACTGAGATCAGTGTTGCTTTTCTCAGTACAAGCTTTACTTTGAAAGATAATCGCGTTCTTTTGAAAGTTTATTAATTTCACGAAAGCTTTAGTAAGAAACGCACATGCGTTACTTTGTCAAGACAAGCAGTTGTTTGCTACGTGTGAAAGCACTGTTAGAACTGAGATCAGTGTTGCTTTTCTCAGTACAAGCTTTACTTTGAAAGATAATCACGTTCTTTTGAAAGTTTATTAATTTCACGAAAGCTTTAGGAAGAAACGCACATGCGTTTCTTTGTAAAGACAAGCAGTTGTTTGCTACATGTGAAAGCACTGTTAGAACAGAGATAAGTGTTGCTTTTCTCAGTACAAGCTTTACTTTGAAAGACAATCGCGTTCTTTTGAAAGTTTATTAATTTCACGAAACCTTTAGTCTGAAACGCACATGCGTTTCTTCGTAAAGACAAGCAGTTGTTTGCTACGTGTGAAAGCACTGTTAGAACTGAGATGAGTGTTCCTTTTCTCAGTACAAGCTTTACTTTGAAAGATAATCGCGTTCTTTTGAAAGTTTATTAATTTCACGAAAGCTTTAGGAAGAAACGCACATGCCTTTCTTCGTAAAGACAAGCAGTTGTTTGCTACGTGTGAAAGCACTGTTAGAACTGAGATCAGTGTTGCTTTTCTCAGTACAAGCTTTACTTTGAAAGATAATCGCGTTCTTTTGAAAGTTTATTAATTTCACGAAAGCTTTAGTCTGAAACGCACATGCGTTTCTTCGTAAAGACAAGCAGTTGTTTGCTACGTGTGAAAGCACTGTTAAAACTGAGATCAGTGTTGCTTTTCTCAGTACAAGCTTTACTTTGAAAGATAATCGGGTTCTTTTGAAAGTTTATTAATTTCACGAAAGCTTTAGGAAGAAACGCACATGCCTTTCTTCGTAAAGACAAGCAGTTGTTTGCTACGTGTGAAAGCACTGTTAGAACTGAGATCAGTGTTGCTTTTCTCAGTACAAGCTTTACTTTGAAAGATAATCGCGTTCTTTTGAAAGTTTATTAATTTCACGAAAGCTTTAGTCTGAAACGCACATGCGTTTCTTCGTAAAGACAAGCAGTTGTTTGCTACGTGTGAAAGCACTGTTAGAACAGAGATAAGTGTTGCTTTTCTCAGTACAAGCTTTACTTTGAAAGACAATCGCGTTCTTTTGAAAGTTTATTAATTTCACGAAACCTTTAGTCTGAAACGCACATGCGTTTCTTCGTAAAGACAAGCAGTTGTTTGCTACGTGTGAAAGCACTGTTAGAACTGAGATGAGTGTTCCTTTTCTCAGTACAAGCTTTACTTTGAAAGATAATCGCGTTCTTTTGAAAGTTTATTAATTTCACGAAAGCTTTAGGAAGAAACGCACATGCCTTTCTTCGTAAAGACAAGCAGTTGTTTGCTACGTGTGAAAGCACTGTTAGAACTGAGATCAGTGTTGCTTTTCTCAGTACAAGCTTTACTTTGAAAGATAATCGCGTTCTTTTGAAAGTTTATTAATTTCACGAAAGCTTTAGTCTGAAACGCACATGCGTTTCTTCGTAAAGACAAGCAGTTGTTTGCTACGTGTGAAAGCACTGTTAAAACTGAGATCAGTGTTGCTTTTCTCAGTACAAGCTTTACTTTGAAAGATAATCGGGTTCTTTTGAAAGTTTATTAATTTCACGAAAGCTTTAGGAAGAAACGCACATGCGTTTCTTCGTAAAGACAAGCAGTTGTTTGCTACGTGTGAAAGCACTGTT
The DNA here is from genome assembly GCF_950005125.1 of Chionomys nivalis. NCBI lineage: Eukaryota > Metazoa > Chordata > Mammalia > Rodentia > Cricetidae > Chionomys > Chionomys nivalis. The sequence goes on from NC_080112.1 coordinate 42,185,359, forward strand.
AAAACTGAGATCAGTGTTGCTTTTCTCAGTACAAGCTTTACTTTGAAAGATAATCGCGTTCTTTTGAACGTTTATTAATTTCACGAAAGCTTTAGTAAGAAACGCACATGCGTTTCTTTGTCAAGACAAGCAGTTGTTTGCTACGTGTGAAAGCACTGTTAGAACTGAGATCAGTGTTGCTTTTCTCAGTACAATCTTTACTTTGAAAGATAATCGAGTTCTTTTGAAAGTTTATTAATTTCACGAAAGCTTTATGAAGAAACGCACATGCGTTTCTTTGTAAAGACAAGCAGTTTTTTGCTACATCTGAAAGCACTGTTAGAACAGAGATCAGTGTTGCTTTTCTCAGTACAAGTTTTACTTTGAAAGATAATCGCGTTTTTTGAAAGTTTATTAATTTCACGAAAGCTTTAGGAAGAAACGCACATGCGTTTCTTTATAAAGACAAGTAGGTATTTGTTACGTGTGAAAGCACTGTTAGAACTGAGATCAGTGTTGCTTTTCTCAGTACAAGCTTTACTTTGAAAAATAATCGCGTTCTTTTGAAAGTTTTTTAATTTCACGAAAGCTTTAGTCTGAAACGCACATGCGTTTCTTCGTAAAGACAAGCAGTTGTTTGCTACGTGTGAAGCACTGTTAGAACTGAGTTCAGTGTTGCTTTTCTCAGTACAAGCTTTACTTTGAAAGATAATCGCGTTCTTTTGAAAGTTTATTAATTTCACGAAAGCTTTAGGAAGAAACGCACATACGTTTCTTTGTCAAGACAAGCAGTTGTTTGATACGTGTGAAATCACTGTTAGAACTGAGATCAGTGTTGCTTTTCTCAGTACAAGCTTTACTTTGAAAGATAATCGCGTTCTTTTGAAAGTTTATTAATTTCACGAAAGCTTTAGTAAGAAACGCACATGCGTTAATTTGTCAAGACAAGCAGTTGTTTGCTACGTGTGAAAGCACTGTTAGAACTGAGATCAGTGTCGCTTTTCTCAGTACAAGCTTTACTTTGAAAGATAATCGCGTTCTTTTGAAAGTTTATTAATTTCACGAAAGCTTTAGTCTGAAACGCACATGCGTTTCTTCGTAAAGACAAGCAGTTGTTTGCTACGTGTGAAAGCACTGTTAAAACTGAGATCAGTGTTGCTTTTCTCAGTACAAGCTTTACTTTGAAAGATAATCGCGTTCTTTTGAAAGTTTAATAATTTCACGAAAGCTTTAGTAAGAAACGCACATGCGTTACTTTGTCAAGGCAAGCAGTGTTTGCTACGTGTGAAAGCACTGTTAGAACTGAGATCAGTGTTGCTTTTCTCAGTACAAGCTTTACTTTGAAAGATAATCACGTTCTTTTGAAAGTTTATTAATTTCACGAAAGCTTTAGGAAGAAACGCACATGCATTTCTTTGTAAAGACAAGCAGTTGTTTGCTACATGTGAAAGCATTGTTAGAACACAGATCAGTGTTGCTTCTCTCAGTACAAGCTTTACTTTGAAAGATAATCGCGTTCTTTTGAAAGTTTATTAATTTCACGAAAGCTTTAGGAAGAAACGCACATGCGTTTCTTTGTTAAGACAAGTAGGAATTTGTTACGTGTGAAAGCACTGTTAGAACTGAGATCAGTGTTGCTTTTCTCAGTACAAGCTTTACTTTGAAAGACAATCGCGTTCTTTTGAAAGTTTATTAATTTCACGAAAGCTTTAGTCTGAAACGCACATGCGTTTCTTCGTAAAGACAAGCAGTTGTTTGCTACGTGTGAAAGCACTGTTAGAACTGAGATGAGTGTTCCTTTTCTCAGTACAAGCTTTACTTTGAAAGATAATCGCGTTCTTTTGAAAGTTTATTAATTTCACGAAAGCTTTAGTAAGAAACGCACATGCGTTACATTATAAAGACAAGCAGTTGTTTGCTACATGTGAAAGCATTGTTAGAACTGAGATCAGTGTTGCTTTTCACAGTACAAGCTTTACTTTGAAAGATAATCGCGTTCTTTTGAAAGATTATTAATTTCACGAAAGCTTTAGGAAGAAACGCACATGCGTTACATTATAAAGACAAGCAGTTGTTTGCTACATGTGAAAGCACTGTTAGAACTGAGATCAGTGTTGCTTTTCTCAGTACAAGCTTTACTTTGAAAGATAATCGCGTTCTTTTGAAACATTATTAATTTCACGAAAGCTTTAGGAAGAAACCCACGTGCGTTACATTATAAAGACAAGCAGTTCTTTCCTACGTGTGAAAGCACTGTTAGAACTGAGATCAGTGTTGCTTTTCTCAGTACAAGCTTTACTTTGAAAGATAATCGCGTTCTTTTGAAAGTTTATTAATTTCACGAAAGCTTTAGGAAGAAACGCACATGCGTTTCTTCGTAAAGACAAGCAGTTGTTTGCTACGTGTGAAAGCACTGTTAGAACTGAGATCAGTGTTGCTTTTCTCAGTACAAGCTTTACTTTGAAAGATAATCGCGTTCTTTTGAAAGTTTATTAATTTCACAAAAGCTTTAGTCTGAAACGCACATGCGTTTCTTCGTAAAGACAAGCAGTTGTTTGCTACGTGTGAAAGCACTGTTAAAACTGAGATCAGTGTTGCTTTTCTCAGTACAAGCTTTATTTTGAAAGATAATCGCGTTCTTTTGAAAGTTTATTAATTTCACGAAATCTTTAGGAAGAAACGCAAATGCGTTTCTTTGTCAAGACAAGCAGTTGTTTGCTACGTGTGAAAGCACTGTTAGAACTGAGATCAGTGTTGCTTTTCTCAGTACAATCTTTACTTTGAAAGATAATCGCGTTCTTTTGAAAGTTTATTAATTTCACGAAAGCTTTAGGAAGAAACGCACATGTGTTTCTTTGTAAAGACAAGCAGTTTTTTGCTACATGTGAAAGCACTGTTAGAACAGAGATCAGTGTTGCTTTTCTCAGTACAAGTTTTACTTTGAAAGATAATCGCGTTTTTTGAAAGTTTATTAATTTCACGAAAGCTTTAGGAAGAAACGCACATGCGTTTCTTTATAAAGACAAGTAGGTATTTGTTACGTGTGAAAGCACTGTTAGAACTGAGATCAGTGTTGCTTTTCTCAGTACAAGCTTTACTTTGAAAGATAATCGCGTTCTTTTGAAAGTTTATTAATTTCACAAAAGCTTTAGTCTGAAACGCACATGCGTTTCTTCGTAAAGACAAGCAGTTGTTTGCTACATGTGAAAGCACTGTTAGAACTGAGATCAGTGTTGCTTTTCTCAGTACAAGTTTTACTTTGAAAGATAATCGCGTTTTTTGAAAGTTTATTAATTTCACGAAAGCTTTAGGAAAAAACGCACATGCGTTTCTTTATAAAGACAAGTAGGTATTTGTTACGTGTGAAAGCACTGTTAGAACTGAGATTAGTGTTGCTTTTCTCAGTACGAGCTTTACTTTGAAAGATAATCGCGTTCTTTTGAAAGTTTATTAATTTCACGAAAGCTTTAGGAAGAAACGCACATGCGTTTCTTTGTCAAGACAAGCAGTTGTTTGATACGTGTGAAATCACTGTAAGAACTGAGATGAGGGTTCCTTTACTCAGTACAAGCTTTACTTTGAAAGATAATCGCGTTCTTTTGAAAGTTTATTAATTTCACGAAAGCTTTAGGAAGAAACGCACATGCGTTTCTTCGTAAAGACAAGCAGTTGTTTGCTACGTGTGAAAGCACTGTTAGAACTGAGATCAGTGTTGCTTTTCTCAGTACAAGCTTTACTTTGAAAGATAATCGCGTTCTTTTGAAAGTTTATTAATTTCACGAAAGCTTTAGTAAGAAACACATGCGTTACATTATAAAGACAAACAGTTGTTTGCTACATGTGAAAGCACTGTTAGAACTGAGATCAGTGTTGCTTTTCTCAGTACAAGCTTTACTTTGAAAGATAATCGCGTTCTTTTGAAAGTTTATTAATTTCACGAAAGCTTTAGGAAGAAACGCACATACGTTTCTTTGTCAAGACAAGCAGTTGTTTGATATGTGTGAAATCACTGTTAGAACTGAGATCAGTGTTGCTTTTCTCAGTACAAGCTTTACTTTGAAAGATAATCGTGTTTTTTGAAAGTTTATTAATTTCACGAATGCTTTAGTCTGAAACTCACATGCATTTCTTCGTAAAGACAAGCAGTTGCTTGCTACGTGTGAAAGCACTGTTAGAACTGAGATCAGTGTTGCTTTTCTCAGTACAAGCTTTACTTTGAAAGATAATCGCGTTCTTGTGAAAGTTTATTAATTTCACGAAAGCTTTAGAAAGAAACGCACATACCTTTCTTTGTCAAGACAAGCAGTTGTTTGATATGTGTGAAATCACTGTTAGAACTGAGATCAGTGTTGCTTTTCTCAGTACAAGCTTTACTTTGAAAGATAATCGTGTTCTTTGGAAAGATTATTAATTTCACGAAAGTTTTAGTACGAAACGCACAAGCATTACATTATAAAGACAAGCAATTGTTTGCTACATGTGAAAGCACTTTTAGAACTGAGATCAGTGTTGCTTTTCTCAGTACAAGCTTTACTTTGAAAGATAATCGCGTTTTTTGAATGTTTATTAATTTCACGAAAGCTTTAGTAAGAAACGCACATGCGTTTCTTTGTCAAGACAAGCAGTTGTTTGCTACGTGTGAAAGCACTGCTAGAACTGAGATCAGTGTTGCTTTTCTCAGTACAAGCTTTACTTTGAAAGATAATCACGTTCTTTTGAAAGTTTATTAATTTCACGAAAGCTTTAGGAAGAAACGCACATGCGTTTCTTTGTAAAGACAAGCAGTTGTTTGCTACATGTTAAAGCACTGTTAGAACAGAGATCAGTGTTGCTTCTCTCAGTACAAGCTTTACTTTGAAAGATAATCGCGTTCTTTTGAAAGTTTATTAATTTCACGAAAGCTTTAGGAAGAAACGCACATGCGTTTCTTTGTCAAGACAAGCAGTTGTTTGATACGTGTGAAATCACTGTTAGAACTGATATGAGGGTTTCTTTTCTCAGTACAAGCTTTACTTTGAAAGATAATCGCGTTCTTTTGAAAGTTTATTAATTTCACGAAAGCTTTAGTCTGAAACGCACATGCGTTTCTTCGTAAAGACAAGCAGTTGTTTGCTACGTGTGAAAGCACTGTTAGAACTGAGATCAGTGTTGCTTTTCTCAGTACAAGCTTTACTTTGAAAGATAATCGCGTTCTTTTGAAAGATTATTAATTTCACGAAAGTTTTAGTACGAAACGCACATGCGTTACATTATAAAGACAAGTAGGTATTTGTTACGTGTGAAAGCACTGTTAGAACTGAGATCAATGTTGCTTTTCTCAGTACAAGCTTTACTTTGAAAGATAATCGCGTTCTTTTGAAAGTTTATTAATTTCACGAAAGCTTTAGTCTGAAACGCACATTCGTTTCTTCGTAAAGACAAGCAGTTGTTTGCTACGTGTGAAAGCACTGTTAGAACTGAGATCAGTGTTGCTTTTCTCAGTACAAGCTTTACTTTGAAAGATAATCGCGTTCTTTTGAAAGTTTATTAATTTCCCGAAAGCTTTAGGAAGAAACGCACATACGTTTCTTTGTCAAGACAAGCAGTTGTTTGATATGTGTGAAATCACTGTTAGAACTGAGATCAGTGTTGCTTTTCTCAGTAGAAGCTTTACTTTGAAAGATAATCGAATTTTTTGAAAGTTTATTAATTTGACGAAAGCTTTAGTCTGAAACGCACATGCATTTCTTCGTAAAGACAAGCAGTTGTTTGCTACGTGTGAAAGCACTGTTAGAACTGAGATCAGTGTTGCTTTTCTCAGTACAAGCTTTACTTTGAAAGATAATCGCGTTCTTGTGAAAGTTTATTAATTTCACGAAAGCTTTAGTCTGAAACGCACATGCGTTTCTTCGTAAAGACAAGCAGTTGTTTGCTACGTGTGAAAGCACTGTTAGAACTGAGATCAGTGTTGCTTTTCTCAGCACAAGTTTTACTTTGAAAGATAATCACGTTCTTTGGAAAGATTATTAATTTCACGAAAGTTTTAGTACGAAACGCACATGCGTTACATTATAAAGACAAGCAATTGTTTGCTACATGTGAAAGCACTGTTAGAACTGAGATCAGTGTTGCTTTTCTCAGTACAAGCTTTACTTTGAAAGATAATCGCGTTTTTTGAATGTTTATTAATTTCACGAAAGCTTTAGTAAGAAACGCACATGCGTTACTTTGTCAAGACAAGCAGTTGTTTGCTACGTGTGAAAGCACTGCTAGAACTGAGATCAGTGTTGCTTTTCTCAGTACAAGCTTTACTTTGAAAGATATTCTCGTTCTTTTGAAAGTTTATTAATTTCACGAAAGCTTTAGTAAGAAACGCACATGCGTTTCTTCGTAAAGACAAGCAGTTGTTTGCTACGTGTGAAAGCACTGTTAGAACTGAGATCAGTGTTACTTTTCTCAGTGCAAGCTTTACTTTGAAAGATAATCGCGTTCTTGTGAAAGTTTATTAATTTCACGAAAGCTTTAGTAAGAAACGCACATGCGTTTCTTTGTAAAGACAGGCAGTTGTTTGCTACGTGTGAAAGCACTGTTAGAACTGAGATCAGTGTTGCTTTTCTCAGTACAAGCTTTACTTTGAAAGATAATCGCGTTCTTTTGAAAGATTATTAATTTCACGAAAGTTTTAGTACGAAACGCACATGCGTTACATTATAAAGACAAGTAGGTATTTGTTACGTGTGAAAGCACTGTTAGAACTGAGATCAATGTTGCTTTTCTCAGTACAAGCTTTACTTTGAAAGATAATCGCGTTCTTTTGAAAGTTTATTAATTTCACGAAAGCATTAGTCTGAAACGCACATTCGTTTCTTCGTAAAGACAAGCAGTTGTTTGCTACGTGTGAAAGCACTGTTAGAACTGAGTTCAGTGTTGCTTTTCTCAGTACAAGCTTTACTTTGAAAGATAATCGCGTTCTTTTGAAAGTTTATTAATTTCACGAAAGCTTTATTAAGAAACGCACATACCTTTCTTTGTCAAGACAAGCAGTTGTCTGATATGTGTGAAATCACTGTTAGAACTGAGATCAGTGTTGCTTTTCTCAGTACAAGCTTTACTTTGAAAGATAATCGCGTTCTTTTGAAAGTTTATTAATTTCACGAAAGCTTTAGTCTGAAACGCACATGCGTTTCTTCGTAAAGACAAGCAGTTTTTTGCTACGTGTGAAAGCACTGTTAGAACTGAGATCAGTGTTGCTTTTCTCAGTACAAGCTTTACTTTGAAAGATAATCGCGTTCTTTTGAAAGTTTATTAATTTCCCGAAAGCTTTAGGAAGAAACGCACATACGTTTCTTTGTCAAGACAAGCAGTTGTTTGATATGTGTGAAATCACTGTTAGAACTGAGATCAGTGTTGCTTTTCTCAGTACAAGCTTTACTTTGAAAGATAATCACGTTCTTTTGAAAGTTTATTAATTTCAGGAAAGCTTTAGGAAGAAACACACATGCGTTTCTTTGTAAAGACAAGCAGTTGTTTGCTACATGTGAAAGCGCTGTTAGAACAGAGATCAGTGTTGCTTCTCTCAGTACAAGCTTTACTTTGAAAGATAATCGCGTTCTTTTGAAAGTTTATTAATTTCACCAAAGCTTTAGGAAGAAACGCACATGCGTTTCTTTGTAAAGACAAGTAGGAATTTGTTACGTGTGAAAGCACTGTTAGAACTGAGATCAGTGTTGCTTTTCTCAGTACAAGCTTTACTTTGAAAGACAATCGCGTTCTTTTGAAAGTTTATTAATTTCACGAAAGCTTTATTCTGAAACGCACATGCGTTTCTTCGTAAAGACAAGCAGTTGTTTGCTACGTGTGAAAGCACTGTTAGAACTGAGATGAGTGTTCCTTTTCTCAGTACAAGCTTTACTTTTAAAGATAATCGCGTTCTTTTGAAAGTTTATTAATTTCACGAAAGCTTTAGGAAGAAACGCACATGCGTTTCTTTGTCAAGACAAGCAGTTGTTTGATACGTGTGAAATCACTGTAAGAACTGAGATGAGGGTTCCTTTACTCAGTACAAGCTTTACTTTGAAAGATAATCGCGTTCTTTTGAAAGTTTATTAATTTCACGAAAGCTTTAGTCTGAAACGCACATGCGTTTCTTCGTAAAGACAAGCAGTTGTTTGCTACGTGTGAAAGCACTGTTAGAACTGAGATCAGTGTTGCTTTTCTCAGTACAAGCTTTACTTTGAAAGATAATCGCGTTCTTTTGAAAGTTTATAAATTTCACGAAAGCTTTAGTCTGAAACGCACATGCGTTTCTTCGTAAAGACAAGCAGTTGTTTGCTACGTGTGAAAGCACTGTTAGAACTGAGATCAGTGTTGCTTTTCTCAGTACAAGCTTTACTTTGAAAGATAATCGCGTTCTTTTGAAAGTTTATTAATTTCCCGAAAGCTTTAGGAAGAAACGCACATACGTTTCTTTGTCAAGACAAGCAGTTGTTTGATATGTGTGAAATCACTGTTAGAACTGAGATCAGTGTTGCTTTTCTCAGTACAAGCTTTACTTTGAAAGATAATCACGTTCTTTTGAAAGTTTATTAATTTCAGGAAAGCTTTAGGAAGAAACACACATGCGTTTCTTTGTAAAGACAAGCAGTTGTTTGCTACATGTGAAAGCACTGTTAGAACAGAGATCAGTGTTGCTTCTCTCAGTACAAGCTTTACTTTGAAAGATAATCGCGTTCTTTTGAAAGTTTATTAATTTCACCAAAGCTTTAGGAAGAAACGCACATGCGTTTCTTTGTAAAGACAAGTAGGAATTTGTTACGTGTGAAAGCACTGTTAGAACTGAGATCAGTGTTGCTTTTCTCAGTACAAGCTTTACTTTGAAAGACAATCGCGTTCTTTTGAAAGTTTATTAATTTCACGAAAGCTTTATTCTGAAACGCACATGCGTTTCTTCGTAAAGACAAGCAGTTGTTTGCTACGTGTGAAAGCACTGTTAGAACTGAGATGAGTGTTCCTTTTCTCAGTACAAGCTTTACTTTTAAAGATAATCGCGTTCTTTTGAAAGTTTATTAATTTCACGAAAGCTTTAGGAAGAAACGCACATGCGTTTCTTTGTCAAGACAAGCAGTTGTTTGATACGTGTGAAATCACTGTAAGAACTGAGATGAGGGTTCCTTTACTCAGTACAAGCTTTACTTTGAAAGATAATCGCGTTCTTTTGAAAGTTTATTAATTTCACGAAAGCTTTAGTCTGAAACGCACATGCGTTTCTTCGTAAAGACAAGCAGTTGTTTGCTACGTGTGAAAGCACTGTTAGAACTGAGATCAGTGTTGCTTTTCTCAGTACAAGCTTTACTTTGAAAGATAATCGCGTTCTTTTGAAAGTTTATTAATTTCACGAAAGCTTTAGTCTGAAACGCACATGCGTTTCTTCGTAAAGACAAGCAGTTGTTTGCTACGTGTGAAAGCACTGTTAGAACTGAGATCAGTGTTGCTTTTCTCAGTACAAGCTTTACTTTGAAAGATAATCGCGTTCTTTTGAAAGTTTATTAATTTCCCGAAAGCTTTAGGAAGAAACGCACATACGTTTCTTTGTCAAGACAAGCAGTTGTTTGATATGTGTGAAATCACTGTTAGAACTGAGATCAGTGTTGCTTTTCTCAGTACAAGCTTTATTTTGAAAGATAATCACGTTCTTTTGAAAGTTTATTAATTTCAGGAAAGCTTTAGGAAGAAACACACATGCGTTTCTTTGTAAAGTCAAGCAGTTGTTTGCTACATGTGAAAGCACTGTTAGAACAGAGATCAGTGTTGCTTCTCTCAGTACAAGCTTTACTTTGAAAGATAATCGCGTTCTTTTGAAAGTTTATTAATTTCACCAAAGCTTTAGGAAGAAACGCACATGCGTTTCTTTGTAAAGACAAGTAGGAATTTGTTACGTGTGAAAGCACTGTTAGAACTGAGATCAGTGTTGCTTTTCTCAGTACAAGCTTTACTTTGAAAGACAATCGCGTTCTTTTGAAAGTTTATTAATTTCACGAAAGCTTTATTCTGAAACGCACATGCGTTTCTTCGTAAAGACAAGCAGTTGTTTGCTACGTGTGAAAGCACTGTTAGAACTGAGATGAGTGTTCCTTTTCTCAGTACAAGCTTTACTTTTAAAGATAATCGCGTTCTTTTGAAAGTTTATTAATTTCACGAAAGCTTTAGGAAGAAACGCACATGCGTTTCTTTGTCAAGACAAGCAGTTGTTTGATACGTGTGAAATCACTGTAAGAACTGAGATGAGGGTTCCTTTACTCAGTACAAGCTTTACTTTGAAAGATAATCGCGTTCTTTTGAAAGTTTATTAATTTCACGAAAGCTTTAGTCTGAAACGCACATGCGTTTCTTCGTAAAGACAAGCAGTTGTTTGCTACGTGTGAAAGCACTGTTAGAACTGAGATCAGTGTTGCTTTTCTCAGTACAAGCTTTACTTTGAAAGATAATCGCGTTCTTTTGAAAGTTTATTAATTTCACGAAAGCTTTAGTCTGAAACGCACATGCGTTTCTTCGTAAAGACAAGCAGTTGTTTGCTACGTGTGAAAGCACTGTTAGAACTGAGATCAGTGTTGCTTTTCTCAGTACAAGCTTTACTTTGAAAGATAATCGCGTTCTTTTGAAAGTTTATTAATTTCCCGAAAGCTTTAGGAAGAAACGCACATACGTTTCTTTGTCAAGACAAGCAGTTGTTTGATATGTGTGAAATCACTGTTAGAACTGAGATCAGTGTTGCTTTTCTCAGTACAAGCTTTACTTTGAAAGATAATCACGTTCTTTTGAAAGTTTATTAATTTCAGGAAAGCTTTAGGAAGAAACACACATGCGTTTCTTTGTAAAGACAAGCAGTTGTTTGCTACATGTGAAAGCACTGTTAGAACAGAGATCAGTGTTGCTTCTCTCAGTACAAGCTTTACTTTGAAAGATAATCGCGTTCTTTTGAAAGTTTATTAATTTCACCAAAGCTTTAGGAAGAAACGCACATGCGTTTCTTTGTAAAGACAAGTAGGAATTTGTTACGTGTGAAAGCACTGTTAGAACTGAGATCAGTGTTGCTTTTCTCAGTACAAGCTTTACTTTGAAAGACAATCGCGTTCTTTTGAAAGTTTATTAATTTCACGAAAGCTTTATTCTGAAACGCACATGCGTTTCTTCGTAAAGACAAGCAGTTGTTTGCTACGTGTGAAAGCACTGTTAGAACTGAGATGAGTGTTCCTTTTCTCAGTACAAGCTTTACTTTTAAAGATAATCGCGTTCTTTTGAAAGTTTATTAATTTCACGAAAGCTTTAGGAAGAAACGCACATGCGTTTCTTTGTCAAGACAAGCAGTTGTTTGATACGTGTGAAATCACTGTAAGAACTGAGATGAGGGTTCCTTTACTCAGTACAAGCTTTACTTTGAAAGATAATCGCGTTCTTTTGAAAGTTTATTAATTTCACGAAAGCTTTAGTCTGAAACGCACATGCGTTTCTTCGTAAAGACAAGCAGTTGTTTGCTACGTGTGAAAGCACTGTTAGAACTGAGATCAGTGTTGCTTTTCTCAGTACAAGCTTTACTTTGAAAGATAATCGCGTTCTTTTGAAAGTTTATTAATTTCACGAAAGCTTTAGTCTGAAACGCACATGCGTTTCTTCGTAAAGACAAGCAGTTGTTTGCTACGTGTGAAAGCACTGTTAGAACTGAGATCAGTGTTGCTTTTCTCAGTACAAGCTTTACTTTGAAAGATAATCGCGTTCTTTTGAAAGTTTATTAATTTCACCAAAGCTTTAGGAAGAAACGCACATACGTTTCTTTGTCAAGACAAGCAGTTGTTTGATATGTGTGAAATCACTGTTAGAACTGAGATCAGTGTTGCTTTTCTCAGTACAAGCTTTACTTTGAAAGATAATCACGTTCTTTTGAAAGTTTATTAATTTCAGGAAAGCTTTAGGAAGAAACACACATGCGTTTCTTTGTAAAGACAAGCAGTTGTTTGCTACATGTGAAAGCACTGTTAGAACAGAGATCAGTGTTGCTTCTCTCAGTACAAGCTTTACTTTGAAAGATAATCGCGTTCTTTTGAAAGTTTATTAATTTCACCAAAGCTTTAGGAAGAAACGCACATGCGTTTCTTTGTAAAGACAAGTAGGAATTTGTTACGTGTGAAAGCACTGTTAGAACTGAGATCAGTGTTGCTTTTCTCAGTACAAGCTTTACTTTGAAAGACAATCGCGTTCTTTTGAAAGTTTATTAATTTCACGAAAGCTTTATTCTGAAACGCACATGCGTTTCTTCGTAAAGACAAGCAGTTGTTTGCTACGTGTGAAAGCACTGTTAGAACTGAGATGAGTGTTCCTTTTCTCAGTACAAGCTTTACTTTTAAAGATAATCGCGTTCTTTTGAAAGTTTATTAATTTCACGAAAGCTTTAGGAAGAAACGCACATGCGTTTCTTTGTCAAGACAAGCAGTTGTTTGATACGTGTGAAATCACTGTAAGAACTGAGATGAGGGTTCCTTTACTCAGTACAAGCTTTACTTTGAAAGATAATCGCGTTCTTTTGAAAGTTTATTAATTTCACGAAAGCTTTAGGAAGAAACGCACATGCGTTTCTTTGTCAAGACAAGCAGTTGTTTGATACGTGTGAAATCACTGTAAGAACTGAGATGAGGGTTCCTTTACTCAGTACAAGCTTTACTTTGAAAGATAATCGCGTTCTTTTGAAAGTTTATTAATTTCACGAAAGCTTTAGTCTGAAACGCACATGCGTTTCTTCGTAAAGACAAGCAGTTGTTTGCTACGTGTGAAAGCACTGTTAGAACTGAGATCAGTGTTGCTTTTCTCAGTACAAGCTTTACTTTGAAAGATAATCGCGTTCTTTTGAAAGTTTATTAATTTCACGAAAGCTTTAGTCTGAAACGCACATGCGTTTCTTCGTAAAGACAAGCAGTTGTTTGCTACGTGTGAAAGCACTGTTAGAACTGAGATCAGTGTTGCTTTTCTCAGTACAAGCTTTACTTTGAAAGATAATCGCGTTCTTTTGAAAGTTTATTAATTTCCCGAAAGCTTTAGGAAGAAACGCACATACGTTTCTTTGTCAAGACAAGCAGTTGTTTGATATGTGTGAAATCACTGTTAGAACTGAGATCAGTGTTGCTTTTCTCAGTACAAGCTTTACTTTGAAAGATAATCACGTTCTTTTGAATGTTTATTAATTTCAGGAAAGCTTTAGGAAGAAACACACATGCGTTTCTTTGTAAAGACAAGCAGTTGTTTGCTACATGTGAAAGCACTGTTAGAACAGAGATCAGTGTTGCTTCTCTCAGTACAAGCTTTACTTTGAAAGATAATCGCGTTCTTTTGAAAGTTTATTAATTTCACCAAAGCTTTAGGAAGAAACGCACATGCGTTTCTTTGTAAAGACAAGTAGGAATTTGTTACGTGTGAAAGCACTGTTAGAACTGAGATCAGTGTTGCTTTTCTCAGTACAAGCTTTACTTTGAAAGACAATCGCGTTCTTTTGAAAGTTTATTAATTTCACGAAAGCTTTATTCTGAAACGCACATGCGTTTCTTCGTAAAGACAAGCAGTTGTTTGCTACGTGTGAAAGCACTGTTAGAACTGAGATGAGTGTTCCTTTTCTCAGTACAAGCTTTACTTTTAAAGATAATCGCGTTCTTTTGAAAGTTTATTAATTTCACGAAAGCTTTAGGAAGAAACGCACATGCGTTTCTTTGTCAAGACAAGCAGTTGTTTGATACGTGTGAAATCACTGTAAGAACTGAGATGAGGGTTCCTTTACTCAGTACAAGCTTTACTTTGAAAGATAATCGCGTTCTTTTGAAAGTTTATTAATTTCACGAAAGCTTTAGTCTGAAACGCACATGCGTTTCTTCGTAAAGACAAGCAGTTGTTTGCTACGTGTGAAAGCACTGTTAGAACTGAGATCAGTGTTGCTTTTCTCAGTACAAGCTTTACTTTGAAAGATAATCGCGTTCTTTTGAAAGTTTATTAATTTCACGAAAGCTTTAGTCTGAAACGCACATGCGTTTCTTCGTAAAGACAAGCAGTTGTTTGCTACGTGTGAAAGCACTGTTAGAACTGAGATCAGTGTTGCTTTTCTCAGTACAAGCTTTACTTTGAAAGATAATCGCGTTCTTTTGAAAGTTTATTAATTTCACCAAAGCTTTAGGAAGAAACGCACATACGTTTCTTTGTCAAGACAAGCAGTTGTTTGATATGTGTGAAATCACTGTTAGAACTGAGATCAGTGTTGCTTTTCTCAGTACAAGCTTTACTTTGAAAGATAATCACGTTCTTTTGAAAGTTTATTAATTTCAGGAAAGCTTTAGGAAGAAACACACATGCGTTTCTTTGTAAAGACAAGCAGTTGTTTGCTACATGTGAAAGCACTGTTAGAACAGAGATCAGTGTTGCTTCTCTCAGTACAAGCTTTACTTTGAAAGATAATCGCGTTCTTTTGAAAGTTTATTAATTTCACCAAAGCTTTAGGAAGAAACGCACATGCGTTTCTTTGTAAAGACAAGTAGGAATTTGTTACGTGTGAAAGCACTGTTAGAACTGAGATCAGTGTTGCTTTTCTCAGTACAAGCTTTACTTTGAAAGACAATCGCGTTCTTTTGAAAGTTTATTAATTTCACGAAAGCTTTATTCTGAAACGCACATGCGTTTCTTCGTAAAGACAAGCAGTTGTTTGCTACGTGTGAAAGCACTGTTAGAACTGAGATGAGTGTTCCTTTTCTCAGTACAAGCTTTACTTTTAAAGATAATCGCGTTCTTTTGAAAGTTTATTAATTTCACGAAAGCTTTAGGAAGAAACGCACATGCGTTTCTTTGTCAAGACAAGCAGTTGTTTGATACGTGTGAAATCACTGTAAGAACTGAGATGAGGGTTCCTTTACTCAGTACAAGCTTTACTTTGAAAGATAATCGCGTTCTTTTGAAAGTTTATTAATTTCACGAAAGCTTTAGTCTGAAACGCACATGCGTTTCTTCGTAAAGACAAGCAGTTGTTTGCTACGTGTGAAAGCACTGTTAGAACTGAGATCAGTGTTGCTTTTCTCAGTACAAGCTTTACTTTGAAAGATAATCGCGTTCTTTTGAAAGTTTATTAATTTCACGAAAGCTTTAGTCTGAAACGCACATGCGTTTCTTCGTAAAGACAAGCAGTTGTTTGCTACGTGTGAAAGCACTGTTAGAACTGAGATCAGTGTTGCTTTTCTCAGTACAAGCTTTACTTTGAAAGATAATCGCGTTCTTTTGAAAGTTTATTAATTTCCCGAAAGCTTTAGGAAGAAACGCACATACGTTTCTTTGTCAAGACAAGCAGTTGTTTGATATGTGTGAAATCACTGTTAGAACTGAGATCAGTGTTGCTTTTCTCAGTACAAGCTTTACTTTGAAAGATAATCACGTTCTTTTGAAAGTTTATTAATTTCAGGAAAGCTTTAGGAAGAAACACACATGCGTTTCTTTGTAAAGACAAGCAGTTGTTTGCTACATGTGAAAGCACTGTTAGAACAGAGATCAGTGTTGCTTCTCTCAGTACAAGCTTTACTTTGAAAGATAATCGCGTTCTTTTGAAAGTTTATTAATTTCACCAAAGCTTTAGGAAGAAACGCACATGCGTTTCTTTGTAAAGACAAGTAGGAATTTGTTACGTGTGAAAGCACTGTTAGAACTGAGATCAGTGTTGCTTTTCTCAGTACAAGCTTTACTTTGAAAGACAATCGCGTTCTTTTGAAAGTTTATTAATTTCACGAAAGCTTTATTCTGAAACGCACATGCGTTTCTTCGTAAAGACAAGCAGTTGTTTGCTACGTGTGAAAGCACTGTTAGAACTGAGATGAGTGTTCCTTTTCTCAGTACAAGCTTTACTTTTAAAGATAATCGCGTTCTTTTGAAAGTTTATTAATTTCACGAAAGCTTTAGGAAGAAACGCACATGCGTTTCTTTGTCAAGACAAGCAGTTGTTTGATACGTGTGAAATCACTGTAAGAACTGAGATGAGGGTTCCTTTACTCAGTACAAGCTTTACTTTGAAAGATAATCGCGTTCTTTTGAAAGTTTATTAATTTCACGAAAGCTTTAGTCTGAAACGCACATGCGTTTCTTCGTAAAGACAAGCAGTTGTTTGCTACGTGTGAAAGCACTGTTAGAACTGAGATCAGTGTTGCTTTTCTCAGTACAAGCTTCACTTTGAAAGATAATCGCGTTCTTTTGAAAGTTTATTAATTTCACGAAAGCTTTAGTCTGAAACGCACATGCGTTTCTTCGTAAAGACAAGCAGTTGTTTGCTACGTGTGAAAGCACTGTTAGAACTGAGATCAGTGTTGCTTTTCTCAGTACAAGCTTTACTTTGAAAGATAATCGCGTTCTTTTGAAAGTTTATTAATTTCCCGAAAGCTTTAGGAAGAAACGCACATACGTTTCTTTGTCAAGACAAGCAGTTGTTTGATATGTGTGAAATCACTGTTAGAACTGAGATCAGTGTTGCTTTTCTCAGTACAAGCTTTACTTTGAAAGATAATCACGTTCTTTTGAAAGTTTATTAATTTCAGGAAAGCTTTAGGAAGAAACACACATGCGTTTCTTTGTAAAGACAAGCAGTTGTTTGCTACATGTGAAAGCACTGTTAGAACAGAGATCAGTGTTGCTTCTCTCAGTACAAGCTTTACTTTGAAAGATAATCGCGTTCTTTTGAAAGTTTATTAATTTCACCAAAGCTTTAGGAAGAAACGCACATGCGTTTCTTTGTAAAGACAAGTAGGAATTTGTTACGTGTGAAAGCACTGTTAGAACTGAGATCAGTGTTGCTTTTCTCAGTACAAGCTTTACTTTGAAAGACAATCGCGTTCTTTTGAAAGTTTATTAATTTCACGAAAGCTTTATTCTGAAACGCACATGCGTTTCTTCGTAAAGACAAGCAGTTGTTTGCTACGTGTGAAAGCACTGTTAGAACTGAGATGAGTGTTCCTTTTCTCAGTACAAGCTTTACTTTTAAAGATAATCGCGTTCTTTTGAAAGTTTATTAATTTCACGAAAGCTTTAGGAAGAAACGCACATGCGTTTCTTTGTCAAGACAAGCAGTTGTTTGATACGTGTGAAATCACTGTAAGAACTGAGATGAGGGTTCCTTTACTCAGTACAAGCTTTACTTTGAAAGATAATCGCGTTCTTTTGAAAGTTTATTAATTTCACGAAAGCTTTAGTCTGAAACGCACATGCGTTTCTTCGTAAAGACAAGCAGTTGTTTGCTACGTGTGAAAGCACTGTTAGAACTGAGATCAGTGTTGCTTTTCTCAGTACAAGCTTTACTTTGAAAGATAATCGCGTTCTTTTGAAAGTTTATTAATTTCACGAAAGCTTTAGTCTGAAACGCACATGCGTTTCTTCGTAAAGACAAGCAGTTGTTTGCTACGTGTGAAAGCACTGTTAGAACTGAGATCAGTGTTGCTTTTCTCAGTACAAGCTTTACTTTGAAAGATAATCGCGTTCTTTTGAAAGTTTATTAATTTCCCGAAAGCTTTAGGAAGAAACGCACATACGTTTCTTTGTCAAGACAAGCAGTTGTTTGATATGTGTGAAATCACTGTTAGAACTGAGATCAGTGTTGCTTTTCTCAGTACAAGCTTTACTTTGAAAGATAATCACGTTCTTTTGAAAGTTTATTAATTTCAGGAAAGCTTTAGGAAGAAACACACATGCGTTTCTTTGTAAAGACAAGCAGTTGTTTGCTACATGTGAAAGCACTGTTAGAACAGAGATCAGTGTTGCTTCTCTCAGTACAAGCTTTACTTTGAAAGATAATCGCGTTCTTTTGAAAGTTTATTAATTTCACCAAAGCTTTAGGAAGAAACGCACATGCGTTTCTTTGTCAAGACAAGCAGTTGTTTGATACGTGTGAAATCACTGTAAGAACTGAGATGAGGGTTCCTTTACTCAGTACAAGCTTTACTTTGAAAGATAATCGCGTTCTTTTGAAAGTTTATTAATTTCACGAAAGCTTTAGTCTGAAACGCACATGCGTTTCTTCGTAAAGACAAGCAGTTGTTTGCTACGTGTGAAAGCACTGTTAGAACTGAGATCAGTGTTGCTTTTCTCAGTACAAGCTTTACTTTGAAAGATAATCGCGTTCTTTTGAAAGTTTATTAATTTCACGAAAGCTTTAGTCTGAAACGCACATGCGTTTCTTCGTAAAGACAAGCAGTTGTTTGCTACGTGTGAAAGCACTGTTAGAACTGAGATCAGTGTTGCTTTTCTCAGTACAAGCTTTACTTTGAAAGATAATCGCGTTCTTTTGAAAGTTTATTAATTTCCCGAAAGCTTTAGGAAGAAACGCACATACGTTTCTTTGTCAAGACAAGCAGTTGTTTGATATGTGTGAAATCACTGTTAGAACTGAGATCAGTGTTGCTTTTCTCAGTACAAGCTTTACTTTGAAAGATAATCACGTTCTTTTGAAAGTTTATTAATTTCAGGAAAGCTTTAGGAAGAAACACACATGCGTTTCTTTGTAAAGTCAAGCAGTTGTTTGCTACATGTGAAAGCACTGTTAGAACAGAGATCAGTGTTGCTTCTCTCAGTACAAGCTTTACTTTGAAAGATAATCGCGTTCTTTTGAAAGTTTATTAATTTCACCAAAGCTTTAGGAAGAAACGCACATGCGTTTCTTTGTAAAGACAAGTAGGAATTTGTTACGTGTGAAAGCACTGTTAGAACTGAGATCAGTGTTGCTTTTCTCAGTACAAGCTTTACTTTGAAAGACAATCGCGTTCTTTTGAAAGTTTATTAATTTCACGAAAGCTTTATTCTGAAACGCACATGCGTTTCTTCGTAAAGACAAGCAGTTGTTTGCTACGTGTGAAAGCACTGTTAGAACTGAGATGAGTGTTCCTTTTCTCAGTACAAGCTTTACTTTTAAAGATAATCGCGTTCTTTTGAAAGTTTATTAATTTCACGAAAGCTTTAGGAAGAAACGCACATGCGTTTCTTTGTCAAGACAAGCAGTTGTTTGATACGTGTGAAATCACTGTAAGAACTGAGATGAGGGTTCCTTTACTCAGTACAAGCTTTACTTTGAAAGATAATCGCGTTCTTTTGAAAGTTTATTAATTTCACGAAAGCTTTAGTCTGAAACGCACATGCGTTTCTTCGTAAAGACAAGCAGTTGTTTGCTACGTGTGAAAGCACTGTTAGAACTGAGATCAGTGTTGCTTTTCTCAGTACAAGCTTTACTTTGAAAGATAATCGCGTTCTTTTGAAAGTTTATTAATTTCACGAAAGCTTTAGTCTGAAACGCACATGCGTTTCTTCGTAAAGACAAGCAGTTGTTTGCTACGTGTGAAAGCACTGTTAGAACTGAGATCAGTGTTGCTTTTCTCAGTACAAGCTTTACTTTGAAAGATAATCGCGTTCTTTTGAAAGTTTATTAATTTCCCGAAAGCTTTAGGAAGAAACGCACATACGTTTCTTTGTCAAGACAAGCAGTTGTTTGATATGTGTGAAATCACTGTTAGAACTGAGATCAGTGTTGCTTTTCTCAGTACAAGCTTTACTTTGAAAGATAATCACGTTCTTTTGAAAGTTTATTAATTTCAGGAAAGCTTTAGGAAGAAACACACATGCGTTTCTTTGTAAAGACAAGCAGTTGTTTGCTACATGTGAAAGCACTGTTAGAACAGAGATCAGTGTTGCTTCTCTCAGTACAAGCTTTACTTTGAAAGATAATCGCGTTCTTTTGAAAGTTTATTAATTTCACCAAAGCTTTAGGAAGAAACGCACATGCGTTTCTTTGTAAAGACAAGTAGGAATTTGTTACGTGTGAAAGCACTGTTAGAACTGAGATCAGTGTTGCTTTTCTCAGTACAAGCTTTACTTTGAAAGACAATCGCGTTCTTTTGAAAGTTTATTAATTTCACGAAAGCTTTATTCTGAAACGCACATGCGTTTCTTCGTAAAGACAAGCAGTTGTTTGCTACGTGTGAAAGCACTGTTAGAACTGAGATGAGTGTTCCTTTTCTCAGTACAAGCTTTACTTTTAAAGATAATCGCGTTCTTTTGAAAGTTTATTAATTTCACGAAAGCTTTAGGAAGAAACGCACATGCGTTTCTTTGTCAAGACAAGCAGTTGTTTGATACGTGTGAAATCACTGTAAGAACTGAGATGAGGGTTCCTTTACTCAGTACAAGCTTTACTTTGAAAGATAATCGCGTTCTTTTGAAAGTTTATTAATTTCACGAAAGCTTTAGTCTGAAACGCACATGCGTTTCTTCGTAAAGACAAGCAGTTGTTTGCTACGTGTGAAAGCACTGTTAGAACTGAGATCAGTGTTGCTTTTCTCAGTACAAGCTTTACTTTGAAAGATAATCGCGTTCTTTTGAAAGTTTATTAATTTCACGAAAGCTTTAGTCTGAAACGCACATGCGTTTCTTCGTAAAGACAAGCAGTTGTTTGCTACGTGTGAAAGCACTGTTAGAACTGAGATCAGTGTTGCTTTTCTCAGTACAAGCTTTACTTTGAAAGATAATCGCGTTCTTTTGAAAGTTTATTAATTTCCCGAAAGCTTTAGGAAGAAACGCACATACGTTTCTTTGTCAAGACAAGCAGTTGTTTGATATGTGTGAAATCACTGTTAGAACTGAGATCAGTGTTGCTTTTCTCAGTACAAGCTTTACTTTGAAAGATAATCACGTTCTTTTGAAAGTTTATTAATTTCAGGAAAGCTTTAGGAAGAAACACACATGCGTTTCTTTGTAAAGACAAGCAGTTGTTTGCTACATGTGAAAGCACTGTTAGAACAGAGATCAGTGTTGCTTCTCTCAGTACAAGCTTTACTTTGAAAGATAATCGCGTTCTTTTGAAAGTTTATTAATTTCACCAAAGCTTTAGGAAGAAACGCACATGCGTTTCTTTGTAAAGACAAGTAGGAATTTGTTACGTGTGAAAGCACTGTTAGAACTGAGATCAGTGTTGCTTTTCTCAGTACAAGCTTTACTTTGAAAGACAATCGCGTTCTTTTGAAAGTTTATTAATTTCACGAAAGCTTTATTCTGAAACGCACATGCGTTTCTTCGTAAAGACAAGCAGTTGTTTGCTACGTGTGAAAGCACTGTTAGAACTGAGATGAGTGTTCCTTTTCTCAGTACAAGCTTTACTTTTAAAGATAATCGCGTTCTTTTGAAAGTTTATTAATTTCACGAAAGCTTTAGGAAGAAACGCACATGCGTTTCTTTGTCAAGACAAGCAGTTGTTTGATACGTGTGAAATCACTGTAAGAACTGAGATGAGGGTTCCTTTACTCAGTACAAGCTTTACTTTGAAAGATAATCGCGTTCTTTTGAAAGTTTATTAATTTCACGAAAGCTTTAGTCTGAAACGCACATGCGTTTCTTCGTAAAGACAAGCAGTTGTTTGCTACGTGTGAAAGCACTGTTAGAACTGAGATCAGTGTTGCTTTTCTCAGTACAAGCTTTACTTTGAAAGATAATCGCGTTCTTTTGAAAGTTTATTAATTTCACGAAAGCTTTAGTCTGAAACGCACATGCGTTTCTTCGTAAAGACAAGCAGTTGTTTGCTACGTGTGAAAGCACTGTTAGAACTGAGATCAGTGTTGCTTTTCTCAGTACAAGCTTTACTTTGAAAGATAATCGCGTTCTTTTGAAAGTTTATTAATTTCCCGAAAGCTTTAGGAAGAAACGCACATACGTTTCTTTGTCAAGACAAGCAGTTGTTTGATATGTGTGAAATCACTGTTAGAACTGAGATCAGTGTTGCTTTTCTCAGTACAAGCTTTACTTTGAAAGATAATCACGTTCTTTTGAAAGTTTATTAATTTCAGGAAAGCTTTAGGAAGAAACACACATGCGTTTCTTTGTAAAGACAAGCAGTTGTTTGCTACATGTGAAAGCACTGTTAGAACAGAGATCAGTGTTGCTTCTCTCAGTACAAGCTTTACTTTGAAAGATAATCGCGTTCTTTTGAAAGTTTATTAATTTCACCAAAGCTTTAGGAAGAAACGCACATGCGTTTCTTTGTAAAGACAAGTAGGAATTTGTTACGTGTGAAAGCACTGTTAGAACTGAGATCAGTGTTGCTTTTCTCAGTACAAGCTTTACTTTGAAAGACAATCACGTTCTTTTGAAAGTTTATTAATTTCACGAAAGCTTTATTCTGAAACGCACATGCGTTTCTTCGTAAAGACAAGCAGTTGTTTGCTACGTGTGAAAGCACTGTTAGAACTGAGATGAGTGTTCCTTTTCTCAGTACAAGCTTTACTTTTAAAGATAATCGCGTTCTTTTGAAAGTTTATTAATTTCACGAAAGCTTTAGGAAGAAACGCACATGCGTTTCTTTGTCAAGACAAGCAGTTGTTTGATACGTGTGAAATCACTGTAAGAACTGAGATGAGGGTTCCTTTACTCAGTACAAGCTTTACTTTGAAAGATAATCGCGTTCTTTTGAAAGTTTATTAATTTCACGAAAGCTTTAGTCTGAAACGCACATGCGTTTCTTCGTAAAGACAAGCAGTTGTTTGCTACGTGTGAAAGCACTGTTAGAACTGAGATCAGTGTTGCTTTTCTCAGTACAAGCTTTACTTTGAAAGATAATCGCGTTCTTTTGAAAGTTTATTAATTTCACGAAAGCTTTAGTCTGAAACGCACATGCGTTTCTTCGTAAAGACAAGCAGTTGTTTGCTACGTGTGAAAGCACTGTTAGAACTGAGATCAGTGTTGCTTTTCTCAGTACAAGCTTTACTTTGAAAGATAATCGCGTTCTTTTGAAAGTTTATTAATTTCCCGAAAGCTTTAGGAAGAAACGCACATACGTTTCTTTGTCAAGACAAGCAGTTGTTTGATATGTGTGAAATCACTGTTAGAACTGAGATCAGTGTTGCTTTTCTCAGTACAAGCTTTACTTTGAAAGATAATCACGTTCTTTTGAAAGTTTATTAATTTCAGGAAAGCTTTAGGAAGAAACACACATGCGTTTCTTTGTAAAGTCAAGCAGTTGTTTGCTACATGTGAAAGCACTGTTAGAACAGAGATCAGTGTTGCTTCTCTCAGTACAAGCTTTACTTTGAAAGATAATCGCGTTCTTTTGAAAGTTTATTAATTTCACCAAAGCTTTAGGAAGAAACGCACATGCGTTTCTTTGTAAAGACAAGTAGGAATTTGTTACGTGTGAAAGCACTGTTAGAACTGAGATCAGTGTTGCTTTTCTCAGTACAAGCTTTACTTTGAAAGACAATCGCGTTCTTTTGAAAGTTTATTAATTTCACGAAAGCTTTATTCTGAAACGCACATGCGTTTCTTCGTAAAGACAAGCAGTTGTTTGCTACGTGTGAAAGCACTGTTAGAACTGAGATGAGTGTTCCTTTTCTCAGTACAAGCTTTACTTTTAAAGATAATCGCGTTCTTTTGAAAGTTTATTAATTTCACGAAAGCTTTAGGAAGAAACGCACATGCGTTTCTTTGTCAAGACAAGCAGTTGTTTGATACGTGTGAAATCACTGTAAGAACTGAGATGAGGGTTCCTTTACTCAGTACAAGCTTTACTTTGAAAGATAATCGCGTTCTTTTGAAAGTTTATTAATTTCACGAAAGCTTTAGTCTGAAACGCACATGCGTTTCTTCGTAAAGACAAGCAGTTGTTTGCTACGTGTGAAAGCACTGTTAGAACTGAGATCAGTGTTGCTTTTCTCAGTACAAGCTTTACTTTGAAAGATAATCGCGTTCTTTTGAAAGTTTATTAATTTCACGAAAGCTTTAGTCTGAAACGCACATGCGTTTCTTCGTAAAGACAAGCAGTTGTTTGCTACGTGTGAAAGCACTGTTAGAACTGAGATCAGTGTTGCTTTTCTCAGTACAAGCTTTACTTTGAAAGATAATCGCGTTCTTTTGAAAGTTTATTAATTTCCCGAAAGCTTTAGGAAGAAACGCACATACGTTTCTTTGTCAAGACAAGCAGTTGTTTGATATGTGTGAAATCACTGTTAGAACTGAGATCAGTGTTGCTTTTCTCAGTACAAGCTTTACTTTGAAAGATAATCACGTTCTTTTGAAAGTTTATTAATTTCAGGAAAGCTTTAGGAAGAAACACACATGCGTTTCTTTGTAAAGACAAGCAGTTGTTTGCTACATGTGAAAGCACTGTTAGAACAGAGATCAGTGTTGCTTCTCTCAGTACAAGCTTTACTTTGAAAGATAATCGCGTTCTTTTGAAAGTTTATTAATTTCACCAAAGCTTTAGGAAGAAACGCACATGCGTTTCTTTGTAAAGACAAGTAGGAATTTGTTACGTGTGAAAGCACTGTTAGAACTGAGATCAGTGTTGCTTTTCTCAGTACAAGCTTTACTTTGAAAGACAATCGCGTTCTTTTGAAAGTTTATTAATTTCACGAAAGCTTTATTCTGAAACGCACATGCGTTTCTTCGTAAAGACAAGCAGTTGTTTGCTACGTGTGAAAGCACTGTTAGAACTGAGATGAGTGTTCCTTTTCTCAGTACAAGCTTTACTTTTAAAGATAATCGCGTTCTTTTGAAAGTTTATTAATTTCACGAAAGCTTTAGGAAGAAACGCACATGCGTTTCTTTGTCAAGACAAGCAGTTGTTTGATACGTGTGAAATCACTGTAAGAACTGAGATGAGGGTTCCTTTACTCAGTACAAGCTTTACTTTGAAAGATAATCGCGTTCTTTTGAAAGTTTATTAATTTCACGAAAGCTTTAGTCTGAAACGCACATGCGTTTCTTCGTAAAGACAAGCAGTTGTTTGCTACGTGTGAAAGCACTGTTAGAACTGAGATCAGTGTTGCTTTTCTCAGTACAAGCTTTACTTTGAAAGATAATCGCGTTCTTTTGAAAGTTTATTAATTTCACGAAAGCTTTAGTCTGAAACGCACATGCGTTTCTTCGTAAAGACAAGCAGTTGTTTGCTACGTGTGAAAGCACTGTTAGAACTGAGATCAGTGTTGCTTTTCTCAGTACAAGCTTTACTTTGAAAGATAATCGCGTTCTTTTGAAAGTTTATTAATTTCCCGAAAGCTTTAGGAAGAAACGCACATACGTTTCTTTGTCAAGACAAGCAGTTGTTTGATATGTGTGAAATCACTGTTAGAACTGAGATCAGTGTTGCTTTTCTCAGTACAAGCTTTACTTTGAAAGATAATCACGTTCTTTTGAAAGTTTATTAATTTCAGGAAAGCTTTAGGAAGAAACACACATGCGTTTCTTTGTAAAGACAAGCAGTTGTTTGCTACATGTGAAAGCACTGTTAGAACAGAGATCAGTGTTGCTTCTCTCAGTACAAGCTTTACTTTGAAAGATAATCGCGTTCTTTTGAAAGTTTATTAATTTCACCAAAGCTTTAGGAAGAAACGCACATGCGTTTCTTTGTAAAGACAAGTAGGAATTTGTTACGTGTGAAAGCACTGTTAGAACTGAGATCAGTGTTGCTTTTCTCAGTACAAGCTTTACTTTGAAAGACAATCGCGTTCTTTTGAAAGTTTATTAATTTCACGAAAGCTTTATTCTGAAACGCACATGCGTTTCTTCGTAAAGACAAGCAGTTGTTTGCTACGTGTGAAAGCACTGTTAGAACTGAGATGAGTGTTCCTTTTCTCAGTACAAGCTTTACTTTTAAAGATAATCGCGTTCTTTTGAAAGTTTATTAATTTCACGAAAGCTTTAGGAAGAAACGCACATGCGTTTCTTTGTCAAGACAAGCAGTTGTTTGATACGTGTGAAATCACTGTAAGAACTGAGATGAGGGTTCCTTTACTCAGTACAAGCTTTACTTTGAAAGATAATCGCGTTCTTTTGAAAGTTTATTAATTTCACGAAAGCTTTAGTCTGAAACGCACATGCGTTTCTTCGTAAAGACAAGCAGTTGTTTGCTACGTGTGAAAGCACTGTTAGAACTGAGATGAGGGTTCCTTTACTCAGTACAAGCTTTACTTTGAAAGATAATCGCGTTCTTTTGAAAGTTTATTAATTTCACGAAAGCTTTAGTCTGAAACGCACATGCGTTTCTTCGTAAAGACAAGCAGTTGTTTGCTACGTGTGAAAGCACTGTTAGAACTGAGATCAGTGTTGCTTTTCTCAGTACAAGCTTTACTTTGAATGATAATCGCGTTCTTTTGAAAGTTTATTAATTTCCCGAAAGCTTTAGGAAGAAACGCACATACGTTTCTTTGTCAAGACAAGCAGTTGTTTGATATGTGTGAAATCACTGTTAGAACTGAGATCAGTGTTGCTTTTCTCAGTACAAGCTTTACTTTGAAAGATAATCACGTTCTTTTGAAAGTTTATTAATTTCAGGAAAGCTTTAGGAAGAAACACACATGCGTTTCTTTGTAAAGACAAGCAGTTGTTTGCTACATGTGAAAGCACTGTTAGAACAGAGATCAGTGTTGCTTCTCTCAGTACAAGCTTTACTTTGAAAGATAATCGCGTTCTTTTGAAAGTTTATTAATTTCACCAAAGCTTTAGGAAGAAACGCACATGCGTTTCTTTGTAAAGACAAGTAGGAATTTGTTACGTGTGAAAGCACTGTTAGAACTGAGATCAGTGTTGCTTTTCTCAGTACAAGCTTTACTTTGAAAGACAATCGCGTTCTTTTGAAAGTTTATTAATTTCACGAAAGCTTTATTCTGAAACGCACATGCGTTTCTTCGTAAAGACAAGCAGTTGTTTGCTACATGTGAAAGCACTGTTAGAACTGAGATGAGTGTTCCTTTTCTCAGTACAAGCTTTACTTTTAAAGATAATCGCGTTCTTTTGAAAGTTTATTAATTTCACGAAAGCTTTAGGAAGAAACGCACATGCGTTTCTTTGTCAAGACAAGCAGTTGTTTGATACGTGTGAAATCACTGTAAGAACTGAGATGAGGGTTCCTTTACTCAGTACAAGCTTTACTTTGAAAGATAATCGCGTTCTTTTGAAAGTTTATTAATTTCACGAAAGCTTTAGTCTGAAACGCACATGCGTTTCTTCGTAAAGACAAGCAGTTGTTTGCTACGTGTGAAAGCACTGTTAGAACTGAGATCAGTGTTGCTTTTCTCAGTACAAGCTTTACTTTGAAAGATAATCGCGTTCTTTTGAAAGTTTATTAATTTCACGAAAGCTTTAGTCTGAAACGCACATGCGTTTCTTCGTAAAGACAAGCAGTTGTTTGCTACGTGTGAAAGCACTGTTAGAACTGAGATCAGTGTTGCTTTTCTCAGTACAAGCTTTACTTTGAAAGATAATCGCGTTCTTTTGAAAGTTTATTAATTTCCCGAAAGCTTTAGGAAGAAACGCACATACGTTTCTTTGTCAAGACAAGCAGTTGTTTGATATGTGTGAAATCACTGTTAGAACTGAGATCAGTGTTGCTTTTCTCAGTACAAGCTTTACTTTGAAAGATAATCACGTTCTTTTGAAAGTTTATTAATTTCAGGAAAGCTTTAGGAAGAAACACACATGCGTTTCTTTGTAAAGACAAGCAGTTGTTTGCTACATGTGAAAGCACTGTTAGAACAGAGATCAGTGTTGCTTCTCTCAGTACAAGCTTTACTTTGAAAGATAATCGCGTTCTTTTGAAAGTTTATTAATTTCACCAAAGCTTTAGGAAGAAACGCACATGCGTTTCTTTGTAAAGACAAGTAGGAATTTGTTACGTGTGAAAGCACTGTTAGAACTGAGATCAGTGTTGCTTTTCTCAGTACAAGCTTTACTTTGAAAGATAATCGCGTTCTTTTGAAAGTTTATTAATTTCACGAAAGCTTTATTCTGAAACGCACATGCGTTTCTTCGTAAAGACAAGCAGTTGTTTGCTACGTGTGAAAGCACTGTTAGAACTGAGATGAGTGTTCCTTTTCTCAGTACAAGCTTTACTTTTAAAGATAATCGCGTTCTTTTGAAAGTTTATTAATTTCACGAAAGCTTTAGGAAGAAACGCACATGCGTTTCTTTGTCAAGACAAGCAGTTGTTTGATACGTGTGAAATCACTGTAAGAACTGAGATGAGGGTTCCTTTACTCAGTACAAGCTTTACTTTGAAAGATAATCGCGTTCTTTTGAAAGTTTATTAATTTCACGAAAGCTTTAGTCTGAAACGCACATGCGTTTCTTCGTAAAGACAAGCAGTTGTTTGCTACGTGTGAAAGCACTGTTAGAACTGAGATCAGTGTTGCTTTTCTCAGTACAAGCTTTACTTTGAAAGATAATCGCGTTCTTTTGAAAGTTTATTAATTTCACGAAAGCTTTAGTCTGAAACGCACATGCGTTTCTTCGTAAAGACAAGCAGTTGTTTGCTACGTGTGAAAGCACTGTTAGAACTGAGATCAGTGTTGCTTTTCTCAGTACAAGCTTTACTTTGAAAGATAATCGCGTTCTTTTGAAAGTTTATTAATTTCCCGAAAGCTTTAGGAAGAAACGCACATACGTTTCTTTGTCAAGACAAGCAGTTGTTTGATATGTGTGAAATCACTGTTAGAACTGAGATCAGTGTTGCTTTTCTCAGTACAAGCTTTACTTTGAAAGATAATCGCGTTTTTTGAAAGTTTATTAATTTGACGAAAGCTTTAATCTGAAACTCACATGCATTTCTTCGTAAAGACAAGCAGTTGTTTGCTACGTGTGAAAGCACTGTTAGAACTGAGATCAGTGTTGCTTTTCTCAGTACAAACTTTACTTTGAAAGATAATCGCGTTCTTGTGAAAGTTTATTAATTTCACGAAAGCTTTAGTAAGAAACGCACATGCGTTTCTTTGTAAAGACAGGCAGTTTTTTGCTACTTGTGAAAGCACTGTTAGAACTGAGATCAGTGTTGCTTTTCTCAGTACAAGCTTTACTTTGAAAGATATTCGCGTTCTTTTGAAAGTTTATTAATTTCACGAAAGCTTTAGTAAGAAACGCACATGCGTTACTTTGTCAAGACAAGCAGTTGTTTGCTACGTGTGAAAGCACTGTTAGAACTGAGATCAGTGTTGCTTTTCTCAGTACAAGCTTTACTTTGAAAGATAATCGCGTTCTTTTGAAAGATTATTAATTTCACGGAAGTTTTAGTACGAAACGCACATGCGTTACATTATAAAGACAAGTAGGTATTTGTTACGTGTGAAAGCACTGTTAGAACTGAGATCAGTGTTGCTTTTCTTAGTACAGGCTTTACTTTGAAAGATAATCGCGTTCTTTTGAAAGTTTATTAATTTCACGAAAGCTTTAGTCTGAAACGCACATGCGTTTCTTCGTAAAGACAAGCAGTTGTTTGCTACGTGTGAAAGCATTGTTAGAACTGAGATCAGTGTTGCTTTTCTCAGTACAAGCTTTACTTTGAAAGATAATCACCTTCTTTGGAAAGATTATTAATTTCACGAAAGTTTTAGTACGAAACGCACATGCGTTACATTATAAAGACAAGCAATTGTTTGCCTCATGTGAAAGCACTGTTAGAACTGAGATCAGTGTTGCTTTTTTCAGTACAAGCTTTACTTTGAAAGATAATCGCGTTTTTTGAATGTTTATTAATTTCACGAAAGCTTTAGTAAGAAACGCACATGCGTTACTTTGTCAAGACAAGCAGTTGTTTGCTACGTGTGAAAGCACTGCTAGAACTGAGATCAGTGTTGCTTTTCTCAGTACAAGCTTTACTTTGAAAGATAATCACGTTCTTTTGAAAGTTTATTTCACGAAAGCTTTAGGAAGAAACGCACATGCGTTTCTTTGTAAAGACAAGCAGTTGTTTGCTACATGTGAAAGCACTGTTAGAACAGAGATCAGTGTTGCTTCTCTCAGTACAAGCTTTACTTTGAAAGATAATCGCGTTCTTTTGAAAGTTTATTAATTTCACGAAAGCTTTAGGAAGAAACGCACATGCGTTTCTTTGTCAAGACAAGCAGTTGTTTGATACGTGTGAAATCACTGTTAGAACTGATATGAGGGTTTCTTTTCTCAGTACAAACTTTACTTTGAAAGATAATCGCGTTCTTTTGAAAGTTTATTAATTTCACGAAAGCTTTAGTCTGAAACGCACATGCGTTTCTTCGTAAAGACAAGCAGTTGTTTGCTACGTGTGAAAGCACTGTTAGAACTGAGATCAGTGTTGCTTTTCTCAGTACAAGCTTTACTTTGAAAGATAATCGCGTTCTTTTGAAAGTTTATTAATTTCACGAAAGCTTTAGTCTGAAACGCACATGCGTTTCTTCGTAAAGACAAGCAGTTATTTGCTACGTGTGAAAGCACTGTTAGAACTGAGATCAGTGTTACTTTTCTCAGTGCAAGCTTTACTTTGAAAGATAATCGCGTTCTTGTGAAAGTTTATTAATTTCACGAAAGCTTTAGTAAGAAACGCACATGCGTTTCTTTGTAAAGACAGGCAGTTGTTTGCTACGTGTGAAAGCACTGTTAGAACTGAGATCAGTGTTGCTTTTCTCAGTACAAGCTTTACTTTGAAAGATAATCGCGTTCTTTTGAAAGATTATTAATTTCACGAAAGTTTTAGTACGAAACGCACATGCGTTACATTATAAAGACAAGTAGGTATTTGTTACGTGTGAAAGCACTGTTAGAACTGAGATCAATGTTGCTTTTCTCAGTACAAGCTTTACTTTGAAAGATAATCGCGTTCTTTTGAAAGTTTATTAATTTCACGAAAGCTTTAGTCTGAAACGCACATTCGTTTCTTCGTAAAGACAAGCAGTTGTTAGCTACGTGTGAAAGCACTGTTAGAACTGAGTTCAGTGTTGCTTTTCTCAGTACAAGCTTTAATTTGAAAGATAATCGCGTTCTTTTGAAAGTTTATTAATTTCAGGAAAGCTTTAGGAAGAAACGCACATACGTTTCTTTGTCAAGACAAGCAGTTGTTTGATATGTGTGAAATCACTGTTAGAACTGAGATCAGTGTTGCTTTTCTCAGTACAAGCTTTACTTTGAAAGATAATCGCGTTCTTTTGAAAGTTTATTAATTTCACGAAAGCTTTAAGAAGAAACGCACAGCTTTACTTTGAAAGATAATCGCGTTCTTTTGAAAGTTTATTAATTTCACGAAAGCTTTAGTCTGAAACGCACATGAGTTTCTTCGTAAAGACAAGCAGTTGTTTGCTACGTGTGAAAGCTCTGTTAGAACTGAGATCAGTGTTGCTTTTCTCAGTACAAGCTTTACTTTGAAAGATAATCGCGTTCTTTTGAAAGTTTATTAATTTCACGAAATCTTTAGTAAGAAACGCACATGCGTTACTTTGTCAAGACAAGCAGTTGTTTGCTACGTGTGAAAGCACTGTTAGAACTTAGATCAGTGTTGCTTTTCTCAGTACAAGCTTTACTTTGAAAGATAATCGCGTTCTTTTGAAAGTTTATTAATTTCACGAAAGCTTTAGGAAGAAACGCACATGCGTTTCTTTGTAAAGACAAGCAGTTGTTTGCTACATGTGAAAGCACTGTTAGAACAGAGATCAATGTTGCTTCTCTCAGTACAAGCTTTACTTTGAAAGATAATCGTGTTCTTTTGAAAGTTTATTAATTTCACGAAAGCTTTAGGAAGAAACGCACATGCGTTTCTTTGTAAAGACAAGTAGGTATTTGTTACGTGTGAAAGCACTGTTAGAACTGAGATCAGTGTTGCTTTTCTCAGTACAAGCTTTACTTTGAAAGACAATCGCGTTCTTTTGAAAGTTTATTAATTTCACGAAAGCTTTAAGAAGAAACGCACATACGTTTCTTTGTCAAGACAAGCAGTTGTTTGATATGTGTGAAATCACTGTTAGAACTGAGATCAGTGTTGCTTTTCTCAGTACAAGCTTTACTTTGAAAGATAATCGCGTTCTTTTGAAAGTTTATTAATTTCACGAAAGCTTTAGGAAGAAACGCACATGCGTTTCTTTCTCAAGACAAGCAGTTGTTTGATATGTGTGAAATCACTGTTAGAACTGAGATCAGTGTTGCTTTTCTCAGTACAAGCTTTACTTTGAAAGATAATCGCGTTCTTTTGAAAGTTTATTAATTTCACGAAAGCTTTAGTCTGAAACGCGCATGCGTTTCTTCGTAAAGACAAGCAGTTGTTTGGTACGTGTGAAAGCTCTGTTAGAACTGAGATCAGTGTTGCTTTTCTCAGTACAAGCTATACTTTGAAAGATAATCGCGTTCTTTTGAAAGTTTATTAATTTCACGAAATCTTTAGTAAGAAACGCACATGCGTTTCTTTGTAAAGACAGGCAGTTGTTTGCTACGTGTGAAAGCACTGTTAGAACTGAGATCAGTGTTGCTTTTCTCAGTACAAGCTTTACTTTGAAAGACAATCACGTTCTTTTGAAAGATTATTAATTTCACGAAAGTTTTAGTACGAAACGCACATGCGTTACATTATAAAGACAAGCAGTTGTTTGCGACATGTGAAAGCACTGTTAGAACTGAGATGAGTGTTGCATTTCTTAGTACAGGCTTTACTTTGAAAGATCATCGCGTTCTTTTGAAAGTTTATTAATTTCACGAAAGCTTTAGTAAGAAACGCACATGCGTTAATTTGTCAAGACAAGCAGTTGTTTGCTACGTGTGAAAGCACTGTTAGAACTGAGATCAGTGTTGCTTTTCTCAGTACAAGCTTTACTTTGAAAGATAATCGCGTTCTTTTGAAAGTTTATTAATTTCACGAAAGCTTTAGGAAGAAACGCACATGCGTTTCTTCGTAAAGACAAGCAGTTGTTTGCTACATTTGAAAGCACTGTTAGAACTGAGATCAGTGTTGCTTTTCTCAGTACAAGCTTTACTTTGAAAGATAATCGCGTTCTTTTGAAAGTTTATTAATTTCACGAAAGCTTTAGGAAGAAACGCACATACGTTTCTTTGTCAAGACAAGCAGTTGTTTGCTACGTGTGAAAGCACTGTTAGAACTGAGATCAGTGTTGCTTTTCTCAGTACAAGCTTTACTTTGAAAGATAATCGCGTTCTTTTGAAAGTTTATTAATTTCACGAAAGCTTTAGTAAGAAACGCACATGCGTTACTTTGTCAAGACAAGCAGTTGTTTGCTACGTGTGAAAGCACTGTTAGAACTGAGATCAGTGTTGCTTTTCTCAGTACAAGCTTTACTTTGAAAGATAATCGCGTTCTTTTGAAAGTTTATTTATTTCACGAAAGCTTTAGGAAGAAACGCACATGCGTTTCTTTGTAAAGACAAGCAGTTGTTTGCTACATGTGAAAGCACTGTTAGAACAGAGATCAATGTTGCTTCTCTCAGTACAAGCTTTACTTTGAAAGATAATCGTGTTCTTTTGAAAGTTTATTAATTTCACGAAAGCTTTAGGAAGAAACGCACATGCGTTTCTTTGTAAAGAAAAGTAGGTATTTGTTACGTGTGATAGCACTGTTAGAACTGAGATCAGTGTTGCTTTTCTCAGTACAAGCTTTAATTTGAAAGACAATCGCGTTCATTGAAAGTTTATTAATTTCATGAAAGCTTTAGTAAGAAACGCACATGCGTTTCTTTGTAAAGACAGGCAGCTGTTTGCTACGTGTGAAAGCACTGTTAGAACTGAGATCAGTGTTCCTTTTCTCAGTACAAGCTTTACTTTGAAAGATAATCGCGTTCTTTTGAAAGATTATTAATTTCACGAAAGCTTTAGGAAGAAACGCACATGCGTTACATTATAAAGACAAGCAGTTCTTTCCTACGTGTGAAAGCACTGTTAGAACTGAGATCAGTGTTGCTTTTCTCAGTACAAGCTTTACTTTGAAAGATAATCGCGTTCTTTTGAAAGTTTATTAATTTCACGAAAGCTTTAGTCTGAAACGCACATGCCTTTCTTCGTAAAGACAGGCAGTTGTTTGCTACGTGTGAAAGCACTGTTAGAACTGAGATCAGTGTTGCTTTTCTCAGTACAAGCTTTACTTTGAAAGATAATCACGTTCTTTTGAAAGATTATTAATTTCACGAAAGTTTTAGTACGAAACGCACATGCGTTACATTATAAAGACAAGCAGTTGTTTGCGACATGTGAAAGCACTGTTAGAACTGAGATGAGTGTTGCATTTCTTAATACAGGCTTTACTTTGAAAGATAATCGCGTTCTTTTGAAAGTTTATTAATTTCACGAAAGCTTTAGTAAGAAACGCACATGCGTTAATTTGTCAAGACAAGCAGTTGTTTGCTACGTATGAAAGCACTGTTAGAACTGAGATCAGTGTTGCTTTTCTCAGTACAAGCTTTACTTTGAAAGATAATCGCGTTCTTTTGAAAGTTTATTAATTTCACGAAAGCTTTAGGAAGAAACGCACATGCGTTTCTTTGTAAAGAAAAGTAGGTATTTGTTACATGTGATAGCACTGTTAGAACTGAGATCAGTGTTGCTTTTCTCAGTACAAGCTTTAATTTGAAAGACAAACTTGTTCATTGAAAGTTTATTAATTTCATGAAAGCTTTAGTAAGAAACGCACATGCGTTTCTTTGTAAAGACAGGCAGCTGTTTGCTACGTGTGAAAGCACTGTTAGAACTGAGATCAGTGTTCCTTTTCTCAGTACAAGCTTTACTTTGAAAGATAATCGCGTTCTTTTGAAAGATTATTAATTTCACGAAAGCTTTAGGATTAAACGCACATGCGTTTCTTTGTAAAGACAAGTAGGTATTTGTTACGTGTGAAAGCACTGTTAGAACTGACATCAGTGTTGCTTTTCTCAGTACAAGCTTTACTTTGAAAGACAATCGCGTTCTTTTGAAAGTTTATTAATTTCACGAAAGCTTTAAGAAGAAACGCACATACGTTTCTTTGTCAAGACAAGCAGTAGTTTGATATGTGTGAAATCACTGTTAGAACTGAGATCAGTGTTGCTTTTCTCAGTACAAGCTTTACTTTGAAAGATAATCGCGTTCTTTTGAAAGTTTATTAATTTCACGAAAGCTTTAAGAAGAAACGCACATGCGTTTCTTTCTCAAGACAAGCAGTTGTTTGATATGTGTGAAATCACTGTTAGAACTGAGATCAGTGTTGCTTTTCTCAGTACAAGCTTTACTTTGAAAGATAATCGCGTTCTTTTGAAAGTTTATTAATTTCACGAAAGCTTTAGTCTGAAACGCGCATGCGTTTCTTCGTAAAGACAAGCAGTTGTTTGCTACGTGTGAAAGCACTGTTAGAACTGAGATCAGTGTTGCTTTTCTCAGTACAAGCTTTACTTTGAAAGATAATCGCGTTATTTTGAAAGTTTATTAATTTCACGAAAGCTTTAGTAAGAAACGCACATGCCTTTCTTCGTAAAGACAAGCAGTTGTTTGCTACGTGTGAAAGCACTGTTAGAACTGAGATCAGTGTTGCTTTTCTCAGTACAAGCTTTACTTTGAAAGATAATCGCGTTCTTTTGAAAGTTTATTTATTTCACGAAAGCTTTAGGAAGAAACGCACATGCGTTTCTTTGTAAAGACAAGCAGTTGTTTGCTACATGTGAAAGCACTGTTAGAACAGAGATCAATGTTGCTTTTCTCAGTACAAGCTTTACTTTGAAAGATAATCGCGTTCTTTTGAAAGTTTATTAATTTCACGAAAGCTTTAGTAAGAAACGCACATGCGTTTCTTTGTAAAGAAAAGTAGGTATTTGTTACGTGTGATAGCACTGTTAGAACTGAGATCAGTGTTGCTTTTCTCAGTACAAGCTTTAATTTGAAAGACAATCGCGTTCATTGAAAGTTTATTAATTTCATGAAAGCTTTAGTAAGAAACGCACATGCGTTTCTTTGTAAAGACAGGCAGCTGTTTGCTACGTGTGAAAGCACTGTTAGAACTGAGATCAGTGTTGCTTTTCTCAGTACAAGCTTTACTTTGAAAGATAATCGCGTTCTTTTGAAAGATTATTAATTTCACGAAAGCTTTAGGAAGAAACGCACATGCGTTACATTATAAAGACAAGCAGTTCTTTCCTACGTGTGAAAGCACTGTTAGAACTGAGATCAGTGTTGCTTTTCTCAGTACAAGCTTTACTTTGAAAGATAATCGCGTTCTTTTGAAAGTTTATTAATTTCACGAAAGCTTTAGTCTGAAACGCACATGCCTTTCTTCGTAAAGACAAGCAGGTGTTTGCTACGTGTGAAAGCACTGTTAGAACTGAGATCAGTGTTGCTTTTCTCAGTACAAGCTTTACTTTGAAAGATAATCGCATTCTTTTGAAAGTTTATTAATTTCACGAAAGCTTTAGGAAGAAACCCACATGCGTTTCTTCGTAAAGACAAGCAGTTGTTTGCTACGTGTGAAAGCACTGTTAAAACAGAGATCAGTGTTGCTTTTCTCAGTACAAGCTTTACTTTGAAAGATAATCGCGTTCTTTTGAAAGTTTATTAATTTCACGAAAGCTTTAGTCTGAAACGCACATGCGTTTCTTCGTAAAGACAAGCAGTTGTTTGCTACGTGTGAAAGCACTGTTAGAACTGAGATCAGTGTTGCTTTTCTCAGTACAAGCTTTACTTTGAAAGATAATCGCGTTCTTTTGAAAGATTATTAATTTCACGAAAGTTTTAGTACGAAACGCACATGCGTTACATTATAAAGACAAGTAGGTATTTGTTACGTGTGAAAGCACTGTTAGAACTGAGATCAATGTTGCTTTTCTCAGTACAAGCTTTACTTTGAAAGATAATCGCGTTCTTTTGAAAGTTTATTAATTTCACGAAAGCTTTAGTCTGAAACGCACATTCGTTTCTTCGTAAAGACAAGCAGTTGTTAGCTACGTGTGAAAGCACTGTTAGAACTGAGATCAGTGTTGCTTTTCTCAGTACAAGCTTTACTTTGAAAGATAATCGCGTTCTTTTGAAAGTTTATTAATTTCACGAAAGCTTAAGTAAGAAACGCACATGCGTTAATTTGTCAAGACAAGCAGTTTTTTGCTACGTGTGAAAGCACTGTTAGAACTGAGATCAGTGTTGCTTTTCACAGTACAAGCTTTACTTTGAAAGATAATCGCGTTCTTTTGAAAGTTTATTAATTTCACGAAAGCTTTAGGAAGAAACGCACATGCATTTCTTCGTAAAGACAAGCAGTTGTTTGCTACATTTGAAAGCACTGTTAGAACTGAGATCAGTGTTGCTTTTCTCAGTACAAGCTTTACTTTGAAAGATAATCGCGTTCTTTTGAAAGTTTATTAATTTCACGAAAGCTTTAGGAAGAAACGCACATGCGTTTCTTTGTAAAGACAAGCAGTTGTTTGCTACATGTGAAAGCACTGTTAGAACAGAGATCAATGTTGCTTCTCTCAGTACAAGCTTTACTTTGAAAGATAATCGTGTTTTTTGAAAGTTTATTAATTTCACGAAAGCTTTAGGAAGAAACGCACATGCGTTTCTTTGTAAAGACAAGTAGGTATTTGTTACGTGTGATAGCACTGTTAGAACTGAGATCAGTGTTGCTTTTCTCAGTACAAGCTTTAATTTGAAAGACAATCGCGTTCATTGAAAGTTTATTAATTTCATGAAAGCTTTAGTAAGAAACGCACATGCGTTTCTTTGTAAAGACAGGCAGCTGTTTGCTACGTGTGAAAGCACTGTTAGAACTGAGATCAGTGTTCCTTTTCTCAGTACAAGCTTTACTTTGAAAGATAATCGCGTTCTTTTGAAAGATTATTAATTTTACGAAAGCTTTAGGAAGAAACGCACATGCGTTTCTTTGTAAAGACAAGTAGGTATTTGTTACGTGTGAAAGCACTGTTAGAACTGAGATCAGTGTTGCTTTTCTCAGTACAAGCTTTACTTTGAAAGACAATCGCGTTCTTTTGAAAGTTTATTAATTTCACGAAAGCTTTAAGAAGAAACGCACATACGTTTCTTTGTCAAGACAAGCAGTTGTTTGATATGTGTGAAATCACTGTTAGAACTGAGATCAGTGTTGCTTTTCTCAGTACAAGCTTTACTTTGAAAGATAATCGCGTTCTTTTGAAAGTTTATTAATTTAACGAAAGCTTTAAGAAGAAACGCACATGCGTTTCTTTCTCAAGACAAGCAGTTGTTTGATATGTGTGAAATCACTGTTA
The DNA here is from genome assembly GCF_950005125.1 of Chionomys nivalis. NCBI lineage: Eukaryota > Metazoa > Chordata > Mammalia > Rodentia > Cricetidae > Chionomys > Chionomys nivalis. The sequence goes on from NC_080112.1 coordinate 42,223,332, forward strand.
GAACTGAGATCAGTGTTGTTTTTCTCAGTACAAGCTTTACTTTGAAAGATAATCGCGTTCTTTTGAAAGTTTATTAATTTCACGAAAGCTTTAGTCTGAAACGCGCATGCGTTTCTTCGTAAAGACAAGCAGTTGTTTGGTACGTGTGAAAGCTCTGTTAGAACTGAGATCAGTGTTGCTTTTCTCAGTACAAGCTATACTTTGAAAGATAATCGCGTTCTTTTGAAAGTTTATTAATTTCACGAAATCTTTAGTAAGAAACGCACATGCGTTTCTTTGTAAAGACAGGCAGTTGTTTGCTACGTGTGAAAGCACTGTTAGAACTGAGATCAGTGTTGCTTTTCTCAGTACAAGCTTTACTTTGAAAGATAATCGCGTTCTTTTGAAAGTTTATTAATTTCACGAAAGCTTTAAGAAGAAACGCACATACGTTTCTTTGTCAAGACAAGCAGTTGTTTGATATGTGTGAAATCACTGTTAGAACTGAGATCAGTGTTGCTTTTCTCAGTACAAGCTTTACTTTGAAAGATAATCGCGTTCTTTTGAAAGTTTATTAATTTCACGAAAGCTTTAGGAAGAAACGCACATACGTTTCTTTGTCAAGACAAGCAGTTGTTTGATATGTTTGAAATCACTGTTAGAACTAAGATCAGTGTTGCTTTTCTCAGTACAAGCTTTACTTTGAAAGATAATCGCGTTCTTTTGAAAGTTTATTAATTTCACGAAAGCTTTAGTCTGAAACGCACATGCGTTTCTTCGTAAAGACAAGCAGTTGTTTGCTACGTGTGAAAGCACTGTTAAAACTGAGATCAGTGTTGCTTTTCTCAGTACAAGCTTTACTTTGAAAGATAATCGCGTTCTTTTGAAAGTTTATTAATTTCAAGAAAGCTTTAGGAAGAAACGCACATGCGTTTCTTTGTCAAGACAAGCAGTTGTTTGCTACGTGTGAAAGCAATGTTAGAACTGAGATCAGTGTTGCTTTTCTCAGTACAATCTTTACTTTGAAAGATAATCGCGTTCATTGAAAGTTTATTAAGTTCACGAAAGCTTTAGGAAGAAACGCACATGCGTTTTTTTGTAAAGACAAGCAGTTGTTTGCTACATGTGAAAGCACTGTTAGAACTGAGATCAGTGTTGCTTTTCTCCGTACAAGCTTTACTTTGAAAGATAATCGCGTTTTTTGAAAGTTTATTAATTTCACGAAAGCTTTAGGAAGAAACGCACATGCGTTTCTTTCTAGAGACAAGCAGTTGTTTGCTACGTGTGAAAGCACTGTTAGAACAGAGATCAGTGGTGCTTCTCTCAGTACAAGCTTTACTTTGAAAGATAATCGCGTTCTTTGAAAGTTTATTAATTTCACGAAAGCTTTAGTCTGAAACGCACATGCGTTTCTTCGTAAAGACAAGCAGTGGTTTGCTACGTGTGAAAGCACTGTTAGAACTGAGTTCAGTGTTGCTTTTCTCAGTACAAGCTTTACTTTGAAAGATAATCGCGTTCTTTTGAAAGTTTATTAATTTCACGAAAGCTTTAGGAAGAAACGCACATACGTTTCTTTGTCAAGACAAGCAGTTGTTTGATATGTGTGAAATCACTGTTAGAACTGAGATCAGTGTTGCTTTTCTCAGTACAAGCTTTACTTTGAAAGATAATCGCGTTCTTTTGAAAGTTTATTAATTTCACGAATGCTTTAGTCTGAAAAGCGCATGCGTTTCTTCGTAAAGACAAGCAGTTGTTTGCTACATGTGAAAGCACTGTTAGAACAGAGATCAATGTTGCTTCTCTCAGTACAAGCTTTACTTTGAAAGATAATCGCGTTCTTTTGAAAGTTTATTAATTACACGAAAGCTTTAGGAAGAAACGCACATGCGTTTATTTGTAAAGACAAGTAGGTATTTGTTACCTGTGAAAGCACTGTTAGAACTGAGATCAGTGTTGCTTTTCTCAGTACAAGCTTTACTTTGAAAGACAATCGCGTTCATTGAAAGTTTATTAATTTCACGAAAGCTTTAGTAAGAAACGCACATGCGTTTCTTTGTAAAGACAGGCAGCTGTTTGCTACGTGTGAAAGCACTGTTAGAACTGAGATCAGTGTTCCTTTTCTCAGTACAAGCTTTACTTTGAAAGATAATCGCGTTCTTTTGAAAGATTATTAATTTCACGAAGCTTTAGTACGAAACACACATGCGTTACATTATAAAGACAAGCAGTTCTTTCCTATGTGTGAAAGCACTGTTAAAACTGAGATCAGTGTTGCTTTTCTCAGTACAAGCTTTACTTTGAAAGATAATCGCGTTCTTTTGAAAGTTTATTAATTTCACGAAAGCTTTAGTCTGATACGCACATGCCTTTCTTCGTAAAGACAAGCAGTTGTTTGCTACGTGTGAAAGCACTGTTAGAACTGAGATCAGTGTTGCTTTTCTCAGTACAAGCTTTACTTTGAAAGATAATCGCGTTCTTTTGAAAGTTTATTAATTTCACGAAAGCTTTAGGAAGAAACGCACATGCGTTTCTTTGTCAAGACAAGCAGTTGTTTGCTACGTGTGAAAGCACTGTTAGAACTGAGATCAGTGTTGCTTTTCTCAGTACAAGCTTTACTTTGAAAGATAATCGCGTTCTTTTGAAAGTTTATTAATTTCACGAAAGCTTTAGGAAGAAACGCACATGCGTTTCTTTGTAAAGACAAGCAGTTGTTTGCTACATGTGAAAGCACTGTTAGAACAGAGATCAATGTTGCTTCTCTCAGTACAAGCTTTACTTTGAAAGATAATCGCATTCTTTTGAAAGTTTATTAATTTCACGAAAGCTTTAGGAAGAAACGCACATGCGTTTCTTTGTAAAGACAAGTAGGTATTTGTTACGTGTGAAAGCACTGTTAGAACTGAGATCAGTGTTGCTTTTCTCAGTACAAGCTTTACTTTGAAAGACAATCGCGTTCATTGAAAGTTTATTAATTTCACGAAAGCTTTAGTAAGAAACGCACATGCGTTTCTTTGTAAAGACAGGCAGCTGTTTGCTACGTGTGAAAGCACTGTTAGAACTGAGATCAGTGTTCCTTTTCTCAGTACAAGCTTTACTTTGAAAGATAATCCCGTTCTTTTGAAAGATTATTAATTTCACGAAAGCTTTAGTCTGAAACGCACATGCCTTTCTTCGTAAAGACAAGCAGTTGTTTGCTACGTGTGAAAGCACTGTTAGAACTGAGATCAGTGTTGCTTTTCTCAGTACAAGCTTTACTTTGAAAGATAATCGCGTTCTTTTGAAAGTTTATTAATTTCACGAAAGCTTTAGGAAGAAACGCACATACGTTTCTTTGTCAAGACAAGCAGTTGTTTGATATGTTTGAAATCACTGTTAGAACTAAGATCAGTGTTGCTTTTCTCAGTACAAGCTTTACTTTGAAAGATAATCGCGTTCTTTTGAAAGTTTATTAATTTCACGAAAGCTTTAGTCTGAAACGCACATGCGTTTCTTCGTAAAGACAAGCAGTTGTTTGCTACGTGTGAAAGCACTGTTAAAACTGAGATCAGTGTTGCTTTTCTCAGTACAAGCTTTACTTTGAAAGATAATCGCGTTCTTTTGAAAGTTTATTAATTTCACGAAAGCTTTAGGAAGAAACGCACATGCGTTTCTTTGTCAAGACAAGCAGTTGTTTGCTACGTGTGAAAGCACTGTTAGAACAGAGATCAGTGGTGCTTCTCTCAGTACAAGCTTTACTTTGAAAGATAATCGCGTTCTTTTGAAAGTTTATTAATTTCACGAAAGCTTTAGTCTGAAACGCACATGCGTTTCTTCGTAAAGACAAGCAGTTGTTTGCTACGTGTGAAAGCACTGTTAGAACTGAGATCAGTGTTGCTTTTCTCAGTACAAGCTTTACTTTGAAAGATAATCGCGTTCTTTTGAAAGTTTATTAATTTCACGAAAGCTTTAGGAAGAAACGCACATACGTTTCTTTGTCAAGAAAAGCAGTTGTTTGATATGTGTGAAATCATTGTTAGAACTGAGATCAGTGTTGCTTTTCTTAGTACAAGCTTTACTTTGAAAGATAATCGCGTTCTTTTGAAAGTTTATTAATTTCACGAAAGCTTTAGTCTGAAAAGCGCATGCGTTTCTTCGTAAAGACAAGCAGTTGTTTGCTACATGTGAAAGCACTGTTAGAACAGAGATCAATGTTGCTTCTCTCAGTACAAGCTTTACTTTGAAAGATAATCACGTTCTTTTGAAAGTTTATTAATTTCACGAAAGCTTTAGGAAGAAACGCACATGCGTTTCTTTGTAAAGACAAGTAGGTATTTGTTACCTGTGAAAGCACTGTTAGAACTGAGATCAGTGTTGCTTTTCTCAGTACAAGCTTTACTTTGAAAGACAATCGCGTTCATTGAAAGTTTATTAATTTCACGAAAGCTTTAGGAAGAAACGCACATGCGTTTCTTTGTAAAGACAGGCAGCTGTTTGCTACGTGTGAAAGCACTGTTAGAACTGAGATCAGTGTTCCTTTTCTCAGTACAAGCTTTACTTTGAAAGATAATCGCGTTCTTTTGAAAGATTATTAATTTCACGAAAGTTTTAGTACGAAACGCACATACGTTTCTTTGTCAAGACAAGCAGTTGTTTGATATGTTTGAAATCACTGTTAGAACTAAGATCAGTGTTGCTTTTCTCAGTACAAGCTTTACTTTGAAAGATAATCGCGTTCTTTTGAAAGTTTATTAATTTCACGAAAGCTTTAGTCTGAAACGCACATGCGTTTCTTCGTAAAGACAAGCAGTTGTTTGCTACGTGTGAAAGCACTGTTAAAACTGAGATCAGTGTTGCTTTTCTCAGTACAAGCTTTACTTTGAAAGATAATCGCGTTCTTTTGAAAGTTTATTAATTTCAAGAAAGCTTTAGGAAGAAACGCACATGCGTTTCTTTGTCAAGACAAGCAGTTGTTTGCTACGTGTGAAAGCAATGTTAGAACTGAGATCAGTGTTGCTTTTCTCAGTACAATCTTTACTTTGAAAGATAATCGCGTTCATTGAAAGTTTATTAAGTTCACGAAAGCTTTAGGAAGAAACGCACATGCGTTTTTTTGTAAAGACAAGCAGTTGTTTGCTACATGTGAAAGCACTGTTAGAACTGAGATCAGTGTTGCTTTTCTCCGTACAAGCTTTACTTTGAAAGATAATCGCGTTTTTTGAAAGTTTATTAATTTCACGAAAGCTTTAGGAAGAAACGCACATGCGTTTCTTTCTAGAGACAAGCAGTTGTTTGCTACGTGTGAAAGCACTGTTAGAACAGAGATCAGTGGTGCTTCTCTCAGTACAAGCTTTACTTTGAAAGATAATCGCGTTCTTTGAAAGTTTATTAATTTCACGAAAGCTTTAGTCTGAAACGCACATGCGTTTCTTCGTAAAGACAAGCAGTGGTTTGCTACGTGTGAAAGCACTGTTAGAACTGAGTTCAGTGTTGCTTTTCTCAGTACAAGCTTTACTTTGAAAGATAATCGCGTTCTTTTGAAAGTTTATTAATTTCACGAAAGCTTTAGGAAGAAACGCACATACGTTTCTTTGTCAAGACAAGCAGTTGTTTGATATGTGTGAAATCACTGTTAGAACTGAGATCAGTGTTGCTTTTCTCAGTACAAGCTTTACTTTGAAAGATAATCGCGTTCTTTTGAAAGTTTATTAATTTCACGAATGCTTTAGTCTGAAAAGCGCATGCGTTTCTTCGTAAAGACAAGCAGTTGTTTGCTACATGTGAAAGCACTGTTAGAACAGAGATCAATGTTGCTTCTCTCAGTACAAGCTTTACTTTGAAAGATAATCGCGTTCTTTTGAAAGTTTATTAATTACACGAAAGCTTTAGGAAGAAACGCACATGCGTTTATTTGTAAAGACAAGTAGGTATTTGTTACCTGTGAAAGCACTGTTAGAACTGAGATCAGTGTTGCTTTTCTCAGTACAAGCTTTACTTTGAAAGACAATCGCGTTCATTGAAAGTTTATTAATTTCACGAAAGCTTTAGTAAGAAACGCACATGCGTTTCTTTGTAAAGACAGGCAGCTGTTTGCTACGTGTGAAAGCACTGTTAGAACTGAGATCAGTGTTCCTTTTCTCAGTACAAGCTTTACTTTGAAAGATAATCGCGTTCTTTTGAAAGATTATTAATTTCACGAAGCTTTAGTACGAAACACACATGCGTTACATTATAAAGACAAGCAGTTCTTTCCTATGTGTGAAAGCACTGTTAAAACTGAGATCAGTGTTGCTTTTCTCAGTACAAGCTTTACTTTGAAAGATAATCGCGTTCTTTTGAAAGTTTATTAATTTCACGAAAGCTTTAGTCTGAAACGCACATGCCTTTCTTCGTAAAGACAAGCAGTTGTTTGCTACGTGTGAAAGCACTGTTAGAACTGAGATCAGTGTTGCTTTTCTCAGTACAAGCTTTACTTTGAAAGATAATCGCGTTCTTTTTAAAGTTTATTAATTTGACGAAAGCTTTAGGAAGAAACGCACATACGTTTCTTTGTCAAGACAAGCAGTTGTTTGATATGTTTGAAATCACTGTTAGAACTAAGATCAGTGTTGCTTTTCTCAGTACAAGCTTTACTTTGAAAGATAATCGCGTTCTTTTGAAAGTTTATTAATTTCACGAAAGCTTTAGTCTGAAACGCACATGCGTTTCTTCGTAAAGACAAGCAGTTGTTTGCTACGTGTGAAAGCACTGTTAAAACTGAGATCAGTGTTGCTTTTCTCAGTACAAGCTTTACTTTGAAAGATAATCGCGTTCTTTTGAAAGTTTATTAATTTCACGAAAGCTTTAGGAAGAAACGCACATGCGTTTCTTTGTCAAGACAAGCAGTTGTTTGCTACGTGTGAAAGCACTGTTAGAACTGAGATCAGTGTTGCTTTTCTCAGTACAAGCTTTACTTTGAAAGATAATCGCGTTCTTTTGAAAGTTTATTAATTTCACGAAAGCTTTAGGAAGAAACGCACATGCGTTTCTTTGTAAAGACAAGCAGTTGTTTGCTACATGTGAAAGCACTGTTAGAACAGAGATCAATGTTGCTTCTCTCAGTACAAGCTTTACTTTGAAAGATAATCGCATTCTTTTGAAAGTTTATTAATTTCACGAAAGCTTTAGGAAGAAACGCACATGCGTTTCTTTGTAAAGACAAGTAGGTATTTGTTACGTGTGAAAGCACTGTTAGAACTGAGATCAGTGTTGCTTTTCTCAGTACAAGCTTTACTTTGAAAGACAATCGCGTTCATTGAAAGTTTATTAATTTCACGAAAGCTTTAGTAAGAAACGCACATGCGTTTCTTTGTAAAGACAGGCAGCTGTTTGCTACGTGTGAAAGCACTGTTAGAACTGAGATCAGTGTTCCTTTTCTCAGTACAAGCTTTACTTTGAAAGATAATCCCGTTCTTTTGAAAGATTATTAATTTCACGAAAGCTTTAGTCTGAAACGCACATGCCTTTCTTCGTAAAGACAAGCAGTTGTTTGCTACGTGTGAAAGCACTGTTAGAACTGAGATCAGTGTTGCTTTTCTCAGTACAAGCTTTACTTTGAAAGATAATCGCGTTCTTTTGAAAGTTTATTAATTTCACGAAAGCTTTAGGAAGAAACGCACATACGTTTCTTTGTCAAGACAAGCAGTTGTTTGATATGTTTGAAATCACTGTTAGAACTAAGATCAGTGTTGCTTTTCTCAGTACAAGCTTTACTTTGAAAGATAATCGCGTTCTTTTGAAAGTTTATTAATTTCACGAAAGCTTTAGTCTGAAACGCACATGCGTTTCTTCGTAAAGACAAGCAGTTGTTTGCTACGTGTGAAAGCACTGTTAAAACTGAGATCAGTGTTGCTTTTCTCAGTACAAGCTTTACTTTGAAAGATAATCGCGTTCTTTTGAAAGTTTATTAATTTCACGAAAGCTTTAGGAAGAAACGCACATGCGTTTCTTTGTCAAGACAAGCAGTTGTTTGCTACGTGTGAAAGCACTGTTAGAACAGAGATCAGTGGTGCTTCTCTCAGTACAAGCTTTACTTTGAAAGATAATCGCGTTCTTTTGAAAGTTTATTAATTTCACGAAAGCTTTAGTCTGAAACGCACATGCGTTTCTTCGTAAAGACAAGCAGTTGTTTGCTACGTGTGAAAGCACTGTTAGAACTGAGATCAGTGTTGCTTTTCTCAGTACAAGCTTTACTTTGAAAGATAATCGCGTTCTTTTGAAAGTTTATTAATTTCACGAAAGCTTTAGGAAGAAACGCACATACGTTTCTTTGTCAAGAAAAGCAGTTGTTTGATATGTGTGAAATCATTGTTAGAACTGAGATCAGTGTTGCTTTTCTTAGTACAAGCTTTACTTTGAAAGATAATCGCGTTCTTTTGAAAGTTTATTAATTTCACGAAAGCTTTAGTCTGAAAAGCGCATGCGTTTCTTCGTAAAGACAAGCAGTTGTTTGCTACATGTGAAAGCACTGTTAGAACAGAGATCAATGTTGCTTCTCTCAGTACAAGCTTTACTTTGAAAGATAATCACGTTCTTTTGAAAGTTTATTAATTTCACGAAAGCTTTAGGAAGAAACGCACATGCGTTTCTTTGTAAAGACAAGTAGGTATTTGTTACCTGTGAAAGCACTGTTAGAACTGAGATCAGTGTTGCTTTTCTCAGTACAAGCTTTACTTTGAAAGACAATCGCGTTCATTGAAAGTTTATTAATTTCACGAAAGCTTTAGGAAGAAACGCACATGCGTTTCTTTGTAAAGACAGGCAGCTGTTTGCTACGTGTGAAAGCACTGTTAGAACTGAGATCAGTGTTCCTTTTCTCAGTACAAGCTTTACTTTGAAAGATAATCGCGTTCTTTTGAAAGATTATTAATTTCACGAAGCTTTAGTACGAAACACACATGCGTTACATTATAAAGACAAGCAGTTCTTTCCTATGTGTGAAAGCACTGTTAAAACTGAGATCAGTGTTGCTTTTCTCAGTACAAGCTTTACTTTGAAAGATAATCGCGTTCTTTTGAAAGTTTATTAATTTCACGAAAGCTTTAGTCTGAAACGCACATGCCTTTCTTCGTAAAGACAAGCAGTTGTTTGCTACGTGTGAAAGCACTGTTAGAACTGAGATCAGTGTTGCTTTTCTCAGTACAAGCTTTACTTTGAAAGATAATCGCGTTCTTTTTAAAGTTTATTAATTTGACGAAAGCTTTAGGAAGAAACGCACATACGTTTCTTTGTCAAGACAAGCAGTTGTTTGATATGTTTGAAATCACTGTTAGAACTAAGATCAGTGTTGCTTTTCTCAGTACAAGCTTTACTTTGAAAGATAATCGCGTTCTTTTGAAAGTTTATTAATTTCACGAAAGCTTTAGTCTGAAACGCACATGCGTTTCTTCGTAAAGACAAGCAGTTGTTTGCTACGTGTGAAAGCACTGTTAAAACTGAGATCAGTGTTGCTTTTCTCAGTACAAGCTTTACTTTGAAAGATAATCGCGTTCTTTTGAAAGTTTATTAATTTCACGAAAGCTTTAGGAAGAAACGCACATGCGTTTCTTTGTCAAGACAAGCAGTTGTTTGCTACGTGTGAAAGCACTGTTAGAACTGAGATCAGTGTTGCTTTTCTCAGTACAAGCTTTACTTTGAAAGATAATCGCGTTCTTTTGAAAGTTTATTAATTTCACGAAAGCTTTAGGAAGAAACGCACATGCGTTTCTTTGTAAAGACAAGCAGTTGTTTGCTACATGTGAAAGCACTGTTAGAACAGAGATCAATGTTGCTTCTCTCAGTACAAGCTTTACTTTGAAAGATAATCGCATTCTTTTGAAAGTTTATTAATTTCACGAAAGCTTTAGGAAGAAACGCACATGCGTTTCTTTGTAAAGACAAGTAGGTATTTGTTACGTGTGAAAGCACTGTTAGAACTGAGATCAGTGTTGCTTTTCTCAGTACAAGCTTTACTTTGAAAGACAATCGCGTTCATTGAAAGTTTATTAATTTCACGAAAGCTTTAGTAAGAAACGCACATGCGTTTCTTTGTAAAGACAGGCAGCTGTTTGCTACGTGTGAAAGCACTGTTAGAACTGAGATCAGTGTTCCTTTTCTCAGTACAAGCTTTACTTTGAAAGATAATCCCGTTCTTTTGAAAGATTATTAATTTCACGAAAGCTTTAGTCTGAAACGCACATGCCTTTCTTCGTAAAGACAAGCAGTTGTTTGCTACGTGTGAAAGCACTGTTAGAACTGAGATCAGTGTTGCTTTTCTCAGTACAAGCTTTACTTTGAAAGATAATCGCGTTCTTTTGAAAGTTTATTAATTTCACGAAAGCTTTAGGAAGAAACGCACATACGTTTCTTTGTCAAGACAAGCAGTTGTTTGATATGTTTGAAATCACTGTTAGAACTAAGATCAGTGTTGCTTTTCTCAGTACAAGCTTTACTTTGAAAGATAATCGCGTTCTTTTGAAAGTTTATTAATTTCACGAAAGCTTTAGTCTGAAACGCACATGCGTTTCTTCGTAAAGACAAGCAGTTGTTTGCTACGTGTGAAAGCACTGTTAAAACTGAGATCAGTGTTGCTTTTCTCAGTACAAGCTTTACTTTGAAAGATAATCGCGTTCTTTTGAAAGTTTATTAATTTCACGAAAGCTTTAGGAAGAAACGCACATGCGTTTCTTTGTCAAGACAAGCAGTTGTTTGCTACGTGTGAAAGCACTGTTAGAACAGAGATCAGTGGTGCTTCTCTCAGTACAAGCTTTACTTTGAAAGATAATCGCGTTCTTTTGAAAGTTTATTAATTTCACGAAAGCTTTAGTCTGAAACGCACATGCGTTTCTTCGTAAAGACAAGCAGTTGTTTGCTACGTGTGAAAGCACTGTTAGAACTGAGATCAGTGTTGCTTTTCTCAGTACAAGCTTTACTTTGAAAGATAATCGCGTTCTTTTGAAAGTTTATTAATTTCACGAAAGCTTTAGGAAGAAACGCACATACGTTTCTTTGTCAAGAAAAGCAGTTGTTTGATATGTGTGAAATCATTGTTAGAACTGAGATCAGTGTTGCTTTTCTTAGTACAAGCTTTACTTTGAAAGATAATCGCGTTCTTTTGAAAGTTTATTAATTTCACGAAAGCTTTAGTCTGAAAAGCGCATGCGTTTCTTCGTAAAGACAAGCAGTTGTTTGCTACATGTGAAAGCACTGTTAGAACAGAGATCAATGTTGCTTCTCTCAGTACAAGCTTTACTTTGAAAGATAATCACGTTCTTTTGAAAGTTTATTAATTTCACGAAAGCTTTAGGAAGAAACGCACATGCGTTTCTTTGTAAAGACAAGTAGGTATTTGTTACCTGTGAAAGCACTGTTAGAACTGAGATCAGTGTTGCTTTTCTCAGTACAAGCTTTACTTTGAAAGACAATCGCGTTCATTGAAAGTTTATTAATTTCACGAAAGCTTTAGGAAGAAACGCACATGCGTTTCTTTGTAAAGACAGGCAGCTGTTTGCTACGTGTGAAAGCACTGTTAGAACTGAGATCAGTGTTCCTTTTCTCAGTACAAGCTTTACTTTGAAAGATAATCGCGTTCTTTTGAAAGATTATTAATTTCACGAAAGCTTTAGTACGAAACGCACATGCGTTACATTATAAAGACAAGCAGTTCTTTCCTACGTGTGAAAGCACTGTTAAAACTGAGATCAGTGTTGCTTTTCTCAGTACAAGCTTTACTTTGAAAGATAATCGCGTTCTTTTGAAAGTTTATTAATTTCACGAAAGCTTTAGTCTGAAACGCACATGCCTTTCTTCTTAAAGACAAGCAGTTGTTTGCTACGTGTGAAAGCACTGTTAGAACTGAGATCAGTGTTGCTTTTCTCAGTACAAGCTTTACTTTTAAAGATAATCGCATTCTTTTGAAAGTTTATTAATTTCACGAAAGCTTTAGGAAGAAACGCACATACGTTTCTTTGTCAAGACAAGCAGTTGTTTGATATGTTTGAAATCACTGTTAGAACTAAGATCAGTGTTGCTTTTCTCAGTACAAGCTTTACTTTGAAAGATAATCGCGTTCTTTTGAAAGTTTATTAATTTCACGAAAGCTTTAGTCTGAAACGCACATGCGTTTCTTCGTAAAGACAAGCAGTTGTTTGCTACGTGTGAAAGCACTGTTAAAACTGAGATCAGTGTTGCTTTTCTCAGTACAAGCTTTACTTTGAAAGATAATCGCGTTCTTTTGAAAGTTTATTAATTTCACGAAAGCTTTAGGAAGAAACGCACATGCGTTTCTTTGTCAAGACAAGCAGTTGTTTGCTACGTGTGAAAGCACTGTTAGAACTGAGATCAGTGTTGCTTTTCTCAGTACAATCTTTACTTTGAAAGATAATCGCGTTCTTTTGAAAGTTTATTAATTTCACGAAAGCTTTAGGAAGAAACGCACATGCGTTTCTTTGTAAAGACAAGCAGTTGTTTGCTACATGTGAAAGCACTGTTAGAACTGAGATCAGTGTTGCTTTTCTCAGTACAAGCTTTACTTTGAAAGATAATCGCGTTTTTTGAAAGTTTATTAATTTCACGAAAGCTTTAGGAAGAAACGCACATGCGTTTCTCTATAAAGACAAGTAGGTATTTGTTACGTGTGAAAGCACTGTTAGAACTGAGATCAGTGTTGCTTTTCTCAGTACAAGCTTTACTTTGAAAGATAATCGCGTTCTTTTGAAAATTTATTAATTTCACGAAAGCTTTAGTCTGAAACGCACATGCGTTTCTTCGTAAAAACAAGCAGTTGTTTGCTACGTGTGAAAGCACTGTTAGAACTGAGATGTGTGTTCCTTTTCTCAGTACAACTTTACTTTGAAAAATAATCGCGTTCTTTTGAAAGTTTATTAATTTCACGAAAGCTTTAGGAAGAAACGCACATGTGTTACATTATAAAGACAAGCAGTTGTTTGCTACATGTGAAAGCACTGTTAGAACTGAGATCAGTGTTGCTTTTCTCAGTACAAGCTTTACTTTGAAAGACAATCGCGTTCTTTTGAAAGATTATTAATTTCACGAAAGCTTTAGTACGAAACGCACATGCGTTACATTATAAAGACAAGCAGTTCTTTCCTACGTGTGAAAGCACTGTTAGAACTGAGATCAGTGTTGCTTTTCTCAGTACAAGCTTTACTTTGAAAGATAATCGCGTTCTTTTGAAAGTTTATTAATTTCACGAAAGCTTTAGTCTGAAACGCACATGCCTTTCTTCGTAAAGACAAGCAGTTGTTTGCTACGTGTGAAAGCACTGTTAGAACTGAGATCAGTGTTGCTTTTCTCAGTACAAGCTTTACTTTGAAAGATAATCGCGTTCTTTTGAAAGTTTATTAATTTCACGAAAGCTTTAGTCTGAAACGCACATGCGTTTCTTCGTAAAGACAAGCAGTTGTTTGCTACGTGTGAAAGCACTGTTAGAACTGAGATCAGTGTTGCTTTTCTCAGTACAAGCTTTACTTTGAAAGATAATCGCGTTCTTGTGAAAGTTTATTAATTTCACGAAAGCTTTAGTACGAAACGCACATGCGTTTCTTTGTAAAGACAGGTATTTGTTTGCTACGTGTGAAAGCACTGTTAGAACTGAGATCAGTGTTGCTTTTCTCAGTACAAGCTTTACTTTGAAAGATAATCGCGTTCTTTTGAAAGATTATTAATTTCACGAAAGCTTTAGTACGAAACGCACATGCGTTACATTATAAAGACAAGCAGTTCTTTCCTACGTGTGAAAGCACTGTTAAATCTGAGATCAGTGTTGCTTTTCTCAGTACAAGCTTTACTTTGAAAGATAATCGCGTTCTTTTGAAAGTTTATTAATTTCACGAAAGCTTTAGTCTGAAACGCACATGCGTTTCTTCGTAAAGACAAGCAGTTGTTTGCTACGTGTGAAAGCACTGTTAAAACTGAGATCAGTGTTGCTTTTCTCAGTACAAGCTTTACTTTGAAAGATAATCGTGTTCTTTTGAAAGTTTATTAATTTCACGAAAGCTTTAGGAAGAAACGCACATGCGTTTCTTTGTCAAGACAAGCAGTTGTTTGCTACGTGTGAAAGCACTGTTAGAACTGAGATCAGTGTTGCTTTTCTCAGTACAATCTTTACTTTGAAAGATAATCGCGTTCTTTTGAAAGTTTATTAAGTTCACGAAAGCTTTAGGAAGAAACGCACATGCGTTTTTTTGTAAAGACAAGCAGTTGTTTGCTACATGTGAAAGCACTGTTAGAACTGAGATCAGTGTTGCTTTTCTCAGTACAAGCTTTACTTTGAAAGATAATCGCGTTTTTTGAAAGTTTATTAATTTCACGAAAGCTTTAGGAAGAAACGCACATGCGTTTCTCTATAAAGACAAGTAGGTATTTGTTACGTGTGAAAGCACTGTTAGAACTGAGATCAGTGTTGCTTTTCTCAGTACAAGCTTTACTTTGAAAGATAATCGCGTTCTTTTGAAAATTTATTAATTTCACGAAAGCTTTAGTCTGAAACGCACATGCGTTTCTTCGTAAAAACAAGCAGTTGTTTGCTACGTGTGAAAGCACTGTTAGAACTGAGATGTGTGTTCCTTTTCTCAGTACAACTTTACTTTGAAAAATAATCGCGTTCTTTTGAAAGTTTATTAATTTCACGAAAGCTTTAGGAAGAAACGCACATGTGTTACATTATAAAGACAAGCAGTTGTTTGCTACATGTGAAAGCACTGTTAGAACTGAGATCAGTGTTGCTTTTCTCAGTACAAGCTTTACTTTGAAAGACAATCGCGTTCTTTTTAAAGATTATTAATTTCACGAAAGCTTTAGTACGAAACGCACATGCGTTACATTATAAAGACAAGCAGTTCTTTCCTACGTGTGAAAGCACTGTTAGAACTGAGATCAGTGTTGCTTTTCTCAGTACAAGCTTTACTTTGAAAGATAATCGCGTTCTTTTGAAAGTTTATTAATTTCACGAAAGCTTTAGTCTGAAACGCACATGCCTTTCTTCGTAAAGACAAGCAGTTGTTTGCTACGTGTGAAAGCACTGTTAGAACTGAGATCAGTGTTGCTTTTCTCAGTACAAGCTTTACTTTGAAAGATAATCGCGTTCTTTTGAAAGTTTATTAATTTTACGAAAGCTTTAGTCTGAAACGCACATGCGTTTCTTCGTAAAGACAAGCAGTTGTTTGCTACGTGTGAAAGCACTGTTAGAACTGAGATCAGTGTTGCTTTTCTCAGTACAAGCTTTACTTTGAAAGATAATCGCGTTCTTGTGAAAGTTTATTTATTTCACGAAAGCTTTAGTACGAAACGCACATGCGTTTCTTTGTAAAGACAGGTATTTGTTTGCTACGTGTGAAAGCACTGTTAGAACTGAGATCAGTGTTGCTTTTCTCAGTACAAGCTTTACTTTGAAAGATAATCGCGTTCTTTTGAAAGATTATTAATTTCACGAAAGCTTTAGTACGAAACGCACATGCGTTACATTATAAAGACAAGCAGTTCTTTCCTACGTGTGAAAGCACTGTTAAATCTGAGATCAGTGTTGCTTTTCTCAGTACAAGCTTTACTTTGAAAGATAATCGCGTTCTTTTGAAAGTTTATTAATTTCACGAAAGCTTTAGTCTGAAACGCACATGCGTTTCTTCGTAAAGACAAGCAGTTGTTTGCTACGTGTGAAAGCACTGTTAAAACTGAGATCAGTGTTGCTTTTCTCAGTACAAGCTTTACTTTGAAAGATAATCGTGTTCTTTTGAAAGTTTATTAATTTCACGAAAGCTTTAGGAAGAAACGCACATGCGTTTCTTTGTCAAGACAAGCAGTTGTTTGCTACGTGTGAAAGCACTGTTAGAACTGAGATCAGTGTTGCTTTTCTCAGTACAATCTTTACTTTGAAAGATAATCGCGTTCTTTTGAAAGTTTATTAAGTTCACGAAAGCTTTAGGAAGAAACGCACATGCGTTTTTTTGTAAAGACAAGCAGTTGTTTGCTACATGTGAAAGCACTGTTAGAACTGAGATCAGTGTTGCTTTTCTCCGTACAAGCTTTACTTTGAAAGATAATCGCGTTTTTTGAAAGTTTATTAATTTCACGAAAGCTTTAGGAAGAAACGCACATGCGTTTCTTTCTAGAGACAAGCAGTTGTTTGCTACGTGTGAAAGCACTGTTAGAACAGAGATCAGTGGTGCTTCTCTCAGTACAAGCTTAACTTTGAAAGATAATCGCGTTCTTTTGAAAGTTTATTAATTTCACGAAAGCTTTAGTCTGAAACGCACATGCGTTTCTTCGTAAAGACAAGCAGTTGTTTGCTACGTGTGAAAGCACTGTTAGAACTGAGTTCAGTGTTGCTTTTCTCAGTACAAGCTTTACTTTGAAAGATAATCGCGTTCTTTTGAAAGTTTATTAATTTCACGAAAGCTTTAGGAAGAAACGCACATACGTTTCTTTGTCAAGACAAGCAGTTGTTTGATATGTGTGAAATCACTGTTAGAACTGAGATCAGTGTTGCTTTTCTCAGTACAAGCTTTACTTTGAAAGATAATCGCGTTCTTTTGAAAGTTTATTAATTTCACGAAAGCTTTAGTCTGAAAAGCGCATGCGTTTCTTCGTAAAGACAAGCAGTTGTTTGCTACATGTGAAAGCACTGTTAGAACAGAGATCAATGTTGCTTCTCTCAGTACAAGCTTTACTTTGAAAGATAATCGCGTTCTTTTGAAAGTTTATTAATTTCACGAAAGCTTTAGGAAGAAACGCACATGCGTTTCTTTGTAAAGACAAGGAGGTATTTGTTACCTGTGAAAGCACTGTTAGAACTGAGATCAGTGTTGCTTTTCTCAGTACAAGCTTTACTTTGAAAGACAATCGCGTTCATTGAAAGTTTATTAATTTCACGAAAGCTTTAGGAAGAAACGCACATGCGTTTCTTTGTAAAGACAGGCAGCTGTTTGCTACGTGTGAAAGCACTGTTAGAACTGAGATCAGTGTTGCTTTTCTCAGTACAAGCTTTACTTTGAAAGATAATCGCGTTCTTTTGAAAGATTATTAATTTCACGAAAGCTTTAGTACGAAACGCACATGCGTTACATTATAAAGACAAGCAGTTCTTTCCTACGTGTGAAAGCACTGTTAAAACTGAGATCAGTGTTGCTTTTCTCAGTACAAGCTTTACTTTGAAAGATAATCGCGTTCTTTTGAAAGTTTATTAATTTCACGAAAGCTTTAGTCTGAAACGCACATGCCTTTCTTCGTAAAGACAAGCAGTTGTTTGCTACGTGTGAAAGCACTGTTAAAACTGAGATCAGTGTTGCTTTTCTCAGTACAAGCTTTACTTTGAAAGATAATCGCGTTCTTTTGAAAGTTTATTAATTTCACGAAAGCTTTAGGAAGAAACGCACATACGTTTCTTTGTCAAGAAAAGCAGTTGTTTGATATGTGTGAAATCACTGTTAGAACTAAGATCAGTGTTGCTTTTCTCAGTACAAGCTTTACTTTGAAAGATAATCGCGTTCTTTTGAAAGTTTATTAATTTCACGAAAGTTTTAGTACGAAACGCACATGCGTTACATTATAAAGACAAGCAGTTGTTTGCTACATGTGAAAGCACTGTTAGAACTGAGATTAGTGTTGCTTTTCTCAGTACAAGCTTTACTTTGAAAGATAATCGCGTTCTTTTGAAATTTTATTAATTTCACGAAAGCTTTAGTAAGAAACGCACATGCGTTACTTTGTCAAGACAAGCAGTTGTTTGCTACGTGTGAAAGCACTGTTAGAACTGAGATCAGTGTTGCTTTTCTCAGTACAAGCTTTACTTTGAAAGATAATCACGTTCTTTTGAAAGTTTATTAATTTCACGAAAGCTTTAGGAAGAAACGCACATGCGTTTCTTCGTAAAGACAAGCAGTTGTTTGCTACATGTGAAAGCACTGTTAGAACAGAGATCAGTGTTGCTTCTCTCAGTACAAGCTTTACTTTGAAAGATAATCGCGTTCTTTTGAAAGTTTATTAATTACACGAAAGCTTTAGGAAGAAACACACATGCGTTTCTTTGTAAAGACAAGTCGGTATTTGTTACGTGTGAAAGCACTGTTAGAACTGAGATCAGTGTTGCTTTTCTCAGTACAAGCTTTACTTTGAAAGACAATCGCGTTCTTTTGAAAGTTTATTAATTTCACGAAAGCTTTAGTCTGAAACGCACATGCGTTTCTTCGTAAAGACAAGCAGCTGTTTGCTACGTGTGAAAGCACTGTTAGAACTTAGATGAGTGTTCCTTTTCTCAGTACAAGCTTTACTTTGAAAGATAATCGCGTTCTTTTTAAAGTTTATTAATTTCACGAAAGCTTTAGGAAGAAACGCACATGCGTTTCTTTGTCAAGACAAGCAGTTGTTTGATATGTGTGAAATCACTGTTAGAACTGAGATGAGGGTTCCTTTTCTCAGTACAAGCTTTACTTTGAAAGATAATCACGTTCTTTTGAAAGTTTATTAATTTCACGAAAGCTTTAGGAAGAAACGCACATGCGTTTCTTTGTAAAGACAAGCAGTTGTTTGCTACATGTGAAAGCACTGTTAGAACAGAGATCAGTGTTGCTTCTCTCAGTACAAGCTTTACTTTGAAAGATAATCGCGTTCTTTTGAAAGTTTATTAATTTCACGAAAGCTTTAGGAAGAAACGCACATACGTTTCTTTGTAAAGACAAGTAGGTATTTGTTACGTGTGAAAGCACTGTTAGAACTGAGATCAGTGTTGCTTTTCTCAGTACAAGCTTTACTTTGAAAGACAATCGCGTTCTTTTGAAAGTTTATTAATTTCACGAAAGCTTTAGGAAGATGTGCGTTTCTTCCTAAAGACAAGCAGTTGTTTGCTACGTGTGAAAGCACTGTTAGAACTGAGATCAGTGTTGCTTTTCTCAGTACAAGCTTTACTTTGAAAGATAATCGCGTTCTTTTGAAAGTTTATTAATTTCACGAAAGCTTTAGTCTGAAACGCACATGCGTTTCTTCGTAAAGACAAGCAGTTGTTTGCTACGTGTGAAAGCACTGTTAGAACTGAGATCAGTGTTGCTTTTCTCAGTACAAGCTTTACTTTGAAAGATAATCGCGTTCTTTTGAAAGTTTATTAATTTCACGAAAGCTTTAGTCTGAAACGCACATGCCTTTCTTCGTAAAGACAAGCAGTTGTTTGGTACGTGTGAAAGCACTGTTAGAACTGAGATCAGTGTTGCTTTTCTCAGTACAAGCTTTACTTTGAAAGATAATCGCGTTCTTTTGAAAGTTTATTAATTTCACGAAAGCTTTAGTCTGAAACGCACATGCGTTTCTTCGTAAAGACAAGCAGTTGTTTGCTACGTGTGAAATCACTGTTAGAACTGAGATCAGTGTTGCTTTTCTCAGTACAAGCTTTACTTTGAAAGATAATCGCGTTCTTGTGAAAGTTTATTAATTTCACGAAAGCTTTAGTAAGAAACGCACATGCGTTTCTTTGTAAAGACAGGTATTTGTTTGCTACGTGTGAAAGCACTGTTAGAACTGATATCAGTGTTGCTTTTCTCAGTGCAAGCTTTGCTTTGAAAGATAATCACGTTCTTTTGAAAGATTATTAATTTCACGAAAGTTTTAGTACGAAACGCACATGCGTTACATTATAAAGACAAGCAGTTGTTTGCGACATGTGAAAGCACTGTTAGAACTGAGATTAGTGTTGCTTTTCTCAGTACAAGCTTTACTTTGAAAGATAATAGCGTTCTTTTGAAAGTTTATTAATTTCACGAAAGCTTTAGTAAGAAACGCACATGCGTTTCTTTGTAAAGACAGGCAGTTGTTTGCTACTTGTGAAATCACTGTTAGAACTGAGATCAGTGTTGCTTTTCTCAGTACAAGCTTTACTTTGAAAGATAATCGCGTTCTTTGGAAAGATTATCAATTTCACGAAAGTTTTAGTACGAAACGCACATGCGTTACATTATAAAGACAAGCAGTTGTTTGCTACATGTGAAAGCACTGTTAGAACTGAGATTAGTGTTGCTTTTCTCAGTACAAGCTTTACTTTGAAAGATAATCGCGTTCTTTTGAAAGTTTATTAATTTCACGAAAGCTTTAGTAAGAAACGCACATGCGTTACTTTGTCAAGACAAGCAGTTGTTTGCTACGTGTGAAAGCACTGTTAGAACTGAGATCAGTGTTGCTTTTGTCAGTACAAGCTTTACTTTGAAAGATAATCACGTTCTTTTGAAAGTTTATTAATTTCACGAAAGCTTTAGGAAGAAACGCACATGCGTTTCTTTGTAAAGACAAGCAGTTGTTTGCTACATGTGAAAGCACTGTTAGAACAGAGATCAGTGTTGCTTCTCTCAGTACAAGCTTTACTTTGAAAGATAATCGCGTTCTTTTGAAAGTTTATTAATTTCACGAAAGCTTTAGGAAGAAACGCACATACGTTTCTTTGTAAAGACAAGTAGGTATTTGTTACGTGTGAAAGCACTGTTAGAACTGAGATCAGTGTTGCTTTTCTCAGTACAAGCTTTACTTTGAAAGACAATCGCGTTCTTTTGAAAGTTTATTAATTTCACGAAAGCTTTAGGAAGAAACGCACATGCGTTTCTTCGTAAAGACAAGCAGTTGTTTGCTACGTGTGAAAGCACAGTTAGAACTGAGATCAGTGTTGCTTTTCTCAGTACAAGCTTTACTTTGAAAGATAATCGCGTTCTTTTGAAAGATTATTAATTTCACGAAAGCTTTAGGAAGAAACGCACATACGTTTCTTTGTCAAGACAAGCAGTTGTTTGATATGTGTGAAATCACTGTTAGAACTGAGATCAGTGTTGCTTTTCTCAGTACAAGCTTTACTTTGAAAGATAATCGCGTTCTTATGAAAGTTTATTAATTTCACGAAAGCTTTAGTCTGAAACGCATATGCGTTTCTTCGTAAAGACAAGCAGTTGTTTGCTACGTGTGAAAGCACTGTTAGAACTGAGATCAGTGTTGCTTTTCTCAGTACAAGCTTTACTTTGAAAGACAATCGCGTTCTTTTGAAAGATTATTAATTTCACGAAAGCTTTAGTACGAAACGCACATGCGTTACATTATAAAGACAAGCAGTTCTTTCCTACGTGTGAAAGCACTGTTAGAACTGAGATCAGTGTTGCTTTTCTCAGTACAAGCTTTACTTTGAAAGATAATCGCGTTCTTTTGAAAGTTTATTAATTTCACGAAAGCTTTAGTCTGAAACGCACATACCTTTCTTCGTAAAGACAAGCAGTTGTTTGCTACGTGTGAAAGCACTGTTAGAACTGAGATCAGTGTTGCTTTTCTCAGTACAAGCTTTACTTTGAAAGATAATCGCGTTCTTTTGAAAGTTTATTAATTTCACGAAAGCTTTAGGAAGAAACGCACATACGTTTCTTTGTCAAGACAAGCAGTTGTTTGATATGTGTGAAATCACTGTTAGAACTAAGATCAGTGTTGCTTTTCTCAGGACAAGCTTTACTTTGAAAGATAATCGCGTTCTTTTGAAAGTTTATTAATTTCACGGAAGCTTTAGTACGAAACGCCCATGCGTTACATTATAAAGACAAGCAGTTGTTTGCTACATGTGAAAGCACTGTTAGAACTGAGATCAGTGTTGCTTTTCTCAGTACAAGCTTGACTTTGAAAGATAATCGCGTTCTTTTGAAAGTTTATTAATTTCACGAAAGCTTTAGGAAGAAACGCACATACGTTTCTTTGTCAAGACAAGCAGTTGTTTGATATGTGTGAAATCACTGTTAGAACTGAGATCAGTGTTGCTTTTCTCAGTACAAGCTTTACTTTGAAAGATAATCGCGTTCTTTTGAAAGTTTATTAATTTCACGAAAGGATTAGTCTGAAACGCACATGCGTTTCTTTGTAAAGACAAGCAGTTGTTTGCTACGTGTGAAAGCACTGTTAGAACTGAGATCAGTGTTGCTTTTCTCAGTACAAGCTTTACTTTGAAAGATAATCGCGTTCTTTTGAAAGTTTATTAATTTCACGAAAGCTTTAGTCTGAAACGCACATGCCTTTCTTCGTAAAGACAAGCAGTTGTTTGCTACGTGTGAAAGCACTGTTAGAACTGAGATCAGTGTTGCTTTTCTCAGTACAAGCTTTACTTTGAAAGATAATCGCGTTCTTTTGAAAGTTTATTAATTTCACGAAAGCTTTAGTCTGAAACGCACATGCGTTTCTTCGTAAAGACAAGCAGTTGTTTGCTACGTGTGAAAGCACTGTTAGAACTGAGATCAGTGTTGCTTTTCTCAGTACAAGCTTTACTTTGAAAGATAATCGCGTTCTTGTGAAAGTTTATTAATTTCACGAAAGCTTTAGTAAGAAACGCACATGCGTTTCTTTGTAAAGACAGGTATTTGTTTGCTACGTGTGAAAGCACTGTTAGAACTGATATCAGTGTTGCTTTTCTCAGTACAAGCTTTACTTTGAAAGATAATCACGTTCTTTTGAAAGATTATTAATTTCACGAAAGTTTTAGTACGAAACGCACATGCGTTACATTATAAAGACAAGCAGTTGTTTGCGACATGTGAAAGCACTGTTAGAACTGAGATCAGTGTTGCTTTTCTCAGTACAAGCTTTACTTTGAAAGACAATCGCGTTCATTGAAAGTTTATTAATTTCACGAAAGCTTTAGGAAGAAACGCACATGCGTTTCTTCGTAAAGACAAGCAGTTGTTTGCTACGTGTGAAAGCACTGTTAGAACTGAGATCAGTGTTGCTTTTCTCAGTACAAGCTTTACTTTGAAAGATAATCGCGTTCTTTTGAAAGATTATTAATTTCACGAAAGCTTTAGGAAGAAACGCACATACGTTTCTTTGTCAAGACAAGCAGTTGTTTGCTACATGTGAAAGCACTGTTAGAACTGAGATCAGTGTTGCTTTTCTCAGGACAAGCTTTACTTTGAAAGATAATCGCGTTCTTTTGAAAGTTTATTAATTTCACGAAAGCTTTAGGAAGAAACGCACATACGTTTCTTTGTCAAGACAAGCAGTTGTTTGATATGTGTGAAATCACTGTTAGAACTGAGATCATTGTTGCTTTTCTCAGTACAAGCTTTACTTTGAAAGATAATCGCGTTCTTATGAAAGTTTATTAATTTCACGAAAGCTTTAGTCTGAAACGCACATGCGTTTCTTCGTAAAGACAAGCAGTTGTTTGCTACGTGTGAAAGCACTGTTAGAACTGAGATCAGTGTTGCTTTTCTCAGTACAAGCTTTACTTTGAAAGACAATCGCGTTCTTTTGAAAGATTATTAATTTCACGAAAGCTTTAGTACGAAACGCACATGCGTTACATTATAAAGACAAGCAGTTCTTTCCTACGTGTGAAAGCACTGTTAGAACTGAGATCAGTGTTGCTTTTCTCAGTACAAGCTTTACTTTGAAAGACAATCGCGTTCTTTTGAAAGTTTATTAATTTCACGAAAGCTTTAGTCTGAAACGCACATGCCTTTCTTCGTAAAGACAAGCAGTTGTTTGCTACGTGTGAAAGCACTGTTAGAACTGAGATGTGTGTTCCTTTTCTCAGTACAAGCTTTACTTTGAAAGATAATCGCGTTCTTTTGAAAGTTTATTAATTTCACGAAAGCATTAGGTAGAAACGCACATGCGTTACATTATAAAGACAAGCAGTTGTTTGCTACATGTGAAAGCACTGTTAGAACTGAGATCAGTGTTGCTTTTCTCAGTACAATCTTTACTTTGAAAGATAATCGCGTTCTTTTGAAAGTTTATTAATTTCACGAAAGCTTTAGGAAGAAACGCACATACGTTTCTTTGTCAAGACAAGCAGTTGTTTGATATGTGTGAAATCAATGTTAGAACTGAGGTCAGTGTTGCTTTTCTCAGTACAAGCTTTACTTTGAAAGATAATCGCGTTCTTTTGAAAGTTTATTAATTTCACGAAAGCTTTAGTCTGAAACGCACATGCGTTTCTTCGTAAAGACAAGCAGTTGTTTGCTACGTGTGAAAGCACTGTTAGAACTGAGATCAGTGTTGCTTTTCTCAGTACAAGCTTTACTTTGACAGATAATGGCGTTCTTGTGAAAGTTTATTAATTTCACGAAAGCTTTAGTAAGAAACGCACATGCGTTTCTTTGTAAAGACAGGTAGTTGTTTGCTACGTGTGAAAGCACTGTTAGAACTGAGATCAGTGTTGCTTTTCTCAGTACAAGCTTTACTTTGAAAGATAATCGCGTTCTTTTGAAAGATTATTAATTTCACGAAAGTTTTAGTACGAAACGCACATGCGTTACATTATAAAGACAAGCAGTTGTTTGCGACATGTGAAAGCACTGTTAGAACTGAGATTAGTGTTGCTTTTCTCAGTACAAACTTTACTTTGAAAGATAATCGCGTTCTTTTGAAAGTTTATTAATTTCACGAAAGCTTTAGTAAGAAACGCACATGCGTTTCTTTGTAAAGACAGGCAGTTGTTTGCTACTTGTGAAATCACTGTTAGAACTGAGATCAGTGTTGCTTTTCTCAGTACAAGCTTTACTTTGAAAGATAATCGCGTTCTTTTGAAAGTTTATTAATTTCACGAAAGCTTTAGGAAGAAACGCACATACGTTTCTTTGTAAAGACAAGTAGGTATTTGTTACGTGTGAAAGCACTGTTAGAACTGAGATCAGTGTTGCTTTTCTCAGTACAAGCTTTACTTTGAAAGACAATCGCGTTCTTTTGAAAGTTTATTAATTTCACGAAAGCTTTAGTCTGAAACGCACGTGCGTTTCTTCGTAAAGCCAAGCAGGTGTTTGCTACGTGTGAAAGCACTGTTAGAACTGAGATGAGTGTTCCTTTTCTCAGTACAAGCTTTACTTTGAAAGATAATCGCGTTCTTTTGTAAGTTTATTAATTTCACGAAAGCTTTAGGAAGAAACGCACATGCGTTTCTTCGTAAAGACAAGCAGTTGTTTGCTACGTGTGAAAGCACTGTTAGAACTGAGATCAGTGTTGCTTTTCTCAGTACAAGCTTTACTTTGAAAGATAATCGCGTTCTTTTGAAAGTTTATTAATTTCACGAAAGCTTTAGTACGAAACGCACATGCGTTACATTATAAAGACAAGCAGTAGTTTGCTACATGTGAAAGCACTGTTAGAACTGAGATCAGTGTTGCTTTTCTCAGTACAACCTTAACTTTGAAAGATAATCGCGTTCTTTGAAAGTTTATTAATTTCACAAAAGCTTTAGGAAGAAACGCACATACGTTTCTTTGTCAAGACAAGCAGTTGTTTGATATGTGTGAAATCACTGTTAGATCTGAGATCAGTGTTGCTTTTCTCAGTACAAGCTTTACTTTGAAAGATAATCGCGTTTTTTGAAAGATTATTAATTTCACGAAAGCTTTAGTACAAAACGCACATGCGTTACAATTTTAAGACAAGCAGTTCTTTCCTAAGTGTGAAAGCACTGTTAGAACTGAGATCAGTGTTGCTTTTCTCAGTACAAGCTTTACTTTGAAAGATAATCGCGTTCTTTTCAAAGTTTATTAATTTCACGAAAGCTTTAGTCTGAAACGCACATGCCTTTCTTCGTAAAGACAAGCAGTTGTTTGCTACGTGTGAAAGCACTGTTAGAACTGAGATCAGTGTTGCTTTTCTCAGTACAAGCTTTACTTTGACAGATAATGGCGTTCTTGTGAAAGTTTATTAATTTCACGAAAGCTTTAGTAAGAAACGCACATGCGTTTCTTTGTAAAGACAGGTATTTGTTTGCTACGTGTGAAAGCACTGTTAGAACTGATATCAGTGTTGCTTTTCTCAGTCCAAGCTTTACTTTGAAAGATAATCGCGTTCTTTGGAAAGATTATCAATTTCACGAAAGTTTTAGTACGAAACGCACATGCGTTACATTATAAAGACAAGCAGTTGTTTGCTACATGTGAAAGCACTGTTAGAACTGAGATTAGTGTTGCTTTTCTCAGTACAAGCTTTACTTTGAAAGATAATCGCGTTCTATTGAAAGTTTATTAATTTCACGAAAGCTTTAGTAAGAAACGCACATGCGTTACTTTGTCAAGACAAGCAGTTGTTTGCTACGTGTGAAAGCACTGTTAGAACTGAGATCAGTGTTGCTTTTGTCAGTACAAGCTTTACTTTGAAAGATAATCACGTTCTTTTGAAAGTTTATTAATTTCACGAAACCTTTAGGAAGAAAAGCACATGCGTTTCTTTGTAAAGACAAGCAGTTGTTTGCTACATGTGAAAGCACTGTTAGAACAGAGATCAGTGTTGCTTCTCTCAGTACAAGCTTTACTTTGAAAGATAATCGCGTTCTTTTGAAAGTTTATTAATTTCACGAAAGCTTTAGGAAGAAACGCACATACGTTTCTTTGTAAAGACAAGTAGGTATTTGTTACGTGTGAAAGCACTGTTAGAACTGAGATCAGTGTTGCTTTTCTCAGTACAAGCTTTACTTTGAAAGACAATCGCGTTCTTTTGAAAGTTTATTAATTTCATGAAAGCTTTAGGAAGAAACGCACATGCGTTTCTTCGTAAAGACAAGCAGTTGTTTGCTACGTGTGAAAGCACTGTTAGAACTGAGATCAGTGTTGCTTTTCTCAGTACAAGCTTTACTTTGAAAGATAATCGCGTTCTTTTGAAAGATTATTAATTTCACGAAAGCTTTAGTACGAAACGCACATGCGTTACATTATAAAGACAAGCAGTTGTTTGCTACATGTGAAAGGACTGTTAGAACTGAGATCAGTGTTGCTTTTCTCAGTACAAGCTTAACTTTGAAAGATAATCGCGTTCTTTTGAAAGTTTATTAATTTCACGAAAGCTTTAGGAAGAAACGCACATACGTTTCTTTTTCAAGACAAGCAGTTGTTTGATATGTGTGAAATCACTGTTAGAACTGAGATCAGTGTTGCTTTTCTCAGTACAAGCTTTACTTTGAAAGATAATCGCGTTCTTTTGAAAGTTTATTAATTTCACGAAAGCTTTAGTCTGAAACGCACATGCGTTTCTTCGTAAAGACAAGCAGTTGTTTGCTACGTGTGAAAGCACTGTTAGAACTGAGATCAGTGTTGCTTTTCTCAGTAGAAGCTTTACTTTGAAAGACAATCGCGTTCTTTTGAAAGATTATTAATTTCACGAAGCTTTGGTACGAAACGCACATGCGTTACATTATAAAGACAAGCAGTTCTTTCCTACGTGTGAAAGCACTGTTAGAACTGAGATCAGTGTTGCTTTTCTCAGTACAAGCTTTACTTTGAAAGATAATCGCGTTCTTTTGAAAGTTTATTAATTTCACGAAAGCTTTAGGAAGAAACGCACATGCGTTACATTATAAAGACAAGCAGTTGTTTGCTACATGTGAAAGCACTGTTAGAACTGAGATCAGTGTTGCTTTTCTCAGTACAATCTTTACTTTGAAAGATAATCACGTTCTTTTGAAAGTTTATTAATTTCACGAAAGCTTTAGGAAGAAACGCACATACGTTTCTTTGTCAAGACAAGCAGTGGTTTGATATGTGTGAAATCAATGTTAGAACTGAGGTCAGTGTTGCTTTTCTCAGTACAAGCTTTACTTTGAAAGATAATCGCGTTCTTTTGAAAGTTTATTAATTTCACGAAAGCTTTAGTCTGAAACGCACATGCGTTTCTTCGTAAAGACAAGCAGTTGTTTGCTACGTGTGAAAGCACTGTTAGAACTGAGATCAGTGTTGCTTTTCTCAGTACAAGCTTTACTTTGACAGATAATGGCGTTATTGTGAAAGTTTATTAATTTCACGAAAGCTTTAGTAAGAAACGCACATGCGTTTCTTTGTAAAGACAGGTAGTTGTTTGCTACGAGTGAAAGCACTGTTAGAACTGAGATCAGTGTTGCTTTTCTCAGTACAAGCTTTACTTTGAAAGATAATCGCGTTCTTTTGAAAGATTATTAATTTCACGAAAGTTTTAGTACGAAACGCACATGCGTTACATTATAAAGACAAGCAGTTGTTTGCGACATGTGAAAGCACTGTTAGAACTGAGATTAGTGTTGCTTTTCTCAGTACAAGCTTTACTTTGAAAGATAATCGCGTTCTTTTGAAAGTTTATTAATTTCATGAAAGCTTTAGTAAGAAACGCACATGCGTTTCTTTGTAAAGACAGGCAGTTGTTTGCTACTTGTGAAATCACTGTTAGAACTGAGATCAGTGTTGCTTTTCTCAGTACAATCTTTACTTTGAAAGATAATCGCGTTCTTTTGAAAGTTTATTAATTTCACGAAAGCTTTAGGAAGAAACGCACATACGTTTCTTTGTAAAGACAAGTAGGTATTTGTTACGTGTGAAAGCACTGTTAGAACTGAGATCAGTGTTGCTTTTCTCAGTACAAGCTTTACTTTGAAAGACAATCGCGTTCTTTTGAAAGTTTATTAATTTCACGAAAGCTTTAGTCTGAAACGCACGTGCGTTTCTTCGTAAAGACAAGCAGTTGTTTGCTACGTGTGAAAGCACTGTTAGAACTGAGATGAGTGTTCCTTTTCTCAGTACAAGCTTTACTTTGAAAGATAATCGCGTTCTTTTGTAAGTTTATTAATTTCACGAAAGCTTTAGGAAGAAACGCCCATGCGTTTCTTCGTAAAGACAAGCAGTTGTTTGCTACGTGTGAAAGCACTGTTAGAACTGAGATCAGTGTTGCTTTTCTCAGTACAAGCTTTACTTTGAAAGATAATCGCGTTCTTTTGAAAGTTTATTAATTTCACGAAAGCTTTAGTACGAAACGCACATGCGTTACATTATAAAGACAAGCAGTTGTTTGCTACATGTGAAAGCACTGTTAGAACTGAGATCAGTGTTGCTTTTCTGAGTACAAGCTTAACTTTGAAAGATAATCGCGTTCTTTTGAAAGTTTATTAATTTCACGAAAGCTTTAGGAAGAAACGCACATACGTTTCTTTGTCAAGACAAGCAGTTGTTTGATATGTGTGAAATCACTGTTAGAACTGAGATCAGTGTTGCTTTTCTCAGTACAAGCTTTACTTTGAAAGATAATCGCGTTCTTTTGAAAGTTTATTAATTTCACGAAAGCTTTAGTCTGAAACGCACATGCGTTTCTTCCTAAAGACAAGCAGTTGTTTGCTTCGTGTGAAAGCACTGTTAGAACTGAGATCAGTGTTGCTTTTCTCAGTACAAGCTTTACTTTGAAAGATAATCGCGTTTTTTGAAAGATTATTAATTTCACGAAAGCTTTAGTACGAAACGCACATGCGTTACATTATAAAGACAAGCAGTTGTTTGCTACGTGTGAAAGCACTGTTAGAACTGAGATCAGTGTTGCTTTTCTCAGTACAAGCTTTACTTTGAAAGATAATCGCGTTCTTTTGAAAGTTTATTAATTTCACGAAAGCTTTAGTCTGAAACGCACATGCCTTTCTTCGTAAAGACAAGCAGATGTTTGCTACGTGTGAAAGCACTGTTAGAACTGAGATCAGTGTTGCTTTTCTCAGTACAAGCTTTACTTTGAAAGATAATCGCGTTCTTTTGAAAGTTTATTAATTTTACGAAATCTTTAGGAAGAAACGCACATACGTTTCTTTGTCAAGACAAGCAGTTGTTTGATATGTGTGAAATCACTGTTAGAACTAAGATCAGTGTTGCTTTTCTCAGTACAAGCTTTACTTTGAAAGATAATCGCGTTCTTTTGAAAGTTTATTAATTTCACGAAAGCTTTAGTCTGAAACGCACATGCGTTTCTTCGTAAAGACAAGCAGTTGTTTGCTACGTGTGAAAGCACTGTTAAAACTGAGATCAGTGTTGCTTTTCTCAGTACAAGCTTTACTTAGAAAGATAATCGCGTTCTTTTGAAAGTTTATTAATTTCACGAAAGCTTTAGGAAGAAACGAACATGCGTTTCTTTGTCAAGACAAGCAGTTGTTTGCTACGTGTGAAAGCACTGTTAGAACTGAGATCAGTGTTGCTTTTCTCAGTACAATCTTTACTTTGAAAGATAATCGCGTTCTTTTGAAAGTTTATTAATTTCACGAAAGCTTTAGTACGAAACGCACATGCGTTTCTTTGTAAAGACAAGCAGTTTTATCTACATGTGAAAGCACTGTTAGAACTGAGATCAGTGTTGCTTTTCTCAGTACAAGCTTTACTTTGAAAGATAATCGCGTTTTTTGAAAGTTTATTAATTTCACGAAAGCTTTAGGAAGAAACGCACATGCGTTTCTTTATAAAGACAAGTAGGTATTTGTTACGTGTGAAAGCACTGTTAGAACAGAGATCAGTGTTGCTTTTCTCAGTACAAGCTTTACTTTGAAAGATAATCGCGTTCTTTTGAAAGTTTATTAATTTCACGAAAGCTTTAGTCTGAAACGCACATGCGTTTCTTCGTAAAGACAAGCAGTTGTTTGCTATGTGTGAAAGCACTGTTAGAACTGAGTTCAGTGTTGCTTTTCTCAGTACAAGCTTTACTTTGAAAGATAATCGCGTTCTTTTGAAAGTTTATTAATTTCACGAAAGCTTTAGGAAGAAACGCACATACGTTTCTTTGTCAAGACAAGCAGTTGTTTGATATGTGTGAAATCACTGTTAGAACTGAGATCAGTGTTGCTTTTCTCAGTACAAGCTTTACTTTGAAAGATAATCGCGTTCTTTTGAAAGTTTATTAATTTCACGAAAGCTTTAGTCTGAAACGCGCATGCGTTTCTTCGTAAAGACAAGCAGTTGTTTGCTACCTGTGAAAGCACTGTTAGAACTGAGATCAGTGTTGCTTTTCTCAGTACAAGCTTTACTTTGAAAGATAATCGCGTTCTTGTGAAAGTTTATTAATTTCACGAAAGCTTTAGTAAGAAACGCACATGCGTTTCTTCGTAAAGACAAGCAGTTGTTTGCTACGTGTGAAAGCACTGTTAGAACTGAGATCAGTGTTGCTTTTCTCAGTACAATCTTTACTTTGAAAGATAATCGCGTTCTTTTGAAAGTTTATTAATTTCACGAAAGCTTTAGTAAGAAACGCACATGCGTTACTTTGTCAAGACAAGCAGTTGTTTGATATGTGTGAAATCACTGTTAGAACTAAGATCAGTGTTGCTTTTCTCAGTACAAGCTTTACTTTGAAAGATAATCGCGTTCTTTTGAAAGTTTATTAATTTCACGAAAGCTTTAGTCTGAAACGCACATGCGTTTCTTCGTAAAGACAAGCAGTTGTTTGCTACGTGTGAAAGCACTGTTAAAACTGAGATCAGTGTTGCTTTTCTCAGTACAAGCTTTACTTAGAAAGATAATCGCGTTCTTTTGAAAGTTTATTAATTTCACGAAAGCTTTAGGAAGAAACGAACATGCGTTTCTTTGTCAAGACAAGCAGTTGTTTGCTACGTGTGAAAGCACTGTTAGAACTGAGATCAGTGTTGCTTTTCTCAGTACAATCTTTACTTTGAAAGATAATCGCGTTCTTTTGAAAGTTTATTAATTTCACGAAAGCTTTAGGAAGAAACGCACATGCGTTTCTTTGTAAAGACAAGCAGTTTTTTGCTACATGTGAAAGCACTGTTAGAACTGAGATCAGTGTTGCTTTTCTCAGTACAAGCTTTACTTTGAAAGATAATCGCGTTTTTTGAAAGTTTATTAATTTCACGAAAGCTTTAGGAAGAAACGCACATGCGTTTCTTTATAAAGACAAGTAGGTATTTGTTACGTGTGAAAGCACTGTTAGAACTGAGATCAGTGTTGCTTTTGTCAGTACAAGCTTTACTTTGAAAGATAATCACGTTCTTTTGAAAGTTTATTAATTTCACGAAAGCTTTAGGAAGAAACGCACATGCGTTTCTTTGTAAAGACAAGCAGTTGTTTGCTACATGTGAAAGCACTGTTAGAACAGAGATCAGTGTTGCTTCTCTCAGTACAAGCTTTACTTTGAAAGATAATCGCGTTCTTTTGAAAGTTTATTAATTTCACGAAAGCTTTAGGAAGAAACGCACATACGTTTCTTTGTCAAGACAAGCAGTTGTTTGATATGTGTGAAATCACTATTAGAACTAAGATCAGTGTTGCTTTTCTCAGGACAAGCTTTACTTTGAAAGATAATCGCGTTCTTTTGAAAGTTTATTAATTTCACGAAAGCTTTAGTCTGAAACGCACATGCGTTTCTTCGTAAAGACAAGCAGTTGTTTGCTACGTGTGAAAGCACTGTTAGAACTGAGATGTGTGTTCCTTTTCTCAGTACAAGCTTTACTTTGAAAGATAATCTTGTTCTTTTGAAAGTTTATTAATTTCACGAAAGCATTAGGTAGAAACGCACATGCGTTACATTATAAAGACAAGCAGTTGTTTGCTACATGTGAAAGCACTGTTAGAACTGAGATCAGTGTTGCTTTTCTCAGTACAATCTTTACTTTGAAAGATAATCGCGTTCTTTTGAAAGTTTATTAATTTCACGAAAGCTTTAGGAAGAAACGCACATACGTTTCTTTGTAAAGACAAGTAGGTATTTGTTACGTGTGAAAGCACTGTTAGAACTGAGATCAGTGTTGCTTTTCTCATTACAAGCTTTACTTTGAAAGACAATCGCGTTCTTTTGAAAGTTTATTAATTTCACCAAAGCTTTAGTCTGAAACGCACGTGCGTTTCTTCGTAAAGACAAGCAGTTGTTTGCTACGTGTGAAAGCACTGTTAGAACTGAGATCAGTGTTGCTTTTCTCAGTACAAGCTTTACTTTGAAAGATAATCGCGTTCTTTTGAAAGTTTATTAATTTCACGAAAGCTTTAGGAAGAAACGCACATACGTTTCTTTGTCAAGACAAGCAGTTGTTTGATATGTGTGAAATCACTGTTAGAACTAAGATCAGTGTTGCTTTTCTCAGTACAAGCTTTACTTTGAAAGATAATCGCGTTCTTTTGAAAGTTTATTAATTTCACGAAAGCATTAGGTAGAAACGCACATGCGTTACATTATAAAGACAAGCAGTTGTTTGCTACATGTGAAAGCACTGTTAGAACTGAGATCAGTGTTGCTTTTCTCAGTACAATCTTTACTTTGAAAGATAATCGCGTTCTTTTGAAAGTTTATTAATTTCACGAAAGCTTTAGGAAGAAACGCACATACGTTTCTTTGTCAAGACAAGCAGTTGTTTGATATGTGTGAAATCAATGTTAGAACTGAGGTCAGTGTTGCTTTTCTCAGTACAAGCTTTACTTTGAAAGATAATCGCGTTCTTTTGAAAGTTTATTAATTTCACGAAAGCTTTAGTCTGAAACGCACATGCGTTTCTTCGTAAAGACAAGCAGTTGTTTGCTACGTGTGAAAGCACTGTTAGAACTGAGATCAGTGTTGCTTTTCTCAGTACAAGCTTTACTTTGACAGATAATGGCTTTCTTGTGAAAGTTTATTAATTTCACGAAAGCTTTAGTAAGAAACGCACATGCGTTTCTTTGTAAAGACAGGTAGTTGTTTGCTACTTGTGAAAGCACTGTTAGAACTGAGATCAGTGTTGCTTTTCTCAGTACAAGCTTTACTTTGAAAGATAATCGCGTTCTTTTGAAAGATTATTAATTTCACGAAAGTTTTAGTACGAAACGCACATGCGTTACATTATAAAGACAAGCAGTTGTTTGCGACATGTGAAAGCACTGTTAGAACTGAGATTAGTGTTGCTTTTCTCAGTACAAGCTTTACTTTGAAAGATAATCGCGTTCTTTTGAAAGTTTATTAATTTCACGAAAGCTTTAGTCTGAAACGCACATGCCTTTCTTCGTAAAGACAAGCAGTTGTTTGCTACGTGTGAAAGCACTGTTAGAACTGAGATCAGTGTTGCTTTTCTCAGTACAAGCTTTACTTTGAAAGATAATCGCGTTCTTTTGAAAGTTTATTAATTTCACGAAATCTTTAGGAAGAAACGCACATACGTTTCTTTGTCAAGACAAGCAGTTGTTTGATATGTGTGAAATCACTGTTAGAACTAAGATCAGTGTTGCTTTTCTCAGTACAAGCTTTACTTTGAAAGATAATCGCGTTCTTTTGAAAGTTTATTAATTTCACGAAAGCTTTAGTCTGAAACGCTCATGCGTTTCTTCGTAAAGACAAGCAGTTGTTTGCTACGTGTGAAAGCACTGTTAGAACTGAGATCAGTGTTGCTTTTGTCAGTACAAGCTTTACTTTGAAAGATAATCACGTTCTTTTGAAAGTTTATTAATTTCACGAAAGCTTTAGGAAGAAACGCACATACGTTTCTTTGTCAAGACAAGCAGTTGTTTGCTTCGTGTGAAAGCACTGTTAGAACTGAGATCAGTGTTGCTTTTCTCAGTACAAGCTTTACTTTGAAAGATAATCGCGTTTTTTGAAAGATTATTAATTTCACGAAAGCTTTAGTACGAAACGCACATGCGTTACATTATAAAGACAAGCAGTTCTTTCCTACGTGTGAAAGCACTGTTAGAACTGAGATCAGTGTTGCTTTTCTCAGTACAAGCTTTACTTTGAAAGATAATCGCGTTCTTTTGAAAGTTTATTAATTTCATGAAAGCTTTAGTCTGAAACGCACATGCCTTTCTTCGTAAAGACAAGCAGTTGTTTGCTACGTGTGAAAGCACTGTTAGAACTGAGATCAGTGTTGCTTTTCTCAGTACAAGCTTTACTTTGAAAGATAATCGCGTTCTTGTGAAAGTTTATTAATTTCACGAAAGCTTTAGTAAGAAACGCACATGCGTTTCTTTGTAAAGACAGGTATTTGTTTGCTACGTGTTAAAGCACTGTTAGAACTGATATCAGTGTTGCTTTTCTCAGTCCAAGCTTTACTTTGAAAGATAATCGCGTTCTTTGGAAAGATTATCAATTTCACGAAAGTTTTAGTACGAAACGCACATGCGTTACATTATAAAGACAAGCAGTTGTTTTCTACATGTGAAAGCACTGTTAGAACTGAGATTAGTGTTGCTTTTCTCAGTACAAGCTTTACTTTGAAAGATAATCGCGTTCTTTTGAAAGTTTATTAATTTCACGAAAGCTTTAGTAAGAAACGCACATGCGTTACTTTGTCAAGACAAGCAGTTGTTTGCTACGTGTGAAAGCACTGTTAGAACTGAGATCAGTGTTGCTTTTGTCAGTACAAGCTTTACTTTGAAAGATAATCACGTTCTTTTGAAAGTTTATTAATTTCACGAAAACTTTAGGAAGAAACGCACATGCGTTTCTTTGTAAAGACAAGCAGTTGTTTGCTACATGTGAAAGCACTGTTAGAACAGAGATCAGTGTTGCTTCTCTCAGTACAAGCTTTACTTTGAAAGATAATCGCGTTCTTTTGAAAGTTTATTAATTTCACGAAAGCTTTAGGAAGAAACGCACATGCGTTTCTTTGTCAAGACAAGCAGTTGTTTGATACGTGTGAAAGCACTGTTAGAACTGAGATCAGTGTTGCTTTTCTCAGTACAAGCTTTACTTTGAAAGATAATCGCGTTCTTTTGAAAGTTTATTAATTTCACGAAAGCTTTAGTCTGAAACGCACATGCGTTTCTTCCTAAAGACAAGCAGTTGTTTGCTTCGTGTGAAAGCACTGTTAGAACTGAGATCAGTGTTGCTTTTCTCAGTACAAGCTTTACTTTGAAAGATAATCGCGTTTTTTGAAAGATTATTAATTTCACGAAAGCTTTAGTACGAAACACACATGCGTTACATTATAAAGACAAGCAGTTGTTTGCTACGTGTGAAAGCACTGTTAGAACTGAGATCAGTGTTGCTTTTCTCAGTACAAGCTTTACTTTGAAAGATAATCGCGTTCTTTTGAAAGTTTATTAATTTCACGAAAGCTTTAGTCTGAAATGCACATGCCTTTCTTCGTAAAGACAAGCAGATGTTTGCTACGTGTGAAAGCACTGTTAGAACTGAGATCAGTGTTGCTTTTCTCAGTACAAGCTTTACTTTGAAAGATAATCGCGTTCTTTTGAAAGTTTATTAATTTTACGAAATCTTTAGGAAGAAACGCACATACGTTTCTTTGTCAAGACAAGCAGTTGTTTGATATGTGTGAAATCACTGTTAGAACTAAGATCAGTGTTGCTTTTCTCAGTACAAGCTTTACTTTGAAAGATAATCGCGTTCTTTTGAAAGTTTATTAATTTCACGAAAGCTTTAGTCTGAAACGCACATGCGTTTCTTCGTAAAGACAAGCAGTTGTTTGCTACGTGTGAAAGCACTGTTAAAACTGAGATCAGTGTTGCTTTTCTCAGTACAAGCTTTACTTTGAAAGATAATCGCGTTCTTTTGAAAGTTTATTAATTTCACGAAAGCTTTAGGAAGAAACGAACATGCGTTTCTTTGTCAAGACAAGCAGTTGTTTGCTACGTGTGAAAGCACTGTTAGAACTGAGATCAGTGTTGCTTTTCTCAGTACAATCTTAACTTTGAAAGATAATCGCGTTCTTTTGAAAGTTTATTAATTTCACGAAAGCTTTAGTACGAAACGCACATGCGTTTCTTTGTAAAGACAAGCAGTTTTATCTACATGTGAAAGCACTGTTAGAACTGAGATCAGTGTTGCTTTTCTCAGTACAAGCTTTACTTTGAAAGATAATCGCGTTTTTTGAAAGTTTATTAATTTCACGAAAGCTTTAGGAAGAAACGCACATGCGTTTCTTTATAAAGACAAGTAGGTATTTGTTACGTGTGAAAGCACTGTTAGAACAGAGATCAGTGTTGCTTTTCTCAGTACAAGCTTTACTTTGAAAGATAATCGCGTTCTTTTGAAAGTTTATTAATTTCACGAAAGCTTTAGTCTGAAACGCACATGCGTTTCTTCGTAAAGACAAGCAGTTGTTTGCTACGTGTGAAAGCACTGTTAGAACTGAGTTCAGTGTTGCTTTTCTCAGTACAAGCTTTACTTTGAAAGATAATCGCGTTCTTTTGAAAGTTTATTAATTTCACGAAAGCTTTAGGAAGAAACGCACATACGTTTCTTTGTCAAGACAAGCAGTTGTTTGATATGTGTGAAATCACTGTTAGAACTGAGATCAGTGTTGCTTTTCTCAGTACAAGCTTTACTTTGAAAGATAATCGCGTTCTTTTGAAAGTTTATTAATTTCACGAAAGCTTTAGTCTGAAACGCGCATGCGTTTCTTCGTAAAGACAAGCAGTTGTTTGCTACCTGTGAAAGCACTGTTAGAACTGAGATCAGTGTTGCTTTTCTCAGTACAAGCTTTACTTTGAAAGATAATCGCGTTCTTGTGAAAGTTTATTAATTTCACGAAAGCTTTAGTAAGAAACGCACATGCGTTTTTTTGTAAAGACAGGCAGTTGTTTGCTACTTGTGAAAGCACTGTTAGAACTGAGATCAGTGTTGCTTTTCTCAGTACAAGCTTTACTTTGAAAGATAATCGCGTTCTTTGGAAAGATTATTAATTTCACGAAAGTTTTAGTACGAAACGCACATGCGTTACATTATAAAGACAAGCAGTTGTTTGCTACATGTGAAAGCACTGTTAGAACTGAGATTAGTGTTGCTTTTCTCAGTACAAGCTTTACTTTGAAAGATAATCGCGTTCTTTTGAAAGTTTATTAATTTCACGAAAGCTTTAGTAAGAAACGCACATGCGTTACTTTGTCAAGACAAGCAGTTGTTTGATATGTGTGAAATCACTGTTAGAACTAAGATCAGTGTTGCTTTTCTCAGTACAAGCTTTACTTTGAAAGATAATCGCGTTCTTTTGAAAGTTTATTAATTTCACGAAAGCTTTAGTCTGAAACGCACATGCGTTTCTTCGTAAAGACAAGCAGTTGTTTGCTACGTCTGAAAGCACTGTTAAAACTGAGATCAGTGTTGCTTTTCTCAGTACAAGCTTTACTTAGAAAGATAATCGCGTTCTTTTGAAAGTTTATTAATTTCACGAAAGCTTTAGGAAGAAACGAACATGCGTTTCTTTGTCAAGACAAGCAGTTGTTTGCTACGTGTGAAAGCACTGTTAGAACTGAGATCAGTGTTGCTTTTCTCAGTACAATCTTTACTTTGAAAGATAATCGCGTTCTTTTGAAAGTTTATTAATTTCACGAAAGCTTTAGGAAGAAACGCACATGCGTTTCTTTGTAAAGACAAGCAGTTTTTTGCTACATGTGAAAGCACTGTTAGAACTGAGATCAGTGTTGCTTTTCTCAGTACAAGCTTTACTTTGAAAGATAATCGCGTTTTTTGAAAGTTTATTAATTTCACGAAAGCTTTAGGAAGAAACGCACATGCGTTTCTTTATAAAGACAAGTAGGTATTTGTTACGTGTGAAAGCACTGTTAGAACTGAGATCAGTGTTGCTTTTGTCAGTACAAGCTTTACTTTGAAAGATAATCACGTTCTTTTGAAAGTTTATTAATTTCACGAAAGCTTTAGGAAGAAACGCACATGCGTTTCTTTGTAAAGACAAGCAGTTGTTTGCTACATGTGAAAGCACTGTTAGAACAGAGATCAGTGTTGCTTCTCTCAGTACAAGCTTTACTTTGAAAGATAATCGCGTTCTTTTGAAAGTTTATTAATTTCACGAAAGCTTTAGGAAGAAACGCACATACGTTTCTTTGTCAAGACAAGCAGTTGTTTGATATGTGTGAAATCACTATTAGAACTAAGATCAGTGTTGCTTTTCTCAGGACAAGCTTTACTTTGAAAGATAATCGCGTTCTTTTGAAAGTTTATTAATTTCACGAAAGCTTTAGTCTGAAACGCACATGCGTTTCTTCGTAAAGACAAGCAGTTGTTTGCTACGTGTGAAAGCACTGTTAGAACTGAGATATGTGTTCCTTTTCTCAGTACAAGCTTTACTTTGAAAGATAATCTTGTTCTTTTGAAAGTTTATTAATTTCACGAAAGCATTAGGTAGAAACGGACATGCGTTATATTATAAAGACAAGCAGTTGTTTGCTACATGTGAAAGCACTGTTAGAACTGAGATCAGTGTTGCTTTTCTCAGTACAATCTTTACTTTGAAAGATAATCGCGTTCTTTTGAAAGTTTATTAATTTCACGAAAGCTTTAGTCTGAAACGCACATGCGTTTCTTCCTAAAGACAAGCAGTTGTTTGCTTCGTGTGAAAGCACTGTTAGAACTGAGATCAGTGTTGCTTTTCTCAGTACAAGCTTTACTTTGAAAGATAATCGCGTTTTTTGAAAGATTATTAATTTCACGAAAGCTTTAGTACGAAACACACATGCGTTACATTATAAAGACAAGCAGTTGTTTGCTACGTGTGAAAGCACTGTTAGAACTGAGATCAGTGTTGCTTTTCTCAGTACAAGCTTTACTTTGAAAGATAATCGCGTTCTTTTGAAAGTTTATTAATTTCACGAAAGCTTTAGTCTGAAACGCACATGCCTTTCTTCGTAAAGACAAGCAGATGTTTGCTACGTGTGAAAGCACTGTTAGAACTGAGATCAGTGTTGCTTTTCTCAGTACAAGCTTTACTTTGAAAGATAATCGCGTTCTTTTGAAAGTTTATTAATTTTACGAAATCTTTAGGAAGAAACGCACATACGTTTCTTTGTCAAGACAAGCAGTTGTTTGATATGTGTGAAATCACTGTTAGAACTAAGATCAGTGTTGCTTTTCTCAGTACAAGCTTTACTTTGAAAGATAATCGCGTTCTTTTGAAAGTTTATTAATTTCACGAAAGCTTTAGTCTGAAACGCACATGCGTTTCTTCGTAAAGACAAGCAGTTGTTTGCTACGTGTGAAAGCACTGTTAAAACTGAGATCAGTGTTGCTTTTCTCAGTACAAGCTTTACTTAGAAAGATAATCGCGTTCTTTTGAAAGTTTATTAATTTCACGAAAGCTTTAGGAAGAAACGAACATGCGTTTCTTTGTCAAGACAAGCAGTTGTTTGCTACGTGTGAAAGCACTGTTAGAACTGAGATCAGTGTTGCTTTTCTCAGTACAATCTTAACTTTGAAAGATAATCGCGTTCTTTTGAAAGTTTATTAATTTCACGAAAGCTTTAGTACGAAACGCACATGCGTTTCTTTGTAAAGACAAGCAGTTTTATCTACATGTGAAAGCACTGTTAGAACTGAGATCAGTGTTGCTTTTCTCAGTACAAGCTTTACTTTGAAAGATAATCGCGTTTTTTGAAAGTTTATTAATTTCACGAAAGCTTTAGGAAGAAACGCACATGCGTTTCTTTATAAAGACAAGTAGGTATTTGTTACGTGTGAAAGCACTGTTAGAACAGAGATCAGTGTTGCTTTTCTCAGTACAAGCTTTACTTTGAAAGATAATCGCGTTCTTTTGAAAGTTTATTAATTTCACGAAAGCTTTAGTCTGAAACGCACATGCGTTTCTTCGTAAAGACAAGCAGTTGTTTGCTACGTGTGAAAGCACTGTTAGAACTGAGTTCAGTGTTGCTTTTCTCAGTACAAGCTTTACTTTGAAAGATAATCGCGTTCTTTTGAAAGTTTATTAATTTCACGAAAGCTTTAGGAAGAAACGCACATACGTTTCTTTGTCAAGACAAGCAGTTGTTTGATATGTGTGAAATCACTGTTAGAACTGAGATCAGTGTTGCTTTTCTCAGTACAAGCTTTACTTTGAAAGATAATCGCGTTCTTTTGAAAGTTTATTAATTTCACGAAAGCTTTAGTCTGAAACGCGCATGCGTTTCTTCGTAAAGACAAGCAGTTGTTTGCTACCTGTGAAAGCACTGTTAGAACTGAGATCAGTGTTGCTTTTCTCAGTACAAGCTTTACTTTGAAAGATAATCGCGTTCTTGTGAAAGTTTATTAATTTCACGAAAGCTTTAGTAAGAAACGCACATGCGTTTTTTTGTAAAGACAGGCAGTTGTTTGCTACTTGTGAAAGCACTGTTAGAACTGAGATCAGTGTTGCTTTTCTCAGTACAAGCTTTACTTTGAAAGATAATCGCGTTCTTTGGAAAGATTATTAATTTCACGAAAGTTTTAGTACGAAACGCACATGCGTTACATTATAAAGACAAGCAGTTGTTTGCTACATGTGAAAGCACTGTTAGAACTGAGATTAGTGTTGCTTTTCTCAGTACAAGCTTTACTTTGAAAGATAATCGCGTTCTTTTGAAAGTTTATTAATTTCACGAAAGCTTTAGTAAGAAACGCACATGCGTTACTTTGTCAAGACAAGCAGTTGTTTGATATGTGTGAAATCACTGTTAGAACTAAGATCAGTGTTGCTTTTCTCAGTACAAGCTTTACTTTGAAAGATAATCGCGTTCTTTTGAAAGTTTATTAATTTCACGAAAGCTTTAGTCTGAAACGCACATGCGTTTC
Source organism: Chionomys nivalis (assembly GCF_950005125.1). Taxonomy (NCBI): domain Eukaryota; kingdom Metazoa; phylum Chordata; class Mammalia; order Rodentia; family Cricetidae; genus Chionomys; species Chionomys nivalis. The sequence continues at coordinate 42,264,522 of NC_080112.1, forward strand.
TTCGTAAAGACAAGCAGTTGTTTGCTACGTGTGAAAGCACTGTTAAAACTGAGATCAGTGTTGCTTTTCTCAGTACAAGCTTTACTTAGAAAGATAATCGCGTTCTTTTGAAAGTTTATTAATTTCACGAAAGCTTTAGGAAGAAACAAACATGCGTTTCTTTGTCAAGACAAGCAGTTGTTTGCTACGTGTGAAAGCACTGTTAGAACTGAGATCAGTGTTGCTTTTCTCAGTACAATCTTTACTTTGAAAGATAATCGCGTTCTTTTGAAAGTTTATTAATTTCACGAAAGCTTTAGGAAGAAACGCACATGCGTTTCTTTGTAAAGACAAGCAGTTTTTTGCTACATGTGAAAGCACTGTTAGAACTGAGATCAGTGTTGCTTTTCTCAGTACAAGCTTTACTTTGAAAGATAATCGCGTTTTTTGAAAGTTTATTAATTTCACGAAAGCTTTAGGAAGAAACGCACATGCGTTTCTTTATAAAGACAAGTAGGTATTTGTTACGTGTGAAAGCACTGTTAGAACTGAGATCAGTGTTGCTTTTGTCAGTACAAGCTTTACTTTGAAAGATAATCACGTTCTTTTGAAAGTTTATTAATTTCACGAAAGCTTTAGGAAGAAACGCACATGCGTTTCTTTGTAAAGACAAGCAGTTGTTTGCTCCATGTGAAAGCACTGTTAGAACAGAGATCAGTGTTGCTTCTCTCAGTACAAGCTTTACTTTGAAAGATAATCGCGTTCTTTTGAAAGTTTATTAATTTCACGAAAGCTTTAGGAAGAAACGCACATACGTTTCTTTGTCAAGACAAGCAGTTGTTTGATATGTGTGAAATCACTATTAGAACTAAGATCAGTGTTGCTTTTCTCAGGACAAGCTTTACTTTGAAAGATAATCGCGTTCTTTTGAAAGTTTATTAATTTCACGAAAGCTTTAGTCTGAAACGCACATGCGTTTCTTCGTAAAGACAAGCAGTTGTTTGCTACGTGTGAAAGCACTGTTAGAACTGAGATGTGTGTTCCTTTTCTCAGTACAAGCTTTACTTTGAAAGATAATCTTGTTCTTTTGAAAGTTTATTAATTTCACGAAAGCATTAGGTAGAAACGCACATGCGTTATATTATAAAGACAAGCAGTTGTTTGCTACATGTGAAAGCACTGTTAGAACTGAGATCAGTGTTGCTTTTCTCAGTACAATCTTTACTTTGAAAGATAATCGCGTTCTTTTGAAAGTTTATTAATTTCACGAAAGCTTTAGGAAGAAACGCACATACGTTTCTTTGTAAAGACAAGTAGGTATTTGTTACGTGTGAAAGCACTGTTAGAACTGAGATCAGTGTTGCTTTTCTCATTACAAGCTTTACTTTGAAAGACAATCGCGTTCTTTTGAAAGTTTATTAATTTCACGAAAGCTTTAGTCTGAAACGCACGTGCGTTTCTTCGTAAAGACAAGCAGTTGTTTGCTACGTGTGAAAGCACTGTTAGAACTGAGATCAGTGTTGCTTTTCTCAGTACAAGCTTTACTTTGAAAGATAATCGCGTTCTTTTGAAAGTTTATTAATTTCACGAAAGCTTTAGGAAGAAACGCACATACGTTTCTTTGTCAAGACAAGCAGTTGTTTGATACGTGTGAAATCACTGTTAGAACTAAGATCAGTGTTGCTTTTCTCAGTACAAGCTTTACTTTGAAAGATAATCGCGTTCTTTTGAAAGTTTATTAATTTCACGAAAGCATTAGGTAGAAACGCACATGTGTTACATTATAAAGACAAGCAGTTGTTTGCTACATGTGAAAGCACTGTTAGAACTGAGATCAGTGTTGCTTTTCTCAGTACAATCTTTACTTTGAAAGATAATCGCGTTCTTTTGAAAGTTTATTAATTTCACGAAAGCTTTAGGAAGAAACGCACATACGTTTCTTTGTCAAGACAAGCAGTTGTTTGATATGTGTGAAATCAATGTTAGAACTGAGGTCAGTGTTGCTTTTCTCAGTACAAGCTTTACTTTGAAAGATAATCGCGTTCTTTTGAAAGTTTATTAATTTCACGAAAGCTTTAGTCTGAAACGCACATGCGTTTCTTCGTAAAGACAAGCAGTTGTTTGCTACGTGTGAAAGCACTGTTAGAACTGAGATCAGTGTTGCTTTTCTCAGTACAAGCTTTACTTTGACAGATAATGGCTTTCTTGTGAAAGTTTATTAATTTCACGAAAGCTTTAGTAAGAAACGCACATGCGTTTCTTTGTAAAGACAGGTAGTTGTTTGCTACTTGTGAAAGCACTGTTAGAACTGAGATCAGTGTTGCTTTTCTCAGTACAAGCTTTACTTTGAAAGATAATCGCGTTCTTTTGAAAGATTATTAATTTCACGAAAGTTTTAGTACGAAACGCACATGCGTTACATTATAAAGACAAGCAGTTGTATGCGACATGTGAAAGCACTGTTAGAACTGAGATTAGTGTTGCTTTTCTCAGTACAAGCTTTACTTTGAAAGATAATCGCGTTCTTTTGAAAGTTTATTAATTTCACGAAAGCTTTAGTCTGAAACGCACATGCCTTTCTTCGTAAAGACAAGCAGTTGTTTGCTACGTGTGAAAGCACTGTTAGAACTGAGATCAGTGTTGCTTTTCTCAGTACAAGCTTTACTTTGAAAGATAATCGCGTTCTTTTTAAAGTTTATTAATTTCACGAAATCTTTAGGAAGAAACGCACATACGTTTCTTTGTCAAGACAAGCAGTTGTTTGATATGTGTGAAATCACTGTTAGAACTAAGATCAGTGTTGCTTTTCTCAGTACAAGCTTTACTTTGAAAGATAATCGCGTTCTTTTGAAAGTTTATTAATTTCACGAAAGCTTTAGTCTGAAACGCACATGCGTTTCTTCGTAAAGACAAGCAGTTGTTTGCTACGTGTGAAAGCACTGTTAGAACTGAGATCAGTGTTGCTTTTGTCAGTACAAGCTTTACTTTGAAAGATAATCACGTTCTTTTGAAAGTTTATTAATTTCACGAAAGCTTTAGGAAGAAACGCACATACGTTTCTTTGTCAAGACAAGCAGTTGTTTGATATGTGTGAAATCACTGTTAGAACTGAGGTCAGTGTTGCTTTTCTCAGTACAAGCTTTACTTTGAAAGATGATCGCGTTCTTTTGAAAGTTTATTAATTTCACGAAAGCTTTAGTCTGAAACGCACATGCGTTTCTTCCTAAAGACAAGCAGTTGTTTGCTTCGTGTGAAAGCACTGTTAGAACTGAGATCAGTGTTGCTTTTCTCAGTACAAGCTTTACTTTGAAAGATAATCGCGTTTTTTGAAAGATTATTAATTTCACGAAAGCTTTAGTACGAAACGCACATGCGTTACATTATAAAGACAAGCAGTTCTTTCCTACGTGTGAAAGCACTGTTAGAACTGAGATCAGTGTTGCTTTTCTCAGTACAAGCTTTACTTTGAAAGATAATCGCGTTCTTTTGAAAGTTTATTAATTTCATGAAAGCTTTAGTCTGAAACGCACATGCCTTTCTTCGTAAAGACAAGCAGTTGTTTGCTACGTGTGAAAGCACTGTTAGAACTGAGATCAGTGTTGCTTTTCTCAGTACAAGCTTTACTTTGAAAGATAATCGCGTTCTTGTGAAAGTTTATTAATTTCACGAAAGCTTTAGTAAGAAACGCACATGCGTTTCTTTGTAAAGACAGGTATTTGTTTGCTACGTGTGAAAGCACTGTTAGAACTGATATCAGTGTTGCTTTTCTCAGTCCATGCTTTACTTTGAAAGATAATCGCGTTCTTTGGAAAGATTATCAATTTCACGAAAGTTTTAGTACGAAACGCACATGCGTTACATTATAAAGACAAGCAGTTGTTTGCTACATGTGAAAGCACTGTTAGAACTGAGATTAGTGTTGCTTTTCTCAGTACAAGCTTTACTTTGAAAGATAATCGCGTTCTTTTGAAAGTTTATTAATTTCACGAAAGCTTTAGTCTGAAACGCACGTGCGTTTCTTCGTAAAGACAAGCAGTTGTTTGCTACGTGTGAAAGCACTGTTAGAACTGAGATCAGTGTTGCTTTTCTCAGTACAAGCTTTACTTTGAAAGATAATCGCGTTCTTTTGAAAGTTTATTAATTTCACGAAAGCTTTAGTCTGAAACGCACATGCGTTTCTTCCTAAAGACAAGCAGTTGTTTGCTTCGTGTGAAAGCACTGTTAGAACTGAGATCAGTGTTGCTTTTCTCAGTACAAGCTTTACTTTGAAAGATAATCGCGTTTTTTGAAAGATTATTAATTTCACGAAAGCTTTAGTACGAAACACACATGCGTTACATTATAAAGACAAGCAGTTGTTTGCTACGTGTGAAAGCACTGTTAGAACTGAGATCAGTGTTGCTTTTCTCAGTACAAGCTTTACTTTGAAAGATAATCGCGTTCTTTTGAAAGTTTATTAATTTCACGAAAGCTTTAGTCTGAAACGCACATGCCTTTCTTCGTAAAGACAAGCAGATGTTTGCTACGTGTGAAAGCACTGTTAGAACTGAGATCAGTGTTGCTTTTCTCAGTACAAGCTTTACTTTGAAAGATAATCGCGTTCTTTTGAAAGTTTATTAATTTTACGAAATCTTTAGGAAGAAACGCACATACGTTTCTTTGTCAAGACAAGCAGTTGTTTGATATGTGTGAAATCACTGTTAGAACTAAGATCAGTGTTGCTTTTCTCAGTACAAGCTTTACTTTGAAAGATAATCGCGTTCTTTTGAAAGTTTATTAATTTCACGAAAGCTTTAGTCTGAAACGCACATGCGTTTCTTCGTAAAGACAAGCAGTTGTTTGCTACGTGTGAAAGCACTGTTAAAACTGAGATCAGTGTTGCTTTTCTCAGTACAAGCTTTACTTAGAAAGATAATCGCGTTCTTTTGAAAGTTTATTAATTTCACGAAAGCTTTAGGAAGAAACGAACATGCGTTTCTTTGTCAAGACAAGCAGTTGTTTGCTACGTGTGAAAGCACTGTTAGAACTGAGATCAGTGTTGCTTTTCTCAGTACAAGCTTTACTTAGAAAGATAATCGCGTTCTTTTGAAAGTTTATTAATTTCACGAAAGCTTTAGGAAGAAACGAACATGCGTTTCTTTGTCAAGACAAGCAGTTGTTTGCTACGTGTGAAAGCACTGTTAGAACTGAGATCAGTGTTGCTTTTCTCAGTACAATCTTTACTTTGAAAGATAATCGCGTTCTTTTGAAAGTTTATTAATTTCACGAAAGCTTTAGTACGAAACGCACATGCGTTTCTTTGTAAAGACAAGCAGTTTTATCTACATGTGAAAGCACTGTTAGAACTGAGATCAGTGTTGCTTTTATCAGTACAAGCTTTACTTTGAAAGATAATCGCGTTTTTTGAAAGTTTATTAATTTCACGAAAGCTTTAGGAAGAAACGCACATGCGTTTCTTTATAAAGACAAGTAGGTATTTGTTACGTGTGAAAGCAATGTTAGAACAGAGATCAGTGTTGCTTTTCTCAGTACAAGCTTTACTTTGAAAGATAATCGCGTTCTTTTGAAAGTTTATTAATTTCACGAAAGCTTTAGTCTGAAACGCACATGCGTTTCTTCGTAAAGACAAGCAGTTGTTTGCTACGTGTGAAAGCACTGTTAGAACTGAGTTCAGTGTTGCTTTTCTCAGTACAAGCTTTACTTTGAAAGATAATCGCGTTCTTTTGAAAGTTTATTAATTTCACGAAAGCTTTAGGAAGAAACGCACATACGTTTCTTTGTCAAGACAAGCAGTTGTTTGATATGTGTGAAATCACTGTTAGAACTGAGATCAGTGTTGCTTTTCTCAGTACAAGCTTTACTTTGAAAGATAATCGCGTTCTTTTGAAAGTTTATTAATTTCACGAAAGCTTTAGTCTGAAACGCGCATGCGTTTCTTCGTAAAGACAAGCAGTTGTTTGCTACCTGTGAAAGCACTGTTAGAACTGAGATCAGTGTTGCTTTTCTCAGTACAAGCTTTACTTTGAAAGATAATCGCGTTCTTGTGAAAGTTTATTAATTTCACGAAAGCTTTAGTAAGAAACGCACATGCGTTTTTTTGTAAAGACAGGCAGTTGTTTGCTACTTGTGAAAGCACTGTTAGAACTGAGATCAGTGTTGCTTTTCTCAGTACAAGCTTTACTTTGAAAGATAATCGCGTTCTTTGGAAAGATTATTAATTTCACGAAAGTTTTAGTACGAAACGCACATGCGTTACATTATAAAGACAAGCAGTTGTTTGCTACATGTGAAAGCACTGTTAGAACTGAGATTAGTGTTGCTTTTCTCAGTACAAGCTTTACTTTGAAAGATAATCGCGTTCTTTTGAAAGTTTATTAATTTCACGAAAGCTTTAGTAAGAAACGCACATGCGTTACTTTGTCAAGACAAGCAGTTGTTTGATATGTGTGAAATCACTGTTAGAACTAAGATCAGTGTTGCTTTTCTCAGTACAAGCTTTACTTTGAAAGATAATCGCGTTCTTTTGAAAGTTTATTAATTTCACGAAAGCTTTAGTCTGAAACGCACATGCGTTTCTTCGTAAAGACAAGCAGTTGTTTGCTACGTGTGAAAGCACTGTTAAAACTGAGATCAGTGTTGCTTTTCTCAGTACAAGCTTTACTTAGAAAGATAATCGCGTTCTTTTGAAAGTTTATTAATTTCACGAAAGCTTTAGGAAGAAACGAACATGCGTTTCTTTGTCAAGACAAGCAGTTGTTTGCTACGTGTGAAAGCACTGTTAGAACTGAGATCAGTGTTGCTTTTCTCAGTACAATCTTTACTTTGAAAGATAATCGCGTTCTTTTGAAAGTTTATTAATTTCACGAAAGCTTTAGGAAGAAACGCACATGCGTTTCTTTGTAAAGACAAGCAGTTTTTTGCTACATGTGAAAGCACTGTTAGAACTGAGATCAGTGTTGCTTTTCTCAGTACAAGCTTTACTTTGAAAGATAATCGCGTTTTTTGAAAGTTTATTAATTTCACGAAAGCTTTAGGAAGAAACGCACATGCGTTTCTTTATAAAGACAAGTAGGTATTTGTTATGTGTGAAAGCACTGTTAGAACTGAGATCAGTGTTGCTTTTGTCAGTACAAGCTTTACTTTGAAAGATAATCACGTTCTTTTGAAAGTTTATTAATTTCACGAAAGCTTTAGGAAGAAACGCACATGCGTTTCTTTGTAAAGACAAGCAGTTGTTTGCTACATGTGAAAGCACTGTTAGAACAGAGATCAGTGTTGCTTCTCTCAGTACAAGCTTTACTTTGAAAGATAATCGCGTTCTTTTGAAAGTTTATTAATTTCACGAAAGCTTTAGGAAGAAACGCACATACGTTTCTTTGTCAAGACAAGCAGTTGTTTGATATGTGTGAAATCACTATTAGAACTAAGATCAGTGTTGCTTTTCTCAGGACAAGCTTTACTTTGAAAGATAATCGCGTTCTTTTGAAAGTTTATTAATTTCACGAAAGCTTTAGTCTGAAACGCACATGCGTTTCTTCGTAAAGACAAGCAGTTGTTTGCTACGTGTGAAAGCACTGTTAGAACTGAGATGTGTGTTCCTTTTCTCAGTACAAGCTTTACTTTGAAAGATAATCTTGTTCTTTTGAAAGTTTATTAATTTCACGAAAGCATTAGGTAGAAACGCACATGCGTTATATTATAAAGACAAGCAGTTGTTTGCTACATGTGAAAGCACTGTTAGAACTGAGATCAGTGTTGCTTTTCTCAGTACAATCTTTACTTTGAAAGATAATCGCGTTCTTTTGAAAGTTTATTAATTTCACGAAAGCTTTAGGAAGAAACGCACATACGTTTCTTTGTAAAGACAAGTAGGTATTTGTTACGTGTGAAAGCACTGTTAGAACTGAGATCAGTGTTGCTTTTCTCATTACAAGCTTTACTTTGAAAGACAATCGCGTTCTTTTGAAAGTTTATTAATTTCACGAAAGCTTTAGTCTGAAACGCACGTGCGTTTCTTCGTAAAGACAAGCAGTTGTTTGCTACGTGTGAAAGCACTGTTAGAACTGAGATCAGTGTTGCTTTTCTCAGTACAAGCTTTACTTTGAAAGATAATCGCGTTCTTTTGAAAGTTTATTAATTTCACGAAAGCTTTAGGAAGAAACGCACATACGTTTCTTTGTCAAGACAAGCAGTTGTTTGATACGTGTGAAATCACTGTTAGAACTAAGATCAGTGTTGCTTTTCTCAGTACAAGCTTTACTTTGAAAGATAATCGCGTTCTTTTGAAAGTTTATTAATTTCACGAAAGCATTAGGTAGAAACGCACATGCGTTACATTATAAAGACAAGCAGTTGTTTGCTACATGTGAAAGCACTGTTAGAACTGAGATTAGTGTTGCTTTTCTCAGTACAAGCTTTACTTTGAAAGATAATCGCGTTCTTTTGAAATTTTATTAATTTCACGAAAGCTTTAGTAAGAAACGCACATGCGTTACTTTGTCAAGACAAGCAGTTGTTTGCTACGTGTGAAAGCACTGTTAGAACTGAGATCAGTGTTGCTTTTCTCAGTACAAGCTTTACTTTGAAAGATAATCACGTTCTTTTGAAAGTTTATTAATTTCACGAAAGCTTTAGGAAGAAACGCACATGCGTTTCTTCGTAAAGACAAGCAGTTGTTTGCTACATGTGAAAGCACTGTTAGAACAGAGATCAGTGTTGCTTCTCTCAGTACAAGCTTTACTTTGAAAGATAATCGCGTTCTTTTGAAAGTTTATTAATTACACGAAAGCTTTAGGAAGAAACACACATGCGTTTCTTTGTAAAGACAAGTCGGTATTTGTTACGTGTGAAAGCACTGTTAGAACTGAGATCAGTGTTGCTTTTCTCAGTACAAGCTTTACTTTGAAAGACAATCGCGTTCTTTTGAAAGTTTATTAATTTCACGAAAGCTTTAGTCTGAAACGCACATGCGTTTCTTCGTAAAGACAAGCAGCTGTTTGCTACGTGTGAAAGCACTGTTAGAACTTAGATGAGTGTTCCTTTTCTCAGTACAAGCTTTACTTTGAAAGATAATCGCGTTCTTTTTAAAGTTTATTAATTTCACGAAAGCTTTAGTCTGAAACGCACATGCGTTTCTTCGTAAAGACAAGCAGTTGTTTGCTACGTGTGAAAGCACTGTTAGAACTGAGATCAGTGTTGCTTTTCTCAGTACAAGCTTTACTTTGACAGATAATGGCTTTCTTGTGAAAGTTTATTAATTTCACGAAAGCTTTAGTAAGAAACGCACATGCGTTTCTTTGTAAAGACAGGTAGTTGTTTGCTACTTGTGAAAGCACTGTTAGAACTGAGATCAGTGTTGCTTTTCTCAGTACAAGCTTTACTTTGAAAGATAATCGCGTTCTTTTGAAAGATTATTAATTTCACGAAAGTTTTAGTACGAAACGCACATGCGTTACATTATAAAGACAAGCAGTTGTTTGCGACATGTGAAAGCACTGTTAGAACTGAGATTAGTGTTGCTTTTCTCAGTACAAGCTTTACTTTGAAAGATAATCGCGTTCTTTTGAAAGTTTATTAATTTCACGAAAGCTTTAGTCTGAAACGCACATGCCTTTCTTCGTAAAGACAAGCAGTTGTTTGCTACGTGTGAAAGCACTGTTAGAACTGAGATCAGTGTTGCTTTTCTCAGTACAAGCTTTACTTTGAAAGATAATCGCGTTCTTTTTAAAGTTTATTAATTTCACGAAATCTTTAGGAAGAAACGCACATACGTTTCTTTGTCAAGACAAGCAGTTGTTTGATATGTGTGAAATCACTGTTAGAACTAAGATCAGTGTTGCTTTTCTCAGTACAAGCTTTACTTTGAAAGATAATCGCGTTCTTTTGAAAGTTTATTAATTTCACGAAAGCTTTAGTCTGAAACGCACATGCGTTTCTTCGTAAAGACAAGCAGTTGTTTGCTACGTGTGAAAGCACTGTTAGAACTGAGATCAGTGTTGCTTTTGTCAGTACAAGCTTTACTTTGAAAGATAATCACGTTCTTTTGAAAGTTTATTAATTTCACGAAAGCTTTAGGAAGAAACGCACATACGTTTCTTTGTCAAGACAAGCAGTTGTTTGATATGTGTGAAATCACTGTTAGAACTGAGGTCAGTGTTGCTTTTCTCAGTACAAGCTTTACTTTGAAAGATGATCGCGTTCTTTTGAAAGTTTATTAATTTCACGAAAGCTTTAGTCTGAAACGCACATGCGTTTCTTCCTAAAGACAAGCAGTTGTTTGCTTCGTGTGAAAGCACTGTTAGAACTGAGATCAGTGTTGCTTTTCTCAGTACAAGCTTTACTTTGAAAGATAATCGCGTTTTTTGAAAGATTATTAATTTCACGAAAGCTTTAGTACGAAACGCACATGCGTTACATTATAAAGACAAGCAGTTCTTTCCTACGTGTGAAAGCACTGTTAGAACTGAGATCAGTGTTGCTTTTCTCAGTACAAGCTTTACTTTGAAAGATAATCGCGTTCTTTTGAAAGTTTATTAATTTCATGAAAGCTTTAGTCTGAAACGCACATGCCTTTCTTCGTAAAGACAAGCAGTTGTTTGCTACGTGTGAAAGCACTGTTAGAACTGAGATCAGTGTTGCTTTTCTCAGTACAAGCTTTACTTTGAAAGATAATCGCGTTCTTGTGAAAGTTTATTAATTTCACGAAAGCTTTAGTAAGAAACGCACATGCGTTTCTTTGTAAAGACAGGTATTTGTTTGCTACGTGTGAAAGCACTGTTAGAACTGATATCAGTGTTGCTTTTCTCAGTCCATGCTTTACTTTGAAAGATAATCGCGTTCTTTGGAAAGATTATCAATTTCACGAAAGTTTTAGTACGAAACGCACATGCGTTACATTATAAAGACAAGCAGTTGTTTGCTACATGTGAAAGCACTGTTAGAACTGAGATTAGTGTTGCTTTTCTCAGTACAAGCTTTACTTTGAAAGATAATCGCGTTCTTTTGAAAGTTTATTAATTTCACGAAAGCTTTAGTCTGAAACGCACGTGCGTTTCTTCGTAAAGACAAGCAGTTGTTTGCTACGTGTGAAAGCACTGTTAGAACTGAGATCAGTGTTGCTTTTCTCAGTACAAGCTTTACTTTGAAAGATAATCGCGTTCTTTTGAAAGTTTATTAATTTCACGAAAGCTTTAGGAAGAAACGCACATACGTTTCTTTGTCAAGACAATTAGTTGTTTGATATGTGTGAAATCACTGTTAGAACTGAGGTCAGTGTTGCTTTTCTCAGTACAAGCTTTACTTAGAAAGATAATCGCGTTCTTTTGAAAGTTTATTAATTTCACGAAAGCTTTAGTCTGAAACGCACATGCGTTTCTTCCTAAAGACAAGCAGTTGTTTGCTTCGTGTGAAAGCACTGTTAGAACTGAGATCAGTGTTGCTTTTCTCAGTACAAGCTTTACTTTGAAAGATAATCGCGTTTTTTGAAAGATTATTAATTTCACGAAAGCTTTAGTACGAAACGCACATGCGTTACATTATAAAGACAAGCAGTTGTTTGCTACGTGTGAAAGCACTGTTAGAACTGAGATCAGTGTTGCTTTTGTCAGTACAAGCTTTACTTTGAAAGATAATCACGTTCTTTTGAAAGTTTATTAATTTCACGAAAGCTTTAGGAAGAAACGCACATGCGTTTCTTTGTAAAGACAAGCAGTTGTTTGCTACGTGTGAAAGCACTGTTAAAACTGAGATCAGTGTTGCTTTTCTCAGTACAAGCTTTACTTAGAAAGATAATCGCGTTCTTTTGAAAGTTTATTAATTTCACGAAAGCTTTAGGAAGAAACGAACATGCGTTTATTTGTCAAGACAAGCAGTTGTTTGCTACGTGTGAAAGCACTGTTAGAACTGAGATCAGTGTTGCTTTTCTCAGTACAATCTTTACTTTGAAAGATAATCGCGTTCTTTTGAAAGTTTATTAATTTCACGAAAGCTTTAGGAAGAAACGCACATGCGTTTCTTTGTAAAGACAAGCAGTTTTTTGCTACATGTGAAAGCACTGTTAGAACTGAGATCAGTGTTGCTTTTCTCAGTACAAGCTTTACTTTGAAAGATAATCGCGTTTTTTGAAAGTTTATTAATTTCACGAAAGCTTTAGGAAGAAACGCACATGCGATTCTTTATAAAGACAAGTAGGTATTTGTTACGTGTGAAAGCACTGTTAGAACTGAGATCAGTGTTGCTTTTGTCAGTACAAGCTTTACTTTGAAAGATAATCACGTTCTTTTGAAAGTTTATTAATTTCACGAAAGCTTTAGGAAGAAACGCACATGCGTTTCTTTGTAAAGACAAGCAGTTGTTTGCTACATGTGAAAGCACTGTTAGAACTGAGATCAGTGTTGCTTTTCTCAGTACAAGCTTTACTTTGAAAGATAATCGCGTTCTTTTGAAAGTTTATTAATTTCACGAAGCTTTAGTCTGAAACGCGCATGCGTTTCTTCGTAAAGACAAGCAGTTGTTTGCTACCTGTGAAAGCACTGTTAGAACTGAGATCAGTGTTGCTTTTCTCAGTACAAGCTTTACTTTGAAAGATAATCGCGTTCTTTTGAAAGTTTATTAATTTCACGAAAGCTTTAGTAAGAAACGCACATGCATTTCTTTGTAAAGACAGGCAGTTGTTTGCTACTTGTGAAATCACTGTTAGAACTGAGATCAGTGTTGCTTGTCTCAGTACAAGCTTTACTTTGAAAGATAATCGCGTTCTTTGGAAAGATTATCAATTTCACGAAAGTTTTAGTACGAAACGCACATGCGTTACATTATAAAGACAAGCAGTTGTTTGCTACATGTGAAAGCACTGTTAGAACTGAGATTAGTGTTGCTTTTCTCAGTACAAGCTTTACTTTGAAAGATAATCGCGTTCTTTTGAAAGTTTATTAATTTCACGAAAGCTTTAGTAAGAAACGCACATGCGTTACTTTGTCAAGACAAGCAGTTGTTTGCTACGTGTGAAAGCACTGTTAGAACTGAGATCAGTGTTGCTTTTCTCAGTACAAGCTTTACTTTGAAAGATAATCACGTTCTTTTGAAAGTTTATTAATTTCACGAAAGCTTTAGGAAGAAACGCACATGCGTTTCTTTGTAAAGACAAGCAGTTGTTTGCTACATGTGAAAGCACTGTTAGAACAGAGATCAGTGTTGCTTCTCTCAGTACAAGCTTTACTTTGAAAGATAATCGCGTTCTTTTGAAATTTTATTAATTTCACGAAAGCTTTAGGAAGAAACGCAAATACGTTTCTTTGTAAAGACAAGTAGGTATTTGTTACGTGTGAAAGCACTGTTAGAACTGAGATCAGTGTTGCTTTTCTCAGTACAAGCTTTACTTTGAAAGACAATCGCGTTCTTTTGAAAGTTTATTAATTTCACGAAAGCTTTAGTCTGAAACGCACGTGCGTTTCTTCGTAAAGACAAGCAGTTGTTTGCTACGTGTGAAAGCACTGTTAGAACTGAGATGAGTGTTCCTTTTCTCAGTACAAGCTTTACTTTGAAAGATAATCGCGTTCTTTTGAAAGTTTATTAATTTCACGAAAGCTTTAGGAAGAAACGCACATGCGTTTCTTCGTAAAGACAAGCAGTTGTTTGCTACGTGTGAAAGCACTGTTAGAACTGAGATCAGTGTTGCTTTTCTCAGTACAAGCTTTACTTTGAAAGATAATCGCGTTCTTTTGAAAGATTATTAATTTCACGAAAGCTTTAGGAAGAAACGCACATGCGTTACATTATAAAGACAAGCAGTTGTTTGCTACATGTGAAAGCACTGTTAGAACTGAGATCAGTGTTGCTTTTCTCAGTACAAGCTTAACTTTGAAAGATAATCGCGTTCTTTTGAAAGTTTATTAATTTCACGAAAGCTTTAGTCTGAAACGCACGTGCGTTTCTTCGTAAAGACAAGCAGTTGTTTGCTACGTGTGAAAGCACTGTTAGAACTGAGATGAGTGTTCCTTTTCTCAGTACAAGCTTTACTTTGAAAGATAATCGCGTTCTTTTGTAAGTTTATTATTTTCACGAAAGCTTTAGGAAGAAACGCACATGCGTTTCTTCGTAAAGACAAGCAGTTGTTTGCTACGTGTGAAAGCACTGTTAGAACTGAGATCAGTGTTGCTTTTCTCAGTACAAGCTTTACTTTGAAAGATAATCGCGTTCTTTTGAAAGTTTATTAATTTCACGAAAGCTTTAGTACGAAACGCACATGCGTTACATTATAAAGATAAGCAGTTGTTTGCTACATGTGAAAGCACTGTTAGAACTGAGATCAGTGTTGCTTTTCTCAGTACAAGCTTAACTTTGAAAGATAATCGCGTTCTTTTGAAAGTTTATTAATTTCACGAAAGCTTTAGGAAGAAACGCACATACGTTTCTTTGTCAAGACAAGCAGTTGTTTGATATGTGTGAAATCACTGTTAGAACTGAGATCAGTGTTGCTTTTCTCATTACAAGCTTTACTTTGAAAGATAATCGCGTTCTTTTGAAAGTTTATTAATTTCACGAAAGCTTTAGTCTGAAACGCACATGCGTTTCTTCCTAAAGACAAGCAGTTGTTTGCTTCGTGTGAAAGCACTGTTAGAACTGAGATCAGTGTTGCTTTTCTCAGTACAAGCTTTACTTTGAAAGATAATCGCGTTTTTTGAAAGATTATTAATTTCACGAAAGCTTTAGTACGAAACGCACATGCGTTACATTATAAAGACAAGCAGTTCTTTCCTACGTGTGAAAGCACTGTTGGAACTGAGATCAGTGTTGCTTTTCTCAGTACAAGCTTTACTTTGAAAGATAATCGCGTTCTTTTGAAAGTTTATTAATTTCACGAAAGCTTTAGTCTGAAACGCACATGCCTTTCTTCGTAAAGACAAGCAGTTGTTTGCTACGTGTGAAAGCACTGTTAGAACTGAGATCAGTGTTGCTTTTCTCAGTACAAGCTTTACTTTGAAAGATAATCGTGTTCTTTTGAAAGTTTATTAATTTCACGAAATCTTTAGGAAGAAACGCACATACGTTTCTTTGTCAAGACAAGCAGTTGTTTGATATGTGTGAAATCACTGTTAGAACTAAGATCAGTGTTGCTTTTCTCAGTACAAGCTTTACTTTGAAAGATAATCGCGTTCTTTTGAAAGTTTATTAATTTCACGAAAGCTTTAGTCTGAAACGCACATGCGTTTCTTCGTAAAGACAAGCAGTTGTTTGCTACGTGTGAAAGCACTGTTAAAACTGAGATCAGTGTTGCTTTTCTCAGTACAAGCTTTACTTAGAAAGATAATCGCGTTCTTTTGAAAGTTTATTAATTTCACGAAAGCTTTAGGAAGTAACGAACATGCGTTTCTTTGTCAAGACAAGCAGTTGTTTGCTACGTGTGAAAGCACTGTTAGAACTGAGATCAGTGTTGCTTTTCTCAGTAAAATCTTTACTTTGAAAGATAATCGCGTTCTTTTGAAAGTTTATTAATTTCACGAAAGCTTTAGGAAGAAACGCACATGCGTTTCTTTGTAAAGACAAGCAGTTTTTTGCTACATGTGAAAGCACTGTTAGAACTGAGATCAGTGTTGCTTTTCTCAGTACAAGCTTTACTTTGAAAGATAATCGCGTTTTTTGAAAGTTTATTAATTTCACGAAAGCTTTAGGAAGAAACGCACATGCGTTTCTTTATAAAGACAAGTAGGTATTTGTTACGTGTGAAAGCACTGTTAGAACTGAGATCAGTGTTGCTTTTCTCAGTACAAGCTTTACTTTGAAAGATAATCGCGTTCTTTTGAAAGTTTATTAATTTCACGAAAGCTTTAGTCTGAAACGCACATGCGTTTCTTCGTAAAGACAAGCAGTTGTTTGCTACGTGTGAAAGCACTGTTAGAACTGAGTTCAGTGTTGCTTTTCTCAGTACAAGCTTTACTTTGAAAGATAATCGCGTTCTTTTGAAAGTTTATTAATTTCACGAAAGCTTTAGGAAGAAACGCACATACGTTTCTTTGTCAAGACAAGCAGTTGTTTGATATGTGTGAAATCACTGTTAGAACTGAGATCAGTGTTGCTTTTCTCAGTACAAGCTTTACTTTGAAAGATAATCGCGTTCTTTTGAAAGTTTATTAATTTCACGAAAGCTTTAGTCTGAAACACGCATGCGTTTCTTCGTAAAGACAAGCAGTTGTTTGCTACCTGTGAAAGCACTGTTAGAACTGAGATCAGTGTTGCTTTTCTCAGTACAAGCTTTACTTTGTAAGATAATCGCGTTCTTGTGAAAGTTTATTAATTTCACGAAAGCTTTAGTAAGAAACGCACATGCGTTTTTTTGTAAAGACAGGCAGTTGTTTGCTACTTGTGAAGGCACTGTTAGAACTGAGATCAGTGTTGCTTTTCTCAGTACAAGCTTTACTTTGAAAGATAATCGCGTTCTTTGGAAAGATTATTAATTTCACGAAAGTTTTAGTACGAAACGCACATGCCTTACATTATAAAGACAAGCAGTTGTTTGCTACATGTGAAAGCACTGTTAGAACTGAGATTAGTGTTGCTTTTCTCAGTACAAACTTTACTTTGAAAGATAATCGCGTTCTTTTGAAAGTTTATTAATTTCACGAAAGCTTTAGTAAGAAACGCACATGCGTTACTTTGTCAAGACAAGCAGTTGTTTGCTACGTGTGAAAGCACTGTTAGAACTGAGATCAGTGTTGCTTTTCTCAGTACAAGCTTTACTTTGGAAGATAATCGCGTTCTTTTGAAAGATTATTAATTTCACGAAAGTTTTAGTACGAAACGCACATGCGTTACATTATAAAGACAAGCAGTTGTTTGCGACATGTGAAAGCACTGTTAGAACTGAGATTAGTGTTGCTTTTCTCAGTACAAGCTTTACTTTGAACGATAATCGCGTTCTTTTGAAAGTTTATTAATTTCACGAAAGCTTTAGTAAGAAACGCACATGCGTTTCTTTGTAAAGACAGGCAGTTGTTTGCTACTTGTGAAATCACTGTTAGAACTGAGATCAGTGTTGCTTTTCTCAGTACAAGCTTTACTTTGAAAGATAATCGCGTTGTTTGGAAAGATTATCAATTTCACGAAAGTTTTAGAACGAAACGCATATGCGTTACATTATAAAGACAAGCAGTTGTTTGCTACATGTGAAAGCACTGTTAGAACTGAGATTAGTGTTGCTTTTCTCAGTACAAGCTTTACTTTGAAAGATAATCGCGTTCTTTTGAAAGTTTATTAATTTCACGAAAGCTTTAGTAAGAAACGCACATGCGTTACTTTGTCAAGACAAGCAGTTGTTTGCTACATGTGAAAGCACTGTTAGAACTGAGATCAGTGTTGCTTTTCTCAGTACAAGCTTTACTTTGAAAGATAATCACGTTCTTTTGAAAGTTTATTAATTTCACGAAAGCTTTAGGAAGAAACGCACATGCGTTTCTTTGTAAAGACAAGCAGTTGTTTGCTACATGTGAAAGCACTGTTAGAACAGAGATCAGTGTTGCTTCTCTCAGTACAAGCTTTACTTTGAAAGATAATCGCGTTCTTTTGAAATTTTATTAATTTCACGAAAGCTTTAGGATGAAACGCACATACGTTTCTTTGTAAAGACAAGTAGGTATTTGTTACGTGTGAAAGCACTGTTAGAACTGAGATCAGTGTTGCTTTTCTCAGTACAAGCTTTACTTTGAAAGACAATCGCGTTCTTTTGAAAGTTTATTAATTTCACGAAAGCTTTAGTCTGAAACGCACGTGCGTTTCTTCGTAAAGACAAGCAGTTGTTTGCTACGTGTGAAAGCACTGTTAGATCTGAGATGAGTGTTCCTTTTCTCAGTACAAGCTTTACTTTGAAAGATAATCGCGTTCTTTGAAAGTTTATTAATTTCACGAAAGCTTTAGGAAGAAACGCACATGCGTTTCTTCGTAAAGACAAGCAGTTGTTTGCTACGTGTGAAAGCACTGTTAGAACTGAGATCAGTGTTGCTTTTCTCAGTACAAGCTTAACTTTGAAAGATAATCGCGTTCTTTGGAAAGATTATTAATTTCACGAAAGCTTTAGTACGAAACGCACATGCGTTACATTATAAAGACAAGCAGTTGTTTGCTACATGTGAAAGCACTGTTAGAACTGAGATCAGTGTTGCTTTTCTCAGTACAAGCTTTACTTTGAAAGATAATCGCGTTCTTTTGAAAGTTTATTAATTTCACGAAAGCTTTAGTACGAAACGCACATGCGTTACATTATAAAGACAAGCAGTTCTTTCCTACGTGTGAAAGCACTGTTAGAACTGAGATGAGTGTTCCTTTTCTCAGTACAAGCTTTACTTTGAAAGATAATCGCGTTCTTTTGAAAGTTTATTAATTTCACGAAAGCTTTAGGAAGAAAAGCACATACGTTTCTTTGTCAAGACAAGCAGTTTTTTGATATGTGTGAAATCACTGTTAGAACTAAGATCAGTGTTGCTTTTCTCAGTACAAGCTTTACTTTGAAAGATAATCGCGTTCTTTTGAAAGTTTATTAATTTCACGAAAGCTTTAGTCTGAAACGCACATGCGTTTCTTCGTAAAGACAAGCAGTTGTTTGCTACGTGTGAAAGCACTGTTAAAACTGAGATCAGTGTTGCTTTTCTCAGTACAAGCTTTACTTAGAAAGATAATCGCGTTCTTTTGAAAGTTTATTAATTTCACGAAAGCTTTAGGAAGAAACGAACATGCGTTTCTTTGTCAAGAGAAGCAGTTGTTTGCTACGTGTGAAAGCACTGTTAGAACTGAGATCAGTGTTGCTTTTCTCAGTACAATCTTTACTTTGAAAGATAATCGCGTTCTTTTGAAAGTTTATTAATTTCACGAAAGCTTTAGGAAGAAACGCACATGCGTTTCTTTGTAAAGACAAGCAGTTTTTTGCTACATGTGAAAGCACTGTTTGAACTGAGATCAGTGTTGCTTTTCTCAGTACAAGCTTTACTTTGAAAGATAATCGCGTTTTTTGAAAGTTTATTAATTTCACGAAAGCTTTAGGAAGAAACGCACATACGTTTCTTTGTCAAGACAAGCAGTTGTTTGATATGTGTGAAATCACTGTTAGAATTGAGATCAGTGTTGCTTTTCTCAGTACAAGCTTTACTTTGAAAGATAATCGCGTTCTTTTGAAAGTTTATTAATTTCACGAAAGCTTTAGTCTGAAACGCACGTGCGTTTCTTCGTAAAGACAAGCAGTTGTTTGCTACCTGTGAAAGCACTGTTAGAACTGAGATCAGTGTTGCTTTTCTCAGTACAAGCTTTACTTTGAAAGATAATCGCGTTCTTTTGAAAGTTTATTAATTTTACGAAAGCTTTAGTAAGAAACGCACATGCGTTTTTTTGTAAAGACAGGCAGTTGTTTGCTACGTGTGAAAGCACTGTTAGAACTGAGATCAGTGTTGCTTTTCTCAGTACAAGCTTTACTTTGAAAGATAATCGCGTTCTTTGGAAAGATTATTAATTTCACGAAAGTTTTAGTACGAAACGCACATGCGTTACATTATAAAGACAAGCAGTTGTTTGCTACATGTGAAAACACTGTTAGAACTGAGATTAGTGTTGCTTTTCTCAGTACAAGCTTTACTTTTAAAGATAATCGCGTTCTTTTGAAAGTTTATTAATTTCACGAAAGCTTTAGTAAGAAACGCACATGCGTTACTTTGTCAAGACAAGCAGTTGTTTGCTACATGTGAAAGCACTGTTAGAACTGAGATCAGTGTTGCTTTTCTCAGTACAAGCTTTACTTTGAAAGATAATCACGTTCTTTTGAAAGTTTATTAATTTCACGAAAGCTTTAGGAAGAAACGCACATGCGTTTCTTTGTAAAGACAAGCAGTTGTTTGCTACATGTGAAAGCACTGTTAGAACAGAGATCAGTGTTGCTTCTCTCAGTACAAGCTTTACTTTGAAAGATAATCGCGTTCTTTTGAAAGTTTATTAATTTCACGAAAGCTTTAGGAAGAAACGCACATGCGTTTCTTTGTAAAGACAAGTCGGTATTTGTTACGTGTGAAAGCACTGTTAGAACTGAGATCAGTGTTGCTTTTCTCAGTACAAGCTTTACTTTGAAAGACAATCGCGTTCTTTTGAAAGTTTATTAATTTCACGAAAGCTTTAGTCTGAAACGCACATGCGTTTCTTCGTAAAGACAAGCAGTTGTTTGCTACGTGTGAAAGCACTGTTAGAACTGAGATGAGTGTTCCTTTTCTCAGTACAAGCTTTACTTTGAAAGATAATCGCGTTCTTTTGAAGGTTTATTAATTTCACGAAAGCTTTAGGAAGAAACGCACATGCGTTTCTTTGTCAAGACAAGCAGTTGTTTGATACGTGTGAAATCACTGTTAGAACTGAGATGAGGGTTCCTTTTCTCAGTACAAGCTTTACTTTGAAAGATAATCGCGTTCTTTTGAAAGTTTATTAATTTCACGAAAGCTTTAGGAAGAAACGCACATGCGTTTCTTCGTAAAGACAAGCAGTTGTTTGCTACGTGTGAAAGCACTGTTAGAACTGAGATGTGTGTTCCTTTTCTCAGTACAATCTTTACTTTGAAAGTAAATCGCGTTCTTTTGAAAGTTTATTAATTTCACGAAAGCTTTAGGAAGAAACGCACATACATTTCTTTGTCAAGACAAGCAGTTGTTTGATATGTGTGAAATCACTGTTAGGACTGAGGTCAGTGTTGCTTTTCTCAGTACAAGCTTTACTTTGAAAGATAATCGCGTTCTTTTGAAAGTTTATTAATTTCACGAAAGCTTTAGGAAGAAACGCACATACGTTTCTTTGTCAAGACAAGCAGTTGTTTGATATGTGTGAAATCACTGTTAGAACTGAGATCAGTGTTGCTTTTCTCAGTACAAGCTTTACTTTGAAAGATAATCGCGTTCTTTTGAAAGTTTATTAATTTCACGAAAGCTTTAGTCTGAAACGCACATGCGTTTCTTCCTAAAGACAAGCAGTTGTTTGCTTCGTGTGAAAGCACTGTTAGAACTGAGATCAGTGTTGCTTTTCTCAGTACAAGCTTTACTTTGAAAGATAATCGCGTTTTTTGAAAGATTATTAATTTCACGAAAGCTTTAGTACGAAACGCACATGCGTTACATTATAAAGACAAGCAGTTCTTTCCTACGTGTGAAAGCACCGTTAGAACTGAGATCAGTGTTGCTTTTCTCAGTACAAGCTTTACTTTGAAAGATAATCGCGTTCTTTTGAAAGTTTATTAATTTCACGAAAGCTTTAGTCTGAAACGCACATGCCTTTCTTCGTAAAGACAAGCAGTTGTTTGCTACGTGTGAAAGCACTGTTAGAACTGAGATCAGTGTTGCTTTTCTCAGTACAAGCTTTACTTTGAAAGATAATCGCGTTCTTTTGAAAGTTTATTAATTTCACGAAAGCTTTAGTCTGAAACGCACATGCGTTTCTTCGTACAGACAAGCAGTTGTTTGCTACGTGTGAAAGCACTGTTAAAACTGAGATCAGTGTTGCTTTTCTCAGTACAAGCTTTACTTTGAAAGATAATCGCGTTTTTTGAAAGATTATTAATTTCACGAAAGCTTTAGTACGAAACGCACATGCGTTACATTATAAAGACAAGCAGTTCTTTCCTACGTGTGAAAGCACTGTTAGAACTGAGATCAGTGTTGCTTTTCTCAGTACAAGCTTTACTTTGAAAGATAATCGCGTTCTTTTGAAAGTTTATTAATTTCACGAAAGCTTTAGTCTGAAACGCACATGCCTTTCTTCGTAAAGACAAGCAGTTGTTTGCTACGTGTGAAAGCACTGTTAGAACTGAGATCAGTGTTGCTTTTCTCAGTACAAGCTTTACTTTGAAAGATAATCGCGTTCTTTTGAAAGTTTATTAATTTCACGAAATCTTTAGGAAGAAAAGCACATACGTTTCTTTGTCAAGACAAGCAGTTGTTTGATATGTGTGAAATCACTGTTAGAACTAAGATCAGTGTTGCTTTTCTCAGTACAAGCTTTACTTTGAAAGATAATCGCGTTCTTTTGAAAGTTTATTAATTTCACGAAAGCTTTAGTCTGAAACGCACATGCGTTTCTTCGTAAAGACAAGCAGTTGTTTGCTACGTGTGAAAGCACTGTTAAAACTGAGATCAGTGTTGCTTTTCTCAGTACAAGCTTTACTTAGAAAGATAATCGCGTTCTTTTGAAAGTTTATTAATTTCACGAAAGCTTTAGGAAGAAACGAACATGCGTTTCTTTGTCAAGACAAGCAGTTGTTTGCTACGTGTGAAAGCACTGTTAGAACTGAGATCAGTGTTGCTTTTCTCAGTACAATCTTTACTTTGAAAGATAATCGCGTTCTTTTGAAAGTTTATTAATTTCACGAAAGCTTTAGGAAGAAACGCACATGCGTTTCTATGTAAAGACAAGCAGTTTTTTGCTACATGTGAAAGCACTGTTAGAACTGAGATCAGTGTTGCTTTTCTCAGTACAAGCTTTACTTTGAAAGATAAACGCGTTTTTTGAAAGTTTATTAATTTCACGAAAGCTTTAGGAAGAAACGAACATGCGTTTCTTTGTCAAGAGAAGCAGTTGTTTGCTACGTGTGAAAGCACTGTTAGAACTGAGATCAGTGTTGCTTTTCTCAGTACAATCTTTACTTTGAAAGATAATCGCGTTCTTTTGAAAGTTTATTAATTTCACGAAAGCTTTAGGAAGAAACGCACATGCGTTTCTTTGTAAAGACAAGCAGTTTTTTGCTACATGTGAAAGCACTGTTAGAACTGAGATCAGTGTTGCTTTTCTCAGTACAAGCTTTACTTTGAAAGATAATCGCGTTCTTTTGAAAGTTTATTAATTTCACGAAAGCTTTAGTCTGAAACGCACATGCGTTTCTTCGTAAAGACAAGCAGTTGTTTGCTACGTGTGAAAGCACTGTTAGAACTGAGTTCAGTGTTGCTTTTCTCAGTACAAGCTTTACTTTGAAAGATAATCGCGTTCTTTTGAAAGTTTATTAATTTCACGAAAGCTTTAGGAAGAAACGCACATACGTTTCTTTGTCAAGACAAGCAGTTGTTTGATATGTGTGAAATCACTGTTAGAACTGAGATCAGTGTTGCTTTTCTCAGTACAAGCTTTACTTTGAAAGATAATCGCGTTCTTTTGAAAGTTTATTAATTTCACGAAAGCTTTAGTCTGAAACGCGCATGCGTTTCTTCGTAAAGACAAGCAGTTGTTTGCTACGTGTGAAAGCACTGTTAGAACTGAGATCAGTGTTGCTTTTCTCAGTACAAGCTTTACTTTGAAAGATAATCGCGTTCTTTGGAAAGATTATTAATTTAACGAAAGTTTTAGTACGAAACGCACATGCGTTACATTATAAAGACAAGCAGTTGTTTGCTACATGTGAAAACACTGTTAGAACTGAGATTAGTGTTGCTTTTCTCAGTACAAGCTTTACTTTGAAAGATAATCACGTTCTTTTGAAAGTTTATTAATTTCACGAAAGCTTTAGGAAGAAACGCACATGCGTTTCTTTGTAAAGACAAGCAGTTGTTTGCTACATGTGAAAGCACTGTTAGAACAGAGATCAGTGTTGCTTCTCTCAGTACAAGCTTTACTTTGAAAGATAATCGCGTTCTTTTGACAGTTTATTAATTTCACGAAAGCTTTAGGAAGAAACGCACATGCGTTTCTTTGTAAAGACAAGTCGGTATTTGTTACGTGTGAAAGCACTGTTAGAACTGAGATCAGTGTTGCTTTTCTCAGTACAAGCTTTACTTTGAAAGACAATCGCATTCTTTTGAAAGTTTATTAATTTCACGAAAGCTTTAGTCTGAAACGCACATGCGTTTCTTCGTAAAGACAAGCAGTTGTTTGCTACGTGTGAAAGCACTGTTAGAACTGAGATGAGTGTTCCTTTTCTCAGTACAAGCTTTACTTTGAAAGATAATCGCGTTCTTTTGAAAGTTTATTAATTTCACGAAAGCTTTAGGAAGAAACGCACATGCGTTTCTTTGTCAAGACAAGCAGTTGTTTGATACGTGTGAAATCACTGTTAGAACTGAGATGAGGGTTCTTTTTCTCAGTACAAGCTTTACTTTGAAAGATAATCGCGTTCTTTTGAAAGTTTATTAATTTCACGAAAGCTTTAGGAAGAAACGCACATGCGTTTCTTCGTAAAAACAATCAGTTGTTTGCTACGTGTGAAAGCACTGTTATAACTGAGATGTGTGTTCCTTTTCTCAGTACAATCTTTACTTTGAAAGTAAATCGCGTTCTTTTGAAAGTTTATTAATTTCACGAAAGCTTTAGGAAGAAACGCACATACGTTTCTTTGTCAAGACAAGCAGTTGTTTGATATGTGTGAAATCACTGTTAGAACTGAGGTCAGTGTTGCTTTTCTCAGTACAAGCTTTACTTTGAAAGATAATCGCGTTCTTTTGAAAGTTTATTAATTTCACGAAAGCTTTAGGAAGAAACGCACATACGTTTCTTTGTCAAGACAAGCAGTTGTTTGATATGTGTGAAATCACTGTTAGAACTGAGATCAGTGTTGCTTTTCTCAGTACAAGCTTTACTTTGAAAGATAATCGGTTCTTTTGAAAGTTTATTAATTTCACGAAAGCTTTAGTCTGAAACGCACATGCGTTTCTTCCTAAAGACAAGCAGTTGTTTGCTTCGTGTGAAAGCACTGTTAGAACTGAGATCAGTGTTGCTTTTCTCAGTACAAGCTTTACTTTGAAAGATAATCGCGTTTTTTGAAAGATTATTAATTTCACGAAAGCTTTAGTACGAAACGCACATGCGTTACATTATAAAGACAAGCAGTTCTTTCCTACGTGTGAAAGCACTGTTAGAACTGAGATCAGTGTTGCTTTTCTCAGTACAAGCTTTACTTTGAAAGATAATCGCGTTCTTTTGAAAGTTTATTAATTTCACGAAAGCTTTAGTCTGAAACGCACATGCCTTTCTTCGTAAAGACAAGCAGTTGTTTGCTACGTGTGAAAGCACTGTTAGAACTGAGATCAGTGTTGCTTTTCTCAGTACAAGCTTTACTTTGAAAGATAATCGCGTTCTTTTGAAAGTTTATTAATTTCACGAAATCTTTAGGAAGAAACGCACATACGTTTCTTTGTCAAGACAAGCAGTTGTTTGATATGTGTGAAATCACTGTTAGAACTAAGATCAGTGTTGCTTTTCTCAGTACAAGCTTTACTTTGAAAGATAATCGCGTTCTTTTGAAAGTTTATTAATTTCACGAAAGCTTTAGTCTGAAACGCACATGCGTTTCTTCGTAAAGACAAGCAGTTGTTTGCTACGTGTGAAAGCACTGTTAAAACTGAGATCAGTGTTGCTTTTCTCAGTACAAGCTTTACTTAGAAAGATAATCGCGTTCTTTTGAAAGTTTATTAATTTCACGAAAGCTTTAGGAAGAAACGAACATGCGTTTCTTTGTCAAGACAAGCAGTTGTTTGCTACGTGTGAAAGCACTGTTAGAACTGAGATCAGTGTTGCTTTTCTCAGTACAATCTTTACTTTGAAAGATAATCGCGTTCTTTTGAAAGTTTATTAATTTCACGAAAGCTTTAGGAAGAAACGCACATGCGTTTCTATGTAAAGACAAGCAGTTTTTTGCTACATGTGAAAGCACTGTTAGAACTGAGATCAGTGTTGCTTTTCTCAGTACAAGCTTTACTTTGAAAGATAAACGCGTTTTTTGAAAGTTTATTAATTTCACGAAAGCTTTAGGAAGAAACGCACATGCGTTTCTTTATAAAGACAAGTAGGTATCTGTTACGTGTGAAAGCACTGTTAGAACTGAGATCAGTGTTGCTTTTCTCAGTACAAGCTTTACTTTGAAAGATAATCGCGTTCTTTTGAAAGTTTATTAATTTCACGAAAGCTTTAGTCTGAAACGCACATGCGTTTCTTCGTAAAGACAAGCAGTTGTTTGCTACGTGTGAAAGCACTGTTAGAACTGAGTTCAGTGTTGCTTTTCTCAGTACAAGCTTTACTTTGAAAGATAATCGCGTTCTTTTGAAAGTTTATTAATTTCACGAAAGCTTTAGGAAGAAACGCACATACGTTTCTTTGTCAAGACAAGCAGTTGTTTGATATGTGTGAAATCACTGTTAGAACTGAGATCAGTGTTGCTTTTCTCAGTACAAGCTTTACTTTGAAAGATAATCGCGTTCTTTTGAAAGTTTATTAATTTCACGAAAGCTTTAGTCTGAAACGCACATGCCTTTCTTCGTAAAGACAAGCAGTTGTTTGCTACGTGTGAAAGCACTGTTAGAACTGAGATCAGTGTTGCTTTTCTCAGTACAAGCTTTACTTTGAAAGATAATCGCGTTCTTTTGAAAGTTTATTAATTTCACGAAATCTTTAGGAAGAAACGCACATACGTTTCTTTGTCAAGACAAGCAGTTGTTTGATATGTGTGAAATCACTGTTAGAACTAAGATCAGTGTTGCTTTTCTCAGTACAAGCTTTACTTTGAAAGATAATCGCGTTCTTTTGAAAGTTTATTAATTTCACGAAAGCTTTAGTCTGAAACGCACATGCGTTTCTTCGTAAAGACAAGCAGTTGTTTGCTACGTGTGAAAGCACTGTTAAAACTGAGATCAGTGTTGCTTTTCTCAGTACAAGCTTTACTTAGAAAGATAATCGCGTTCTTTTGAAAGTTTATTAATTTCACGAAAGCTTTAGGAAGAAACGAACATGCGTTTCTTTGTCAAGACAAGCAGTTGTTTGCTACGTGTGAAAGCACTGTTAGAACTGAGATCAGTGTTGCTTTTCTCAGTACAATCTTTACTTTGAAAGATAATCGCGTTCTTTTGAAAGTTTATTAATTTCACGAAAGCTTTAGGAAGAAACGCACATGCGTTTCTATGTAAAGACAAGCAGTTTTTTGCTACATGTGAAAGCACTGTTAGAACTGAGATCAGTGTTGCTTTTCTCAGTACAAGCTTTACTTTGAAAGATAAACGCGTTTTTTGAAAGTTTATTAATTTCACGAAAGCTTTAGGAAGAAACGCACATGCGTTTCTTTATAAAGACAAGTAGGTATCTGTTACGTGTGAAAGCACTGTTAGAACTGAGATCAGTGTTGCTTTTCTCAGTACAAGCTTTACTTTGAAAGATAATCGCGTTCTTTTGAAAGTTTATTAATTTCACGAAAGCTTTAGTCTGAAACGCACATGCGTTTCTTCGTAAAGACAAGCAGTTGTTTGCTACGTGTGAAAGCACTGTTAGAACTGAGTTCAGTGTTGCTTTTCTCAGTACAAGCTTTACTTTGAAAGATAATCGCGTTCTTTTGAAAGTTTATTAATTTCACGAAAGCTTTAGGAAGAAACGCACATACGTTTCTTTGTCAAGACAAGCAGTTGTTTGATATGTGTGAAATCACTGTTAGAACTGAGATCAGTGTTGCTTTTCTCAGTACAAGCTTTACTTTGAAAGATAATCGCGTTCTTTTGAAAGTTTATTAATTTCACGAAAGCTTTAGTCTGAAACGCGCATGCGTTTCTTCGTAAAGACAAGCAGTTGTTTGCTACCTGTGAAAGCACTGTTAGAACTGAGATCAGTGTTGCTTTTCTCAGTACAAGCTTTACTTTGAAAGATAATCGCGTTCTTGTGAAAGTTTATTAATTTCACGAAAGCTTTAGTAAGAAACGCACATGCGTTTTTTTGTAAAGACAGGCAGTTGTTTGCTACTTGTGAAAGCACTGTTAGAACTGAGATCAGTGTTGCTTTTCTCAGTACAAGCTTTACTTTGAAAGATAATCGCGTTCTTTGGAAAGATTCTTAATTTCACGAAAGTTTTAGTACGAAACGCACATGCGTTACATTATAAAGACAAGCAGTTGTTTGCTACATGTGAAAACACTGTTAGAACTGAGATTAGTGTTGCTTTTCTCAGTACAAGCTTTACTTTGAAAGATAATCGCGTTCTTTTGAAAGTTTATTAATTTCACGAAAGCTTTAGTAAGAAACGCACATGCGTTACTTTGTCAAGACAAGCAGTTGTTTGCTACGTGTGAAAAGACTGTTAGAACTGAGATCAGTGTTGCTTTTCTCAGTACAAGCTTTACTTTGAAAGATAATCACGTTCTTTTGAAATTTTATTAATTTCACGAAAGCTTTAGGAAGAAACGCACATGCGCTTCTTTGTAAAGACAAGCAGTTGTTTGCTACATGTGAAAGCACTGTTAGAACAGAGATCAGTGTTGCTTCTCTCAGTACAAGCTTTACTTTGAAAGATAATCGCGTTCTTTTGAAAGTTTATTAATTTCACGAAAGCTTTAGGAAGAAACGCACATGCGTTTCTTTGTAAAGACAAGTCGGTATTTGTTACGTGTGAAAGCACTGTTAGAACTGAGATCAGTGTTGCTTTTCTCAGTACAAGCTTTACTTTGAAAGACAATCGCGTTCTTTTGAAAGTTTATTAATTTCACGAAAGCTTTAGTCTGAAACGCACATGCGTTTCTTCGTAAAGACAAGCAGTTGTTTGGTACGTGTGAAAGCACTGTTAGAACTGAGATGAGTGTTCCTTTTCTCAGTACAAGCTTTACTTTGAAAGATAATCGCGTTCTTTTGAAAGTTTATTAATTTCACGAAAGCTTTAGGAAGAAACGCACATGCGTTTCTTCGTAAAAACAAGCAGTTGTTTGCTACGTGTGAAAGCACTGTTAGAACTGAGATGTGTGTTCCTTTTGTCAGTACAATCTTTACTTTGAAAGTAAATCGCGTTCTTTTGAAAGTTTATTAATTTCACGAAAGCTTTAGGAAGAAACGCACATACGTTTCTTTGTCAATACAAGCAGTTGTTTGATATGTGTGAAATCACTGTTAGAACTGAGGTCAGTGTTGCTTTTCTCAGTACAAGCTTTACTTTGAAAGATAATCGCGTTCTTTTGAAAGTTTATTAATTTCACGAAAGCTTTAGGAAGGAACGCACATACGTTTCTTTGTCAAGACAAGCAGTTGTTTGATATGTGTGAAATCACTGTTAGAAATGAGATCAGTGTTGCTTTTCTCAGTACCAGTTTTACTTTGAAAGATAATCGCGTTCTTTTGAAAGTTTATTAATTTCACGAAAGCTTTAGTCTGAAACGCACATGCGTTTCTTCCTAAAGACAAGCAGTTGTTTGCTTCGTGTGAAAGCACTGTTAGAACTGAGATCAGTGTTGCTTTTCTCAGTACAAGCTTTACTTTGAAAGATAATCGCGTTTTTTGAAAGATTATTAATTTCACGAAAGCTTTAGTACGAAACGCACATGCGTTACATTATAAAGACAAGCAGTTCTTTCCTACGTGTGAAAGCACTGTTAGAACTGAGATCAGTGTTGCTTTTCTCAGTACAAGCTTTACTTTGAAAGATAATCGCGTTCTTTTGAAAGTTTATTAATTTCACGAAAGCTTTAGTCTGAAACGCACATGCCTTTCTTCGTAAAGACAAGCAGTTGTTTGCTACGTGTGAAAGCACTGTTAGAACTGAGATCAGTGTTGCTTTTCTCAGTACAAGCTTTACTTTGAAAGATAATCGCGTTCTTTTGAAAGTTTATTAATTTCACGAAATCTTTAGGAAGAAACGCACATACGTTTCTTTGTCAAGACAAGCAGTTGTTTGATATGTGTGAAATCACTGTTAGAACTAAGATCAGTGTTGCTTTTCTCAGTACAAGCTTTACTTTGAAAGATAATCGCGTTCTTTTGAAAGTTTATTAATTTCACGAAAGCTTTAGGAAGAAACGCACATGCGTTTCTTCGTAAAGACAAGCAGTTGTTTGCTACGTGTGAAAGCACTGTTAAAACTGAGATCAGTGTTGCTTTTCTCAGTACAAGCTTTACTTAGAAAGATAATCGCGTTCTTTTGAAAGTTTATTAATTTCACGAAAGCTTTAGGAAGAAACGAACATGCGTTTCTTTGTCAAGACAAGCAGTTGTTTGCTACGTGTGAAAGCACTGTTAGAACTGAGATCAGTGTTGCTTTTCTCAGTACAATCTTTACTTTGAAAGATAATCGCGTTCTTTTGAAAGTTTATTAATTTCACGAAAGCTTTAGGAAGAAACGCACATGCGTTTCTTTGTAAAGACAAGCAGTTTTTTGCTACATGTGAAAGCACTGTTAGAACTGAGATCAGTGTTGCTTTTCTCAGTACAAGCTTTACTTTGAAAGATAATCGCGTTTTTTGAAAGTTTATTAATTTCACGAAAGCTTTAGGAAGAAACGCACATGCGTTTCTTTATAAAGACAAGTAGGTATTTGTTACGTGTGAAAGCACTGTTAGAACTGATATCAGTGTTGCTTTTCTCAGTACAAGCTTTACTTTGAAAGATAATCGCGTTCTTTTGAAAGTTTATTAATTTCACGAAAGCTTTAGTCTGAAACGCACATGCGTTTCTTCGTAAAGACAAGCAGTTGTTTGCTACGTGTGAAAGCACTGTTAGAACTGAGTTCAGTGTTGCTTTTCTCAGTACAAGCTTTACTTTGAAAGATAATCGCGTTCTTTTGAAAGTTTATTAATTTCACGAAAGCTTTAGGAAGAAACGCACATACGTTTCTTTGTCAAGACAAGCAGTTGTTTGATATGTGTGAAATCACTGTTAGAACTGAGATCAGTGTTGGTTTTCTCAGTACAAGCTTTACTTTGAAAGATAATCGCGTTCTTTTGAAAGTTTATTAATTTCACGAAAGCTTTAGTCTGAAACGCGCATGCGTTTCTTCGTAAAGACAAGCAGTTGTTTGCTACCTGTGAAAGCACTGTTAGAACTGAGATCAGTGTTGCTTTTCTCAGTACAAGCTTTACTTTGAAAGATAATCGCGTTCTTGTGAAAGTTTATTAATTTCACGAAAGCTTTAGTAAGAAACGCACATGCGTTTTTTTGTAAAGACAGGCAGTTGTTTGCTACTTGTGAAAGCACTGTTAGAACTGAGATCAGTGTTGCTTTTCTCAGTACAAGCTTTACTTTGAAAGATAATCGCGTTCTTTGGAAAGATTATTAATTTCACGAAAGTTTTAGTACGAAACGCACATGCGTTACATTATAAAGACAAGCAGTTGTTTGCTACATGTGAAAGCACTGTTAGAACTGAGATTAGTGTTGCTTTTCTCAGTACAAGCTTTACTTTGAAAGATAATCGCGTTCTTTTGAAAGTTTATTAATTTCACGAAAGCTTTAGTAAGAAACGCACATGCGTTACTTTGTCAAGACAAGCAGTTGTTTGCTACGTGTGAAAGCACTGTTAGAACTGAGATCAGTGTTGCTTTTCTCAGTACAAGCTTTACTTTGAAAGATAATCGCGTTCTTTTGAAAGATTATTAATTTCACGAAAGTTTTAGTACGAAACGCACATGCGTTACATTATAAAGACAAGCAGTTGTTTGCGACATGTGAAAGCACTGTTAGAACTGAGATTAGTGTTGCTTTTCTCAGTACAAGCTTTACTTTGAAAGATAATCGCGTTCTTTTGAAAGTTTATTAATTTCACGAAAGCTTTAGTAAGAAACGCACATGCGTTTCTTTGTAAAGACAGGCAGTTGTTTGCTACTTGTGAAAGCACTGTTAGAACTGAGATCAGTGTTGCTTTTCTCAGTACAAGCTTTACTTTGAAAGAGAATCGCGTTCTTTGGAAAGATTATCAATTTCACGAAAATTTTAGTACGAAACGCACATGCGTTACATTATAAAGACAAGCAGTTGTTTGCTACATGTGAAAGCACTGTTAGAACTGAGATTAGTGTTGCTTTTCTCAGTACAAGCTTTACTTTGAAAGATAATCGCGTTCTTTTGAAAGTTTATTAATTTCACGAAAGCTTTAGTAAGAAAAGCACATGCGTTACTTTGTCAAGACAAGCAGTTGTTTGCTACGTGTGAAAGCACTTTTAGAACTGAGATCAGTGTTGCTTTTCTCAGTACTAGCTTTACTTTGAAAGATAATCACGTTCTTTTGAAAGTTTATTAATTTCACGAAAGCTTTAGGAAGAAACGCACATGCGTTTCTTTGTAAAGACAAGCAGTTGTTTGCTACATGTGAAAGTACTGTTAGAACAGAGATCAGTGTTGCTTCTCTCAGTACAAGCTTTACTTTGAAAGATAATCGCGTTCTTTTGAAATTTTATTAATTTCACGAAAGCTTTAGGAAGAAACGCACATACGTTTCTTTGTAAAGACAAGTAGGTATTTGTTACGTGTGAAAGCACTGTTAGAACTGAGATCAGTGTTGCTTTTCTTAGTACAATCTTTACTTTGAAAGATAATCGCGTTCTTTTGAAAGTTTATTAATTTCACGAAAGCTTTAGTCTGAAACGCACATGCGTTTCTTCGTAAAGACAAGCAGTTGTTTGCTACGTGTGAAAGCACTGTTAAAACTGAGATCAGTGTTGCTTTTCTCAGTACAAGCTTTACTTAGAAAGATAATCGCGTTCTTTTGAAAGTTTATTAATTTCACGAAAGCTTTAGGAAGAAACGAACATGCGTTTCTTTGTCAAGAGAAGCAGTTGTTTGCTACGTGTGAAAGCACTGTTAGAACTGAGATCAGTGTTGCTTTTCTCAGTACAATCTTTACTTTGAAAGATAATCGCGTTCTTTTGAAAGTTTATTAATTTCACGAAAGCTTTAGGAAGAAACGCACATGCGTTTCTTTGTAAAGACAAGCAGTTTTTTGCTACATGTGAAAGCACTGTTTGAACTGAGATCAGTGTTGCTTTTCTCAGTACAAGCTTTACTTTGAAAGATAATCGCGTTTTTTGAAAGTTTATTAATTTCACGAAAGCTTTAGGAAGAAACGCACATGCGTTTCTTTATAAAGACAAGTAGGTATTTGTTACGTGTGAAAGCACTGTTAGAACTGAGATCAGTGTTGCTTTTCTCAGTACAAGCTTTACTTTGAAAGATAATCGCGTTCTTTTGAAAGTTTATTAATTTCACGAAAGCTTTATGAAGAAACGCACATGCGTTTCTTCGTAAAGACAAGCAGTTGTTTGCTACGTGTGAAAGCACTGTTAGAACTGAGTTCAGTGTTGCTTTTCTCAGTACAAGCTTTACTTTGAAAGATAATCGCGTTCTTTTGAAAGTTTATTAATTTCACGAAAGCTTTAGGAAGAAACGCACATACGTTTCTTTGTCAAGACAAGCAGTTGTTTGATATGTGTGAAATCACTGTTAGAACTGAGATCAGTGTTGCTTTTCTCAGTACAAGCTTTACTTTGAAAGATAATCGCGTTCTTTTGAAAGTTTATTAATTTCACGAAAGCTTTAGTCTGAAACGCGCATGCGTTTCTTCGTAAAGACAAGCAGTTGTTTGCTACCTGTGAAAGCACTGTTAGAACTGAGATCAGTGTTGCTTTTCTCAGTACAAGCTTTACTTTGAAAGATAATCGCGTTCTTTTGAAAGTTTATTAATTTCACGAAAGCTTTAGTAAGAAACGCACATGCGTTTTTTTGTAAAGACAGGCAGTTGTTTGCTACTTGTGAAAGCACTGTTAGAACTGAGATCAGTGTTGCTTTTCTCAGTACAAGCTTTACTTTGAAAGATAATCGCGTTCTTTGGAAAGATTATTAATTTCACGAAAGTTTTAGTACGAAACGCACATGCGTTACATTATAAAGACAAGCAGTTGTTTGCTACATGTGAAAACACTGCTAGAACTGAGATTAGTGTTGCTTTTCTCAGTACAAGCTTTACTTTGAAAGATAATCGCGTTCTTTTGAAAGTTTATTAATTTCACGAAAGCTTTAGTAAGAAACGCACATGCGTTACTTTGTCAAGACAAGCAGTTGTTTGCTACGTGTGAAAGCACTGTTAGAACTGAGATCAGTGTTGCTTTTCTCAGTACAAGCCTTACTTTGAAAGATAATCACGTTCTTTTGAAAGTTTATTAATTTCACGAAAGCTTTAGGAAGAAACGCACATGCGTTTCTTTGTAAAGACAAGCAGTTGTTTGCTACATATGAAAGCACTGTTAGAACAGAGATCAGTGTTGCTTCTCTCAGTACAAGCTTTACTTTGAAAGATAATCGCGTTCTTTTGAAAGTTTATTAATTTCACGAAAGCTTTAGGAAGAAACGCACATGCGTTTCTTTGTAAAGACATGTCGGTATTTGTTATGTGTGAAAGCACTGTTAGAACTGAGATGAGTGTTCCTTTTCTCAGTACAAGCTTTACTTTGAAAGATAATCGCGTTCTTTTGAAAGTTTATTAATTTCACGAAAGCTTTAGTCTGAAATGCACATGCGTTTCTTCGTAAAGACAAGCAGTTGTTTGCTACGTGTGAAAGCACTGTTAAAACTGAGATCAGTGTTGCTTTTCTCAGTACAAGCTTTACTTTGAAAGATAATCGCGTTCTTTTGAAAGTTTATTAATTTCACGAAAGCTTTATGAAGAATCGCACATGCGTTTCTTCGTAAAGACAAGCAGTTGTTTGCTACGTGTGAAAGCACTGTTAGAACTGAGATGTGTGCCTTTTCTCAGTACAATCTTTACTTTGAAAGTAAATCGCGTTCTTTTGAAAGTTTATTAATTTCACGAAAGCTTTAGGAAGAAACGCACATACGTTTCTTCGTAAAGACAAGCAGTTGTTTGCTACGTGTGAAAGCACTGTTAGAACTGGGATCAGTGTTGCTTTTCTCAGTACAAGCTTTACTTTGAAAGATAATCGCGTTCTTTTGAAAGTTTATTAATTTCAAGAAAGCTTTAGTAAGAAACGCACATGCGTTACTTTGTCAAGACAAGCAGTTGTTTGCTACATGTGAAAGCACTGTTAGAACTGAGATGTGTGTTCCTTTTCTCAGTACAATCTTTACTTTGAAAGATAATCGCGTTCTTTTGAAAGTTTATTAATTTCACGAAAGCTTTAGGAAGAAACGCACATGCGTTTCTTCGTAAAGACAAGCAGTTGTTTGCTACGTGTGAAAGCACTGTTAGAACTGAGATGTGTGTTCCTTTTCTCAGTACAATCTTTACTTTGAAAGTAAATCGCGTTCTTTTGAAAGTTTATTAATTTCACGAAAGCTTTAGGAAGAAACGCACATACGTTACTTTGTCAAGACAAGCAGTTGTTTGATATGTGTGAAATCACTGTTAGAACTGAGGTCAGTGTTGCTTTTCTCAGTACAAGCTTTACTTTGAAAGATAATCGCGTTCTTTTGAAAGTTTATTAATTTCACGAAAGCTTTAGTCTGAAACGCACATGCGTTTCTTCGTAAAGACAAGCAGTTGTTTGCTACGTGTGAAAGCACTGTTAGAACTGGGATCAGTGTTGCTTTTCTCAGTACAAGCTTTACTTTGAAAGATAATCGCGTTCTTTTGAAAGTTTATTAATTTCACGAAAGCTTTAGTAAGAAACGCACATGCGTTTTTTTGTAAAGACAGGCAGTTGTTTGCTACTTGTGAAAGCACTGTTAGAACTGAGATCAGTGTTGCTTTTTTCAGTACAAGCTTTACTTTGAAAGATAATCGCGTTCTTTGGAAAGATTATTAATTTCACGAAAGTTTTAGTACGAAACGCACATGCGTTACATTATAAAGACAAGCAGTTGTTTGCTACAAGGGAAAGCACTGTTAGAACTGAGATTAGTGTTGCTTTTCTCAGTACAAGCTTTACTTTGAAAGATAATCGCGTTCTTTTGAAAGTTTATTAATTTCACGAAAGCTTTAGTCTGAAACGCACATGCGTTTCTTCGTAAAGACAAGCAGTTGTTTGCTACGTGTGAAAGCACTTTTAGAACTGAGATGTGTGTTCCTTTTCTCAGTACAATCTTTACTTTGAAAGTAAATCGCGTTCTTTTGAAAGTTTATTAATTTCACGAAAGCTTTAGGAAGAAACGCACATACGTTTCTTTGTCAAGACAAGCAGTTGTTTGATATGTGTGAAATCACTGTTAGAACTGAGGTCAGTGTTGCTTTTCTCAGTACAAGCTTTACTTTGAAAGATAATCGCGTTCTTTTGAAAGTTTATTAATTTCACGAAAGCTTTAGTAAGAAACGCACATGCGTTTCTTTGTAAAGACAGGCAGTTGTTTGCTACTTGTGAAAGCACTGTTAGAACTGAGATCAGTGTTGCTTTTCTCAGTACAAGCTTTACTTTGAAAGATAATCGCGTTCTTTGGAAAGATTATTAATTTCACGAAAGTTTTAGTACGAAACGCACATGCGTTACATTATAAAGACAAGCAGTTGTTTGCTACATGTGAAAGCACTGTTAGAACTGAGATTAGTGTTGCTTTTCTCAGTACAAGCTTTACTTTGAAAGATAATCGCGTTCTTTTGAAAGTTTATTAATTTCAAGAAAGCTTTAGTAAGAAACGCACATGCGTTACTTTGTCAAGACAAGCAGTTGTTTGCTACATGTGAAAGCACTGTTAGAACTGAGATGTGTGTTCCTTTTCTCAGTACAATCTTTACTTTGAAAGATAATCGCGTTCTTTTGAAAGTTTATTAATTTCACGAAAGCTTTAGGAAGAAACGCACATGCGTTTCTTTGTAAAGACAGGCAGTTGTTTGCTACTTGTGAAAGCACTGTTAGAACTGAGATCAGTGTTGCTTTTCTCAGTACAAGCTTTACTTTGAAAGATAATCGCGTTCTTTTGAAAGTTTATTAATTTCACGAAAGCTTTAGGAAGAAACGCACATGCGTTTCTTTGTAAAGACATGTCGGTATTTGTTATGTGTGAAAGCAATGTTAGAACTGAGATGAGTGTTCCTTTTCTCAGTACAAGCTTTACTTTGAAAGATAATCGCGTTCTTTTGAAAGTTTATTAATTTCACGAAAGCTTTAGTCTGAAATGCACATGCGTTTCTTCGTAAAGACAAGCAGTTGTTTGCTACGTGTGAAAGCACTGTTAAAACTGAGATCAGTGTTGCTTTTCTCAGTACAAGCTTTACTTTGAAAGATAATCGCGTTCTTTTGAAAGTTTATTAATTTCACGAAAGCTTTATGAAGAATCGCACATGCGTTTCTTCGTAAAGACAAGCAGTTGTTTGCTACGTGTGAAAGCACTGTTAGAACTGGGATCAGTGTTGCTTTTCTCAGTACAAGCTTTACTTTGAAAGATAATCGCGTTCTTTTGAAAGTTTATTAATTTCAAGAAAGCTTTAGTAAGAAACGCACATGCGTTACTTTGTCAAGACAAGCAGTTGTTTGCTACATGTGAAAGCACTGTTAGAACTGAGATGTGTGTTCCTTTTCTCAGTACAATCTTTACTTTGAAAGATAATCGCGTTCTTTTGAAAGTTTATTAATTTCACGAAAGCTTTAGGAAGAAACGCACATGCGTTTCTTCGTAAAGACAAGCAGTTGTTTGCTACGTGTGAAAGCACTGTTAGAACTGAGATGTGTGTTCCTTTTCTCAGTACAATCTTTACTTTGAAAGTAAATCGCGTTCTTTTGAAAGTTTATTAATTTCACGAAAGCTTTAGGAAGAAACGCACATACGTTACTTTGTCAAGACAAGCAGTTGTTTGATATGTGTGAAATCACTGTTAGAACTGAGGTCAGTGTTGCTTTTCTCAGTACAAGCTTTACTTTGAAAGATAATCGCGTTCTTTTGAAAGTTTATTAATTTCACGAAAGCTTTAGTCTGAAACGCACATGCGTTTCTTCGTAAAGACAAGCAGTTGTTTGCTACGTGTGAAAGCACTGTTAGAACTGGGATCAGTGTTGCTTTTCTCAGTACAAGCTTTACTTTGAAAGATAATCGCGTTCTTTTGAAAGTTTATTAATTTCACGAAAGCTTTAGTAAGAAACGCACATGCGTTTTTTTGTAAAGACAGGCAGTTGTTTGCTACTTGTGAAAGCACTGTTAGAACTGAGATCAGTGTTGCTTTTTTCAGTACAAGATTTACTTTGAAAGATAATCGCGTTCTTTGGAAAGATTATTAATTTCACGAAAGTTTTAGTACGAAACGCACATGCGTTACATTATAAAGACAAGCAGTTGTTTGCTACAAGGGAAAGCACTGTTAGAACTGAGATTAGTGTTGCTTTTCTCAGTACAAGCTTTACTTTGAAAGATAATCGCGTTCTTTTGAAAGTTTATTAATTTCACGAAAGCTTTAGTCTGAAACGCACATGCGTTTCTTCGTAAAGACAAGCAGTTGTTTGCTACGTGTGAAAGCACTTTTAGAACTGAGATGTGTGTTCCTTTTCTCAGTACAATCTTTACTTTGAAAGTAAATCGCGTTCTTTTGAAAGTTTATTAATTTCACGAAAGCTTTAGGAAGAAACGCACATACGTTTCTTTGTCAAGACAAGCAGTTGTTTGATATGTGTGAAATCACTGTTAGAACTGAGGTCAGTGTTGCTTTTCTCAGTACAAGCTTTACTTTGAAAGATAATCGCGTTCTTTTGAAAGTTTATTAATTTCACGAAAGCTTTAGTAAGAAACGCACATGCGTTTCTTTGTAAAGACAGGCAGTTGTTTGCTACTTGTGAAAGCACTGTTAGAACTGAGATCAGTGTTGCTTTTCTCAGTACAAGCTTTACTTTGAAAGATAATCGCGTTCTTTGGAAAGATTATTAATTTCACGAAAGTTTTAGTACGAAACGCACATGCGTTACATTATAAAGACAAGCAGTTGTTTGCTACATGTGAAAGCACTGTTAGAACTGAGATTAGTGTTGCTTTTCTCAGTACAAGCTTTACTTTGAAAGATAATCGCGTTCTTTTGAAAGTTTATTAATTTCAAGAAAGCTTTAGTAAGAAACGCACATGCGTTACTTTGTCAAGACAAGCAGTTGTTTGCTACATGTGAAAGCACTGTTAGAACTGAGATGTGTGTTCCTTTTCTCAGTACAATCTTTACTTTGAAAGATAATCGCGTTCTTTTGAAAGTTTATTAATTTCACGAAAGCTTTAGGAAGAAACGCACATGCGTTTCTTTGTAAAGACAGGCAGTTGTTTGCTACTTGTGAAAGCACTGTTAGAACTGAGATCAGTGTTGCTTTTCTCAGTACAAGCTTTACTTTGAAAGATAATCGCGTTCTTTGGAAAGATTATTAATTTCACGAAAGCTTTAGTACGAAACGCAATGCGTTACATTATAAAGACAAGCAGTTGTTTGCTACATGTGAAAGCACTGTTAGAACTGAGATCAGTGTTGCTTTTCTCAGTACAAGCTTTACTTTGAAAGATAATCGCGTTCTTTTGAAAGTTTATTAATTTCACGAAAGCTTTAGGAAGAAACGCACATACGTTTCTTTCTCAAGACAAGCAGTTGTTTGATATGTGTGAAATCACTGTTAGAACTGAGATCAGTGTTGCTTTTCTCAGTACAAGCTTTACTTTGAAAGATAATCGCGTTCTTTTGAAAGTTTATTAATTTCACGAAAGCTTTAGTCTGAAACGCACATGCGTTTCTTCGTAAAGACAAGCAGTTGTTTGCTACGTGTGAAAGCACTGTTAGAACTGAGATCAGTGTTGCTTTTCTCAGTACAAGATTTACTTTGAAAGATAATCGCGTTCTTGTGAAAGTTTATTAATTTCACGAAAGCTTTAGTAAGAAACGCACATGCGTTTCTTTGTAAAGACAGGCAGTTTTTTGCTACGTGTGAAAGCACTGTTAGAACTGAGATCAGTGTTGCTTTTCTCAGTACAAGCTTTACTTTGAAAGATAATCGCGTTATTTTGAAAGTTTATTAATTTCACGAAAGCTTTAGGAAGAAACGCACATGCGTTTCTTTGTAAAGACAAGCAGTTGTTTGCAACATGTGAAAGCACTGTTATAACAGAGATCAGTGTTGCTTCTCTCAGTACAAGCTTTACTTTGAAAGATAATCGCGTTCTTTTGAAAGTTTATTAATTTCACGAAAGCTTTAGGAAGAAACGCACATGCGTTTCTTTGTAAAGACAAGTAGGTATTTGATACGTGTGAAATCACTGTTAGAACTGAGATGAGGGTTCCGTTTCTCAGTACAAGCTTTACTTTGAAAGATAATCGCGTTCTTTTGAAAGTTTATTAATTTCATGAAAGCTTTAGTCTGAAACGCACATGCGTTTCTTCGTAAAGACAAGCAGTTGTTTGCTACGTGTGAAAGCACTGTTAGAACTGAGATGTGTGCCTTTTCTCAGTACAATCTTTACTTTGAAAGTAAATCGCGTTCTTTTGAAAGTTCATTAATTTCACGAAAGCTTTAGGAAGAAACGCACATACGTTTCTTCGTAAAGACAAGCAGTTGTTTGCTACGTGTGAAAGCACTGTTAGAACTGGGATCAGTGTTGCTTTTCTCAGTACAAGCTTTACTTTGAAAGATAATCGCGTTCTTTTGAAAGTTTATTAATTTCAAGAAAGCTTTAGTAAGAAACGCACATGCGTTACTTTGTCAAGACAAGCAGTTGTTTGCTACATGTGAAAGCACTGTTAGAACTGAGATGTGTGTTCCTTTTCTCAGTACAATCTTTACTTTGAAAGATAATCGCGTTCTTTTGAAAGTTTATTAATTTCACGAAAGCTTTAGGAAGAAACGCACATGCGTTTCTTCGTAAAGACAAGCAGTTGTTTGCTACGTGTGAAAGCACTGTTAGAACTGAGATGTGTGTTCCTTTTCTCAGTACAATCTTTACTTTGAAAGTAAATCGCGTTCTTTTGAAAGTTTATTAATTTCACGAAAGCTTTAGGAAGAAACGCACATACGTTACTTTGTCAAGACAAGCAGTTGTTTGATATGTGTGAAATCACTGTTAGAACTGAGGTCAGTGTTGCTTTTCTCAGTACAAGCTTTACTTTGAAAGATAATCGCGTTCTTTTGAAAGTTTATTAATTTCACGAAAGCTTTAGTCTGAAACGCACATGCGTTTCTTCGTAAAGACAAGCAGTTGTTTGCTACGTGTGAAAGCACTGTTAGAACTGGGATCAGTGTTGCTTTTCTCAGTACAAGCTTTACTTTGAAAGATAATCGCGTTCTTTTGAAAGTTTATTAATTTCACGAAAGCTTTAGTAAGAAACGCACATGCGTTTTTTTGTAAAGACAGGCAGTTGTTTGCTACTTGTGAAAGCACTGTTAGAACTGAGATCAGTGTTGCTTTTTTCAGTACAAGCTTTACTTTGAAAGATAATCGCGTTCTTTGGAAAGATTATTAATTTCACGAAAGTTTTAGTACGAAACGCACATGCGTTACATTATAAAGACAAGCAGTTGTTTGCTACAAGTGAAAGCACTGTTAGAACTGAGATTAGTGTTGCTTTTCTCAGTACAAGCTTTACTTTGAAAGATAATCGCGTTCTTTTGAAAGTTTATTAATTTCACGAAAGCTTTAGTCTGAAACGCATATGCGTTTCTTCGTAAAGACAAGCAGTTGTTTGCTACGTGTGAAAGCACTTTTAGAACTGAGATGTGTGTTCCTTTTCTCAGTACAATCTTTACTTTGAAAGTAAATCGCGTTCTTTTGAAAGTTTATTAATTTCACGAAAGCTTTAGGAAGAAACGCACATACGTTTCTTTGTCAAGACAAGCAGTTGTTTGATATGTGTGAAATCACTGTTAGAACTGAGGTCAGTGTTGCTTTTCTCAGTACAAGCTTTACTTTGAAAGATAATCGCGTTCTTTTGAAAGTTTATTAATTTCACGAAAGCTTTAGTAAGAAACGCACATGCGTTTCTTTGTAAAGACAGGCAGTTGTTTGCTACTTGTGAAAGCACTGTTAGAACTGAGATCAGTGTTGCTTTTCTCAGTACAAGCTTTACTTTGAAAGATAATCGCGTTCTTTGGAAAGATTATTAATTTCACGAAAGTTTTAGTACGAAACGCACATGCGTTACATTATAAAGACAAGCAGTTGTTTGCTACATGTGAAAGCACTGTTAGAACTGAGATTAGTGTTGCTTTTCTCAGTACAAGCTTTACTTTGAAAGATAATCGCGTTCTTTTGAAAGTTTATTAATTTCAAGAAAGCTTTAGTAAGAAACGCACATGCGTTACTTTGTCAAGACAAGCAGTTGTTTGCTACATGTGAAAGCACTGTTAGAACTGAGATGTGTGTTCCTTTTCTCAGTACAATCTTTACTTTGAAAGATAATCGCGTTCTTTTGAAAGTTTATTAATTTCACGAAAGCTTTAGGAAGAAACGCACATGCGTTTCTTTGTAAAGACAGGCAGTTGTTTGCTACTTGTGAAAGCACTGTTAGAACTGAGATCAGTGTTGCTTTTCTCAGTACAAGCTTTACTTTGAAAGATAATCGCGTTCTTTGGAAAGATTATTAATTTCACGAAAGCTTTAGTACGAAACGCAATGCGTTACATTATAAAGACAAGCAGTTGTTTGCTACATGTGAAAGCACTGTTAGAACTGAGATCAGTGTTGCTTTTCTCAGTAGAAGCTTTACTTTGAAAGATAATCGCGTTCTTTTGAAAGTTTATTAATTTCACGAAAGCTTTAGGAAGAAACGCACATACGTTTCTTTCTCAAGACAAGCAGTTGTTTGATATGTGTGAAATCACTGTTAGAACTGAGATCAGTGTTGCTTTTCTCAGTACAAGCTTTACTTTGAAAGATAATCGCGTTCTTTTGAAAGTTTATTAATTTCACGAAAGCTTTAGTCTGAAACGCACATGCGTTTCTTCGTAAAGACAAGCAGTTGTTTGCTACGTGTGAAAGCACTGTTAGAACTGAGATCAGTGTTGCTTTTCTCAGTACAAGATTTACTTTGAAAGATAATCGCGTTCTTGTGAAAGTTTATTAATTTCACGAAAGCTTTAGTAAGAAACGCACATGCGTTTCTTTGTAAAGACAGGCAGTTTTTTGCTACGTGTGAA
Source organism: Chionomys nivalis (assembly GCF_950005125.1). Classification (NCBI taxonomy): domain Eukaryota; kingdom Metazoa; phylum Chordata; class Mammalia; order Rodentia; family Cricetidae; genus Chionomys; species Chionomys nivalis. Next base: position 42,307,247 of record NC_080112.1, read on the forward strand.
AGCACTGTTAGAACTGAGATCAGTGTTGCTTTTCTCAGTACAAGCTTTACTTTGAAAGATAATCGCGTTCTTTTGAAAGTTTATTAATTTCACGAAAGCTTTAGTAAGAAACGCACATGCGTTACTTTGTCAAGACAAGCAGTTGTTTGCTATGTGTGAAAGCACTGTTAGAACTGAGATCAGTGTTGCTTTTCTCAGTACAAGCTTTACTTTGAAAGATAATCGCGTTCTTTTGAAAGTTTATTAATTTCACGAAAGCTTTAGGAAGAAACGCACATGCGTTTCTTTCTAAAGACAAGCAGTTGTTGGCTACATGTGAAAGCACTGTTAGAACAGAGATCAGTGTTGCTTTTCTCAGTACAAGCTTTACTTTGAAAGATAATCGCGTTCTTTTGAAAGTTTATTAATTTCACGAAAGCTTTAGGAAGAAACGCACATGCGTTTCTTTGTAAAGACAAGCAGTTGTTTGCTACATGTGAAAGCACTGTTAGAACAGAGATCAGTGTTGCTTCTCTCAGTACAAGCTTTACTTTGAAAGATAATCGCGTTCTTTTGAAAGTTTATTAATTTCACGAAAGCTTTAGGAAGAAACGCACATGCGTTTCTTTGTAAAGACAAGTAGGTATTTGATACGTGTGAAATCACTGTTAGAACTGAGATGAGGGTTCCGTTTCTCAGTACAAGCTTTACTTTGAAAGATAATCGCGTTCTTTTGAAAGTTTATTAATTTCATGAAAGCTTTAGTCTGAAACGCACATGCGTTTCTTCGTAAAGACAAGCAGTTGTTTGCTACGTGTGAAAGCACTGTTAGAACTGAGATCAGTGTTGCTTTTCTCAGTACAAGCTTTACTTTGAAAGATAATCGCGTTCTTTTGAAAGTTTATTAATTTCACGAAAGCTTTAGTACGAAACGCACATGCGTTACATTATAAAGACAAGCAGTTGTTTGCTACATGTGAAAGCACTGTTAGAACTGAGATCAGTGTTGCTTTTCTCAGTACAATCTTTACTTTGAAAGATAATCGCGTTCTTTTGAAAGTTTATTAATTTCACGAAAGCTTTAGGAAGAAACGCACATACGTTTTTTTGTCAAGACAAGCAGTTATTTGATATGTGTGAAATCACTGTTAGAACTGAGGTCAGTGTTGCTTTTCTCAGTACAAGCTTTACTTTGAAAGATAATCGCGTTCTTTTGAAAGTTTATTAATTTCACGAAAGCTTTAGTCTGAAACGCACATGCGTTTCTTCGTAAAGACAAGCAGTTGTTTGCTACGTGTGAAAGCACTGTTAGAACTGAGATCAGTGTTGCTTTTCTCAGTACAAGCTTTACTTTGAAAGATAATCGCGTTCTTGTGAAAGTTTATTAATTTCACGAAAGCTTTAGTAAGAAACGCACATGCGTTTCTTTGTAAAGACAGGCAGTTGTTTGCTACGTGTAAAAGCACTGTTAGAACTGAGATCAGTGTTGCTTTTCTCAGTACAAGCTTTACTTTGAAAGATAATCGCGTTCTTTTGAAAGATTATTAATTTCACGAAAGTTTTAGTACGAAACGCACATGCGTTACATTATAAAGACAAGCAGTTGTTTGCGACATGTCAAAGCACTGTTAGAACTGAGATAAGTGTTGCTTTTCTCAGTACAGGCTTTACTTTGAAAGATAATCGCGTTCTTTTGAAAGTTTATTAATTTCACGAAAGCTTTAGTACGAAACGCACAAGCGTTACATTATAAAGACAAGCGGTTCTTTCCTACGTGAGAAAGTACTGTTAGAACTGAGATGAGTGTTGCTTTTCTTAGTACAGGCTTTACTTTGAAAGATAATCGCGTTCTTTTGAAAGTTTATTAATTTCACGAAAGCTTTAGTAAGAAACGCACATGCGTTAATTTGTCAAGACAAGCAGTTGTTTGCTACGTGTGAAAGCACTGTTAGAACTGAGATCAGTGTTGCTTTTCTCAATACAAGCTTTACTTTGAAAGATAATCGCGTTCTTTTGAAAGTTTATTAATTTCACGAAAGCTTTAGGAAGAAACGCCCATGCGTTTCTTCGTAAAGACAAGCAGTTGTTTGCTACATGTGAAAGCACTGTTAGAACTGAGATCAGTGTTGCTTTTCTCAGTACAAGCTTTACTTTGAAAGATAATCGCGGTCTTTTGAAAGTATTAATTTCACGAAAGCTTTAGGAAGAAACGCACATACGTTTCTTTGTCAAGACAAGCAGTTGTTTGCTACGTGTGAAAGCACTGTTAGAACTGAGATCAGTGTTGCTTTTCTCAGTACAAGCTTTACTTTGAAAGATAATCGCGTTCTTTTGAAAGTTTATTAATTTCACGAAAGCTTTAGTAAGAAACGCACATGCGTTACTTTGTCAAGACAAGCAGTTGTTTGCTACGTGTGAAAGCACTGTTAGAACTGAGATCAGTGTTGCTTTTCTCAGTACAAGCTTTACTTTGAAAGATAATCGCGTTCTTTTGAAAGTTTATTAATTTCACGAAAGCTTTAGGAAGAAACGCACATGCGTTTCTTTGTAAAGACAAGCAGTTGTTTGCTACATGTGAAAGCACTGTTAGAACAGAGATCAATGTTGCTTCTCTCAGTACAAGCTTTACTTTGAAAGATAATCGCGTTCTTTTGAAAGTTTATTAATTTCACGAAAGCTTTAGGAAGAAACACACATGCGTTTCTTTCTAGAGACAAGCAGTTGTTTGCTACGTGTGAAAGCACTGTTAGAACAGAGATCAGTGTTGCTTTTCTCAGTACAAGCTTTACTTTGAAAGATAATCGCGTTCTTGTGAAAGTTTATTAATTTCACGAAAGCTTTAGTAAGAAACGCACATGCGTTTCTTTGTAAAGACAGGCAGTTTTTTGCTATGTGTGAAAGCACTGTTAGAACTGAGATCAGTGTTGCTTTTCTCAGTACAAGCTTTACTTTGAAAGATAATCGCGTTCTTTTGAAAGATTATTAATTTCACGAAAGTTTTAGTACGAAACGCACATGCGTTACATTATAAAGACAAGCAGTTGTTTGCAACATGTGAAAGCACTGTTAGAACTGAGATGAGTGTTGCTTTTCTCAGTACAGGCTTTACTTTGAAAGATAATCGCGTTCTTTTGAAAGTTTATTAATTTCACGAAAGCTTTAGTAAGAAACGCACATGCGTTACTTTGTCAAGACAAGCAGTTGTTTGCTATGTGTGAAAGCACTGTTAGAACTGAGATCAGTGTTGCTTTTCTCAGTACAAGCTTTACTTTGAAAGATAATCGCGTTCTTGTGAAAGTTTATTAATTTCACGAAAGCTTTAGTAAGAAACGCACCTGCGTTACTTTGTCAAGACAAGCAGTTGTTTGCTACGTGTGAAAGCACTGTTAGAACTGACATCAGTGTTGCTTTTCTCAGTACAAGCTTTACTTTGAAAGATAATCGCGTTCTTTGAAAGTTTATTAATTTCACGAAAGCTTTAGGAAGAAACGCACATGCGTTTCTTTGTAAAGACAAGCAGTTGTTTGCTACATGTGAAAGCACTGTTAGAACAGAGATCAATGTTGCTTCTCTCAGTACAAGCTTTACTTTGAAAGATAATCGCGTTCTTTTGAAAGTTTATTAATTTCACGAAAGTTTTAGTACGAAACGCACATGCGTTACATTATAAAGACAAGCAGTTGTTTGCAACATGTGAAAGCACTGTTAGAACTGAGATGAGTGTTGCTTTTCTCAGTACAGGCTTTACTTTGAAAGATAATCGCGTTCTTTTGAAAGTTTATTAATTTCACGAAAGCTTTAGGAAGAAACGCACATGCGTTTCTTTGTAAAGACAGGCAGTTGTTTGCTACTTGTGAAAGCACTGTTAGAACTGAGATCAGTGTTGCTTTTCTCAGTACAAGCTTTACTTTGAAAGATAATCGCGTTCTTTGGAAAGATTATTAATTTCACGAAAGCTTTAGTACGAAACGCAATGCGTTACATTATAAAGACAAGCAGTTGTTTGCTACATGTGAAAGCACTGTTAGAACTGAGATCAGTGTTGCTTTTCTCAGTACAAGCTTTACTTTGAAAGATAATCACGTTCTTTTGAAAGTTTATTAATCACGAAAGCTTTAGGAAGAAACGCACATACGTTTCTTTCTCAAGACAAGCAGTTGTTTGATATGTGTGAAATCACTGTTAGAACTGAGATCAGTGTTGCTTTTCTCAGTACAAGCTTTACTTTGAAAGATAATCGCGTTCTTTTGAAAGTTTATTAATTTCACGAAAGCTTTAGTCTGAAACGCACATGCGTTTCTTCGTAAAGACAAGCAGTTGTTTGCTACTTGTGAAAGCACTGTTAGAACTGAGATCAGTGTTGCTTTTCTCAGTACAAGATTTACTTTGAAAGATAATCGCGTTCTTGTGAAAGTTTATTAATTTCACGAAAGCTTTAGTAAGAAACGCACATGCGTTTCTTTGTAAAGACAGGCAGTTTTTTGCTACGTGTGAAAGCACTGTTAGAACTGAGATCAGTGTTGCTTTTCTCAGTACAAGCTTTACTTTGAAAGATAATCGCGTTCTTTTGAAAGTTTATTAATTTCACGAAAGCTTTAGTAAGAAACGCACATGCGTTACATTATAAAGACAAGCAGTTGTTTGCTACATGTGAAAGCACTGTTAGAACTGAGATCAGTGTTGCTTTTCTCAGTACAATCTTTACTTTGAAAGATAATCGCGTTCTTTTGAAAGTTTATTAATTTCACGAAAGCTTTAGGAAGAAACGCACATACGTTTTTTTGTCAAGACAAGCAGTTATTTGATATGTGTGAAATCACTGTTAGAACTGAGGTCAGTGTTGCTTTTCTCAGTACAAGCTTTACTTTGAAAGATAATCGCGTTCTTTTGAAAGTTTATTAATTTCACGAAAGCTTTAGTCTGAAACGCACATGCGTTTCTTCGTAAAGACAAGCAGTTGTTTGCTACGTGTGAAAGCACTGTTAGAACTGAGATCAGTGTTGCTTTTCTCAGTACAAGCTTTACTTTGAAAGATAATCGCGTTCTTGTGAAAGTTTATTAATTTCACGAAAGCTTTAGTAAGAAACGCACATGCGTTTCTTTGTAAAGACAGGCAGTTGTTTGCTACGTGTAAAAGCACTGTTAGAACTGAGATCAGTGTTGCTTTTCTCAGTACAAGCTTTACTTTGAAAGATAATCGCGTTCTTTTGAAAGATTATTAATTTCACGAAAGTTTTAGTACGAAACGCACATGCGTGACATTATAAAGACAAGCAGTTGTTTGCGACATGTGAAAGCACTGTTAGAACTGAGATCAGTGTTGCTTTTCTCAGTACAAGCTTTACTTTGAAAGATAATCACGTTCTTTTGAAAGTTTATTAATTTCACGAAAGCTTTAGGAAGAAACGCACATGCGTTTCTTGGTAAAGACAAGCAGTTGTTTGCTACGTGTGAAAGCACTGTTAGAACTGAGATCAGTGTTGCTTTTCTCAGTACAAGCTTTACTTTGAAAGATAATCGCGTTCTTTTGAAAGATTATTAATTTCACGAAAGCTTTAGGAAGAAACGCACATGCGTTACATTATAAAGACAAACAGTTGTTTGCTACATGTGAAAGCACTGTTAGAACTGAGATCAGTGTTGCTTTTCTCAGTACAATCTTTACTTTAAAAGATAATCGCGTTCTTTTGAAAGTTTATTAATTTCATGAAAGCTTTAGGAAGAAACGCACATACGTTTTTTTGTCAAGAAAAGCAGTTGTTTGATATGTGTGAAATCACTGTTAGAACTGAGGTCAGTGTTGCTTTTCTCAGTACAAGCTTTACTTTGAAAGATAATCGCGTTCTTTTGAAAGTTTATTAATTTCACAGAAGCTTTAGTCTGAAACGCACATGCGTTTCTTCGTAAAGACAAGCAGTTGTTTGCTACGTGTGAAAGCACGGTTAGAACTGAGATCAGTGTTGCTTTTCTCAGTACAAGCTTTACTTTGAAAGATAATAGCGTTCTTTTGAAAGATTATTAATTTCACGAAAGCTTTAGTCTGAAACGCACATGCTTTTCTTCGTAAAGACAAGCAGTTGTTTGCTCCGTGTGAAAGCACTGTTAGAACTGAGATCAGTGTTGCTTTTCTCAGTACAAGCTTTACTTTGAAAGATAATCGCGTTCTTGTGAAAGTTTATTAATTTCACGAAAGCTTTAGTAAGAAACGCACATGCGTTTCTTTGTAAAGACAGGCAGTTGTTTGCTATGTGTTAAAGCACTGTTAGAACTGAGATCAGTGTTGCTTTTCTCAGTACAAGCTTTACTTTGAAAGATAATCGCGTTCTTTTGAAAGTTTATTAATTTCACGAAAGCTTTAGGAAGAAACGCACATGCGTTTCTTTCTAAAGACAAGCAGTTGTTTGCTACATGTGAAAGCACTGTTAAAACTGAGATCAGTGTTGCTTTTCTCAGTACAAGCTTTACTTTGAAAGATAATCGCGTTCTTTTGAAAGTTTATTAATTTTACGAAAGCTTTAGGAAGAAACGCACATGCGTTTCTTTGTAAAGACAAGCAGTTGTTTGCTACATGTGAAAGCACTGTTAGAACAGAGATCAGTGTTGCTTCTCTCAGTACAAGCTTTACTTTGAAAGATAATTGCGTTCTTTTGAAAGTTTATTAATTTCACGAAAGCTTTAGGAAGAAACGCACATGCGTTTCTTTGTAAAGACAAGTCGGTATTTGTTACGTGTGAAAGCACTGTTAGAACTGAGATGAGTGTTGCTTTTCTCGGTACAAGCTTTACTTTGAAAGACAATCGCGTTCTTTTGAAAGTTTATTAATTTCAAGAAAGCTTTAGTCTGAAACGCACATGCGTTTCTTCGTAAAGACAAGCAGTTGTTTGCTACGTGTGAAAGCACTGTTAGAACTGAGATGAGTGTTCCTTTTCTCAGTACAAGCTTTACTTTGAAAGATAATCGCGTTCTTGTGAAAGTTTATTAATTTCACGAAAGCTTTAGTAAGAAACGCACATGCGTTTCTTTGTAAAGACAGGCAGTTGTTTGATACGTGTGAAATCACTGTTAGACCTGAGATGAGGGTTCCTTTTCTCAGTACATACTTTACTTTGAAAGATAATCGCGTTCTTTTGAAAGTTTATTAATTTCACGAAAGCTTTAGTCTGAAACATACATGCGTTTCTTCGTAAAGACAAGCAGTTGTTTGCTACGTGTGAAAGCACTGTTAGAACTGAGATGTGTGTTCCTTTTCTCAGTACAAGCTTTACTTTGAAAGATAATCGCGTTCTTTTGAAAGTTTATTAATTTCACGAAAGCTTTAGGAAGAAACGCACATGCGTTACATTATAAAGACAAGCAGTTGTTTGCTACATGTGAAAGCACTGTTAGAACTGAGAACAGTGTTGATTTTCTCAGTACAATCTTTACTTTGAAAGATAATCGCGTTCTTTTGAAAGTTTATTAATTTCACGAAAGCTTTAGGAAGAAACGCACATACGTTTCTTTGTCAAGACAAGCAGTTGTTTGATATGTGTGAAATCACTGTTAGAACTGAGGTCAGTGTTGCTTTTCTCAGTACAAGCTTTACTTTGAAAGATAATCGCGTTCTTTTGAAAGTTTATTAATTTCACGAAAGCTTTAGTCTGAAACGCACATGCGTTTCTTCGTAAAGACAAGCAGTTGTTTGCTACGTGTGAAAGCACTGTTAGAACTGAGATCAGTGTTGCTTTTCTCAGTACAAGCTTTACTTTGAAAGATAATCGCGTTCTTGTGAAAGTTTATTAATTTCACGAAAGTTTTAGTAAGAAACGCACATGCGTTTCTTTGTAAAGACAGGTAGTTGTTTGCTACGTGTGAAAGCACTGTTAGAACTGAGATCAGTGTTGCTTTTCTCAGTACAAGCTTTACTTTGAAAGATAATCGCGTTCTTTTGAAAGATTATTAATTTCACGAAAGTTTTAGTACGAAACGCACATGCGTGACATTATAAAGACAAGCAGTTGTTTGCGACATGTGAAAGCACTGTTAGAACTGAGATTAGTGTTGCTTTTCTCAGTACAAGCTTTACTTTGAAAGATAATCGCGTTCTTTTGAAAGTTTATTAATTTCACGAAAGCTTTAGTAAGAAACGCACATGCGTTTCTTTGTAAAGACAGGCAGTTGTTTGCTACTTGTGAAATCACTGTTAGAACTGAGATCAGTGTTGCTTTTCTCAGTACAAGCTTTACTTTGAAAGATAATCGCGTTCTTTGGAAAGATTATTAATTTCACGAAAGTTTTAGTACGAAACGCACATGCGTTACATTATAAAGACAAACAGTTGTTTGCTACATGTGAAAGCACTGTTAGAACTGAGATTAGTGTTGCTTTTCTCAGTACAAGCTTTACTTTGAAAGATAATCGCGTTCTTTTGAAAATTTATTAATTTCACGAAAGCTTTAGTAAGAAACGCACATGCGTTACTTTGTCAAGACAAGCAGTTGTTTGCCACGTGTGAAAGCACTGTTAGAACTGAGATGAGTGTTCCTTTTCTCAGTACAAGCTTTATTTTGAAAGATAATAGCGTTCTTTTGAAAGTTTATTAATTTCACGAAAGCTTTAGGAAGAAACGCACATGTGTTTCTTTGTCAAGACAAGCAGTTGTTTGATACATGTGAAATCACTGTTAGAACTGAGATGAGGGTTCCTTTTCTCAGTACAAGCTTTACTTTGAAAGATAATCGCGTTCTTTTGAAAGTTTATTAATTTCACGAAAGCTTTAGTCTGAAACGCACATGCGTTTCTTCGTAAAGACAAGCAGTTGTTTGCTACGTGTGAAAGCACTGTTAGAACTGAGATCAGTGTTGCTTTTCTCAGTACAAGCTTTACTTTGAAAGATAATCGCGTTCTTTTGAAAGATTATTAATTTCACGAAAGCTTTAGTACGAAACGCACATCGTTACATTATAAAGACAAGCAGTTGTTTGCTACATGTGGAAGCACTGTTAGAACTGAGATCAGTGTTGCTTTTCTCAGTACAATCTTTACTTTGAAAGATAATCGCGTTCTTTTGAAAGTTTATTAATTTCACGAAAGCTTTAGGAAGAAACGCACATACGTTTCTTTGTCAAGACAAGCAGTTGTTTGATATGTGTGAAATCACTGTTAGAACTGAGGTCAGTGTTGCTTTTCTCAGTACAAGCTTTACTTTGAAAGATAATCGCGTTCTTTTGAAAGTTTATTAATTTCACGAAAGCTTTAGTCTGAAACGCACATGCGTTTCTTCGTAAAGACAAGCAGTTGTTTGCTACGTGTGAAAGCACTGTTAGAACTGATATCAGTGTTGCTTTTCTCAGTACAAGCTTTACTTTGAAAGATAATCGCGTTCTTGTGAAAGTTTATTAATTTCACAAAAGCTTTAGTAAGAAACGCACATGCGTTTCTTTGTAAAGACAGGCAGTTGTTTGCTACGTGTAAAAGCACTGTTAGAACTGATATCAGTGTTGCTTTTCTCAGTACAAGCTTTACTTTGAAAGATAATCGCGTTCTTTTGAAAGATTATTAATTTCACGAAAGTTTTAGTACGAAACGCACATGCGTTACATTATAAAGACAAGCAGTTGTTTGCGACATGTGAAAGCACTGTTAGAACTGAGATCAGTGTTGCTTTTCTCAGTACAAGCTTTACTTTGAAAGATAATCGCGTTCTTTTGAATGTTTATTAATTTCACGAAAGCTTTAGGAAGAAACGCACATGCGTTTCTTTGTAAAGGCAAGCAGTTGTTTGCTACATGTGAAAGCACTATTAGAACAGAGATCAGTGTTGCTTCTCTCAGTATAAGCTTTACTTTGAAAGATAATCGCGTTCTTTTGAAAGTTTATTAATTTCACGAAAGCTTTAGGAAGAAACGCACATGCGTTTCTTTGTAAAGACAAGTAGGTATTTGTTACGTGTGAAAGCACTGTTAGAACTGAGATCATTGTTGCTTTTCTCAGTACAAGCTTTACTTTGAAAGATAATCGCGTTCTTTTGAAAGATTATTAATTTCAAGAAAGCTTACGTACGAAACGCACATGCGTTACACTATAAAGACAAGCAATTGTTTGCTACATGTGAAAGCACTGTTAGAACTGAGATCAGTGTTGCTTTTCTCAGTACAAGCTTTACTTTGAAAGATAATCGCGTTCTTTTGAAAGTTTATTAATTTCACGAAAGCTTTAGGAAGAAACGCACATACGTTTCTTTGTCAAGACAAGCAGTTGTTTGATATGTGTGAAATCACTGTTAGAACTGAGATCAGTGTTGCTTATCTCAGTACAAGCTTTACTTTGAAAGATAATCGCGTTCTTTTGAAAGTTTATTAATTTCACGAAAGCTTTAGTCTGAAATGCTCATGCGTTTCTTCGTAAAGACAAGCAGTTGTTTGCTACGTGTGAAAGCACTGTTAGAACTGAGATCAGTGTTGCTTTTCTCAGTACAAGCTTTACTTTGAAAGATAATCGCGTTCTTGTGAAAGTTTATTAATTTCACGAAAGCTTTAGTAAGAAACGCACATGCGTTTCTTTGTAAAGACAGGCAGTTTTTTGCTACGTGTGAAAGCACTGTTAGAACTGAGATCAGTGTTGCTTTTCTCGGTACAAGCTTTACTTTGAAAGACAATCGCGTTCTTTTGAAAGTTTATTAATTTCAAGAAAGCTTTAGTCTGAAACGCACATGCGTTTCTTCGTAAAGACAAGCAGTTGTTTGCTAAGTGTGAAAGCACTGTTAGAACTGAGATGAGTGTTCCTTTTCTCAGTACAAGCTTTACTTTGAAAGATAATCGCGTTCTTGTGAAAGTTTATTAATTTCACGAAAGCTTTAGTAAGAAACGCACATGCGTTTCTTTGTAAAGACAGGCAGTTGTTTGATACGTGTGAAATCACTGTTAGACCTGAGATGAGGGTTCCTTTTCTCAGTACATACTTTACTTTGAAAGATAATCTCGTTCTTTTGAAAGTTTATTAATTTCACGAAAGCTTTAGTCTGAAACATACATGCGTTTCTTCGTAAAGACAAGCAGTTGTTTGCTACGTGTGAAAGCACTGTTAGAACTGAGATGTGTGTTCCTTTTCTCAGTACAAGCTTTACTTTGAAAGATAATCGCGTTCTTTTGAAAGTTTATTAATTTCACGAAAGCTTTAGGAAGAAACGCACATGCGTTACATTATAAAGACAAGCAGTTGTTTGCTACATGTGAAAGCACTGTTAGAACTGAGAACAGTGTTGATTTTCTCAGTACAATCTTTACTTTGAAAGATAATCGCGTTCTTTTGAAAGTTTATTAATTTCACGAAAGCTTTAGGAAGAAACGCACATACGTTTCTTTGTCAAGACAAGCAGTTGTTTGATATGTGTGAAATCACTGTTAGAACTGAGGTCAGTGTTGCTTTTCTCAGTACAAGCTTTACTTTGAAAGATAATCGCGTTCTTTTGAAAGTTTATTAATTTCACGAAAGCTTTAGGAAGAAACGCACATGCGTTTCTTTGTAAAGACAAGCAGTTGTTTGCTACATGTGAAAGCACTGTTAGAACAGAGATCAGTGTTGCTTTTCTCAGTACAAGCTTTACTTTGAAAGATAATCGCGTTTTTTAAAAGTTTATTAATTTCACGAAAGCTTTAGGAAGAAATGCACATGCGTTTCTTTATAAAGACAAGCAGGTATTTGTTACGTGTGAAAGCACTGTTAGAACTGAGATCAGTGTTGCTTTTCTCAGTACAAGCTTTACTTTGAAAGATAATCGCGTTCTTGTGAAAGTTTATTAATTTCACGAAAGCTTTAGTAAGAAACGCACATGCGTTTCTTTGTAAAGACAGGTAGTTGTTTGCTACGTGTGAAAGCACTGTTAGAACTGAGATCAGTGTTGCTTTTCTCAGTACAAGCTTTACTTTGAAAGATAATCGCGTTCTTTTGAAAGATTATTAATTTCACGAAAGTTTTAGTACGAAACGCACATGCGTGACATTATAAAGACAAGCAGTTGTTTGCGACATGTGAAAGCACTGTTAGAACTGAGATCAGTGTTGCTTTTCTCAGTACAAGCTTTACTTTGAAAGATAATCACGTTCTTTTGAAAGTTTATTAATTTCACGAAAGCTTTAGGAAGAAACGCACATGCGTTTCTTGGTAAAGACAAGCAGTTGTTTGCTACGTGTGAAAGCACTGTTAGAACTGAGATCAGTGTTGCTTTTCTCAGTACAAGCTTTACTTTGAAAGATAATCGCGTTCTTTTGAAAGATTATTAATTTCACGAAAGCTTTAGGAAGAAACGCACATGCGTTACATTATAAAGACAAGCAGTTGTTTGCTACATGTGAAAGCACTGTTAGAACTGAGATCAGTGTTGCTTTTCTCAGTACAATCTTTACTTTAAAAGATAATCGCGTTCTTTTGAAAGTTTATTAATTTCATGAAAGCTTTAGGAAGAAACGCACATACGTTTTTTTGTCAAGAAAAGCAGTTGTTTGATATGTGTGAAATCACTGTTAGAACTGAGGTCAGTGTTGCTTTTCTCAGTACAAGCTTTACTTTGAAAGATAATCGCGTTCTTTTGAAAGTTTATTAATTTCACAGAAGCTTTAGTCTGAAACGCACATGCGTTTCTTCGTAAAGACAAGCAGTTGTTTGCTACGTGTGAAAGCACGGTTAGAACTGAGATCAGTGTTGCTTTTCTCAGTACAAGCTTTACTTTGAAAGATAATAGCGTTCTTTTGAAAGATTATTAATTTCACGAAAGCTTTAGTCTGAAACGCACATGAGTTTCTTCGTAAAGACAAGCAGTTGTTTGCTACGTGTGAAAGCACTGTTAGAACTGAGATGAGTGTTCCTTTTCTCGGTACAAGCTTTACTTTGAAAGATAATCGCGTTCTTTTGAAAGTTTATTAATTTCACGAAAGCTTTAGGAAGAAACGCACATGCGTTTCTTTGTCAAGACAAGCAGTTGTTTGATACGTGTGAAATCACTGTTAGAACTGAGATGAGGGTTCCTTTTCTCAGTACAAGCTTTACTTTGAAAGATAATCGCGTTCTTTTGAAAGTTTATTAATTTCACGAAAGCTTTAGTAAGAAACGCACATGCGTTTCTTTGTAAAGACAGGCAGTTGTTTGATACGTGTGAAATCACTGTTAGACCTGAGATGAGGGTTCCTTTTCTCAGTACATACTTTACTTTGAAAGATAATCGCGTTCTTTTGAAAGTTTATTAATTTCACGAAAGCTTTAGTCTGAAACATACATGCGTTTCTTCGTAAAGACAAGCAGTTGTTTGCTACGTGTGAAAGCACTGTTAGAACTGAGATGTGTGTTCCTTTTCTCAGTACAAGCTTTACTTTGAAAGATAATCGCGTTCTTTTGAAAGTTTATTAATTTCACGAAAGCTTGAGGAAGAAACGCACATGCGTTACATTATAAAGACAAGCAGTTGTTTGCTACATGTGAAAGCACTGTTAGAACTGAGAACAGTGTTGATTTTCTCAGTACAATCTTTACTTTGAAAGATAATCGCGTTCTTTTGAAAGTTTATTAATTTCACGAAAGCTTTAGGAAGAAACGCACATACGTTTCTTTGTCAAGACAAGCAGTTGTTTGATATGTGTGAAATCACTGTTAGAACTGAGGTCAGTGTTGCTTTTCTCAGTACAAGCTTTACTTTGAAAGATAATCGCGTTCTTTTGAAAGTTTATTAATTTCACGAAAGCTTTAGGAAGAAACGCACATGCGTTTCTTTGTAAAGACAAGCAGTTGTTTGCTACATGTGAAAGCACTGTTAGAACAGAGATCAGTGTTGCTTTTCTCAGTACAAGCTTTACTTTGAAAGATAATCGCGTTTTTTAAAAGTTTATTAATTTCACGAAAGCTTTAGGAAGAAATGCACATGCGTTTCTTTATAAAGACAAGCAGGTATTTGTTACGTGTGAAAGCACTGTTAGAACTGAGATCAGTGTTGCTTTTCTCAGTACAAGCTTTACTTTGAAAGATAATCGCGTTCTTGTGAAAGTTTATTAATTTCACGAAAGCTTTAGTAAGAAACGCACATGCGTTTCTTTGTAAAGACAGGTAGTTGTTTGCTACGTGTGAAAGCACTGTTAGAACTGAGATCAGTGTTGCTTTTCTCAGTACAAGCTTTACTTTGAAAGATAATCGCGTTCTTTTGAAAGATTATTAATTTCACGAAAGTTTTAGTACGAAACGCACATGCGTGACATTATAAAGACAAGCAGTTGTTTGCGACATGTGAAAGCACTGTTAGAACTGAGATCAGTGTTGCTTTTCTCAGTACAATCTTTACTTTAAAAGATAATCGCGTTCTTTTGAAAGTTTATTAATTTCATGAAAGCTTTAGGAAGAAACGCACATACGTTTTTTTGTCAAGAAAAGCAGTTGTTTGATATGTGTGAAATCACTGTTAGAACTGAGGTCAGTGTTGCTTTTCTCAGTACAAGCTTTACTTTGAAAGATAATCGCGTTCTTTTGAAAGTTTATTAATTTCACAGAAGCTTTAGTCTGAAACGCACATGCGTTTCTTCGTAAAGACAAGCAGTTGTTTGCTACGTGTGAAAGCACGGTTAGAACTGAGATCAGTGTTGCTTTTCTCAGTACAAGCTTTACTTTGAAAGATAATAGCGTTCTTTTGAAAGATTATTAATTTCACGAAAGCTTTAGTCTGAAACGCACATGAGTTTCTTCGTAAAGACAAGCAGTTGTTTGCTACGTGTGAAAGCACTGTTAGAACTGAGATGAGTGTTCCTTTTCTCGGTACAAGCTTTACTTTGAAAGATAATCGCGTTCTTTTGAAAGTTTATTAATTTCACGAAAGCTTTAAAAAGAAACGCACATGCGTTTCTTTGTCAAGACAAGCAGTTGTTTGATACGTGTGAAATCACTGTTAGAACTGAGATGAGGGTTCCTTTTCTCAGTACAAGCTTTACTTTGAAAGATAATCGCGTTCTTTTGAAAGTTTATTAATTTCACGAAAGCTTTAGTCTGAAAAGCACATGTGTTTCTTCGTAAAGACAAGCAGTGGTTTGCTACGTGTGAAAGCACTGTTAGAACTGAGATCAGTGTTGCTTTTCTCAGTACAAGCTTTACTTTGAAAGATAATCGCGTTCTTTTGAAAGATTATTAATTTCACGAAAGCTTTAGTACGAAACGCACATGCGTTACATTATAAAGACAAGCAGTTGTTTGCTACATGTGAAAGCACTGTTAGAACTGAGATCAGTGTTGCTTTTCTCAGTACAATCTTTACTTTGAAAGATAATCGCGTTCTTTTGAAAGTTTATTAATTTCACGAAAGCTTTAGGAAGAAACGCACATACGTTTCTTTGTCAAGACAAGCAGTTGTTTGATATGTGTGAAATCACTGTTAGAACTGAGGTTAGTGTTGCTTTTCTCAGTACAAGCTTTACTTTGAAAGATAATCGCGTTCTTTTGAAAGTTTATTAATTTCACGAAAGCTTTAGTCTGAAACGCACATGCGTTTCTTCGTAAAGACAAGCAGTTGTTTGCTACGTGTGAAAGCACTGTTAGAACTGAGATCAGTGTTGCTTTTCTCAGTACAAGCTTTACTTTGAAAGATAATCGCGTTCTTGTGAAAGTTTATTAATTTCACGAAAGCTTTAGTAAGAAACGCACATGCGTTTCTTTGTAAAGACAGGCAGTTGTTTGCTACGTGTAAAAGCACTGTTAGAACTGTTATCAGTGTTGCTTTTCTCAGTACAGGCTTTACTTTGAAAGATAATCGCGTTCTTTTGAAAGTTTATTAATTTCACAGAAGCTTTAGTCTGAAACGCACATGCGTTTCTTCGTAAAGACAAGCAGTTGTTTGCTACGTGTGAAAGCACGGTTAGAACTGAGATCAGTGTTGCTTTTCTCAGTACAAGCTTTACTTTGAAAGATAATCGCGTTCTTTTGAAAGATTATTAATTTCACGAAAGCTTTAGTAAGAAACGCACATGCGTTACTTTGTCAAGACAAGCAGTTGTTTGCTATGTGTGAAAGCACTGTTAGAACTGAGATCAGTGTTGCTTTTCTCAGTATAAGCTTTACTTTGAAAGACAATCGCGTTCTTTTGAAAGTTTATTAATTTCACGAAAGCTTTAGTCTGAAACGCACATGCGTTTCTTCGTAAAGACAAGCAGTTGTTTGCTACGTGTGAAAGCACTGTTAGAACTGAGATGAGTGTTCCTTTTCTCGGTACAAGCTTTACTTTGAAAGATAATCGCGTTCTTTTGAAAGTTTATTAATTTCACGAAAGCTTTAGGAAGAAACGCACATGCGTTTCTTTGTCAAGACAAGCAGTTGTTTGATACGTGTGAAATCACTGTTAGAACTGAGATGAGGGTTCCTTTTCTCAGTACAAGCTTTACTTTGAAAGATAATCGCGTTCTTTTGAAAGTTTATTAATTTCACGAAAGCTTTAGTCTGAAAAGCACATGTGTTTCTTCGTAAAGACAAGCAGTGGTTTGCTACGTGTGAAAGCACTGTTAGAACTGAGATCAGTGTTGCTTTTCTCAGTACAAGCTTTACTTTGAAAGATAATCGCGTTCTTTTGAAAGATTATTAATTTCACGAAAGCTTTAGTACGAAACGCACATGCGTTATATTATAAAGACAAGCAGTTGTTTGCTACATGTGAAAGCACTATTAGAACTGAGATCAGTGTTGCTTTTCTCAGTACAATCTTTACTTTAAAAGATAATCGCGTTCTTTTGAAAGTTTGTTAATTTCACGAAAGCTTTAGGAAGAAACGCACATACGTTTCTTTGTCAAGACAAGCAGTTGTTTGATATGTGTGAAATCACTGTTAGAACTGAGGTCAGTGTTGCTTTTCTCAGTACAAGCTTTACTTTGAAAGATAATCGCGTTCTTTTGAAAGTTTATTAATTTCACGAAAGCTTTAGTCTGAAACGCACATGCGTTTCTTCGTAAAGACAAGCAGTTGTTTGCTACGTGTGAAAGCACTGTTAGAACTGAGATCAGTGTTGCTTTTCTCAGTACAAGCTTTACTTTGAAAGATAATCGCGTTCTTTTGAAAGATTATTAATTTCACGAAAGTTTTAGTACGAAACGCACATGCGTTACATTATAAAGACAGGCAGTTGTTTGCGACATGTGAAAGCACTGCTAGAACTGAGATTAGTGTTGCTTTTCTCAGTACAGGCTTTACTTTGAAAGATAATCGCGTTCTTTTGAAAGTTTATTAATTTCACGAAAGCTTTAGTAAGAAACGCACATGCGTTAGTTTGTCAAGACAAGCAGTTGTTTGCTATGTGTGAAAGCACTGTTAGAACAGAGATCAGTGTTGCTTCTCTCAGTACAAGCTTTACTTTGAAAGATAATCGCGTTCTTTTGAAAGTTTATTAATTTCACATAAGCTTTAGGAAGAAACGCACATGCGTTTCTTTGTCAAGACAAGCAGTTGTTTGCTACATGTGAAAGCACTGTTAGAACAGAGATCAATGTTGCTTCTCTCCGTACAAGCTTTACTTTGAAAGATAATCGCGTTCTTTTGAAAGTTTATTAATTTCACGAAAGCTTTAGTCTGAAACGCACATGCGTTTCTTCGTAAAGACAAGCAGTTGTTTGCTACGTGTGAAAGCACTGTTAGAACTGAGATGTGTGTTCCTTTCCTCAGTACCAGCTTTACTTTGAAAGATAATCGCGTTCTTTTGAAAGTTTATTAATTTCACGAAAGCTTTAGGAAGAAACGCACATGCGTTACATTATAAAGACAAGCAGTTGTTTGCTACATGTGAAAGCACTGTTAGAACTGAGATCAGTGTTGCTTTTCTCAGTACAATCTTTACTTTGAAAGATAATCGCGTTCTTTTGAAAGTTTATTAATTTCACGAAAGCTTTAGGAAGAAACGCACATACGTTTCTTTGTCAAGACAAGCAGTTGTTTGATATGTGTGAAATCACTGTTAGAACTGAGGTCAGTGTTGCTTTTCTCAGTACAAGCTTTACTTTGAAAGATAATCGCGTTCTTTTGAAAGTTTATTAATTTCACGAAAGCTTTAGGAAGAAACGCACATGCGTTTCTTCGTAAAGACAAGCAGTTGTTTGCTACGTGTGAAAGCACTGTTAGAACTGAGATCAGTGTTGCTTTTCTCAGTACAAGCTTTACTTTGAAAGATAATCGCGTTCTTTTGAAAGATTATTAATTTCACGAAAGCTTTAGTACGAAACGCACATGCGTTACATTATAAAGACAAGCAGTTGTTTGCTACATGTGAAAGCACTGTTAGAACTGAGATCAGTGTTGCTTTTCTCAGTACAATCTTTACTTTAAAAGATAATCGCGTTCTTTTGAAAGTTTATTAATTTCACGAAAGCTTTAGGAAGAAACGCACATACGTTTCGTTGTCAAGACAAGCAGTTGTTTGATATGTGTGAAATCACTGTTAGACCTGAGGTCAGTGTTGCTTTTCTCAGTACAAGCTTTACTTTGAAAGATAATCGCGTTCTTTTGAAAGTTTATTAATTTCACGAAAGCTTTAGTCTGAAACGCACATGCGTTTCTTCGTAAAGACAAGCAGTTGTTTGCTACGTGTGAAAGCACTGTTAGAACTGAGATCAGTGTTGCTTTTCTCAGTACAAGCTGTACATTGAAAGATAATCGCGTTCTTGTGAAAGTTTATTAATTTCACGAAAGCTTTAGTAAGAAACGCACATGCGTTTCATTGTAAAGACAGGTAGTTGTTTGCTACGTGTGAAAGCACTGTTAGAACTGAGATCAGTGTTGCTTTTCTCAGTACAATCCTTACTTTGAAAGATAATCGCGTTCTTTTGAAAGATTATTAATTTCACGAAAGTTTTAGTACGAAACGCACATGCGTTACATTATAAAGACAAGCAGTAGTTTGCGACATGTGAAAGCACTGCTAGAACTGAGATTAGTGTTGCTTCTCTCAGTACAAGCTTTACTTTGAAAGATTATCGCATTCTTTTGAATGTTTATTAATTTCACGAAAGCTTTAGGAAGAAACGCACATGCGTTTCTTTGTAAAGACAAGTCGGTATTTGTTACGTGTGAAAGCAATGTTAGAACTGAGATCAGTGTTGCTTTTCTCAGTACAAGCTTTACTTTGAAAGACAATCGCGTTCTTTTGAAAGTTTATTAATTTCACGAAAGCTTTAGTCTTAAACGCACATGCGTTTCTTCGTAAAGACAAGCAGTGTTTGCTACGTGTGAAAGCACTGTTAGAACTGAGATGAGTGTTCCTTTTCTCAGTACAAGCTTTACTTTGAAAGATAATCGCGTTCTTTTGAAAGTTTATTAATTTCACGAAAGCTTTAGGAAGAAACGTACATGCGTTTCTTCGTAAAGACAAGCAGTTGTTTGCTACGTGTGAAAGCACTGTTAGAACTGAGATCAGTGTTGCTTTTCTCAGTACAAGCTTTACTTTGAAAGATAATCGCGTTCTTTTGAAAGATTATTAATATCACGAAAGCTTTAGTACGAAACGCACATGCGTTACATTATAAAGACAAGCAGTTGTTTGCTACATGTGAAAGCACTGTTAGAACTGAGATCAGTGTTGCTTTTCTCAGTACAAGCTTTACTTTGAAAGATAATCGCGTTCTTTTGAAAGTTTATTAATTTCACGAAAGCTTTAGGAAGAAACGCACATACGTTTCTTTGTCAAGACAAGCAGTTGTTTGATATGTGTGAAATCACTGTTAGAACTGAGATCAGTGTTGCTTTTCTCAGTACAAGCTTTACTTTGAAAGATAATCGCGTTCTTTTGAAAGTTTATTAATTTCACGAAAGCTTTAGTAACAAAGCCACATGCATTACTTTGTCAAAACAAGCAGTTGTTTGCTACGTGTGAAAGCACTGTTAGAACTGAGATCAGTGTTGCTTTTCTCAGTACAAGCTTTACTTTGAAAGATAATCACGTTCTTTTGAAAGTTTATTAATTTCACGAAAGCTTTAGGAAGAAACGCACATGCGTTTCTTTGTAAAGACAAGCAGTTGTTTGCTACATGTGAAAGCACTGTTAGAACAGAGATCAGTGTTGCTTCTCTCAGTACAAGCTTTACTTTGAAAGATAATCGCATTCTTTTGAAAGTTTATTAATTTCACGAAAGCTTTAGGAAGAAACGCACATACGTTTCTTTGTCAAGACAAGCAGTTGTTTGATATGTGTGAAATCACTGTTAGAACTGAGATCAGTGTTGCTTTTCTCAGTACAAGATTTACTTTGAAAGATAATCGCGTTCTTTTGAAAGATTATTAATTTCACGAAAGTTTTAGTACGAAACGCACATGCGTTACATTATAAAGACAAGCAGTTGTTTGCGACATGTGAAAGCACTGTTAGAACTGAGATGAGTGTTGCTTTTCTCAGTACAGGCTTTACTTTGAAAGATAATCGCGTTCTTTTGAAAGTTTATTAATTTCACGAAAGCTTTAGTAAGAAACGCACATGCGTTGCTTTGTCAAGACAAGCAGTTGTTTGCTATGTTTGAAAGCACTGATAGAACTGAGATCAGTGTTGCTTTTCTCAGTACAAGCTTTACTTTGAAAGATAATCGCGTTCTTTTGAAAGTTTATTAATTTCACGAAAGCTTTAGGAAGAAACGCACATGCGTTTCTTTCTAAAGACAAGCAGTTGTTTGCTACATGTGAAAGCACTGTTAGAACAGAGATCAGTGTTGCTTCTCTCAGTACAAGCTTTACTTTGAAAGATAATCGCGTTCTTTTGAAAGTTTATTAATTTCACAAAAGCTTTAGGAAGAAACGCACATGCGTTTCTTTGTAAAGACAAGCAGTTGTTTGCTACATGTGAAAGCACTGTTAGAACGGAGATCAGTGTTGCTTCTCTCAGTACAAGCTTTACTTTGAAAGATAATCGCGTTCTTTTGAAAGTTTATTAATTTCACGAAAGCTTTAGGAAGAAACGCACATGCGTTTCTTTGAAAAGACAAGTAGGTATTTGTTACGTGTGAAAGCACTGTTAGAACTGAGATCAGTGTTGCTTTTCTCAGTACAAGCTTTACTTTGAAAGACAATCGCATTCTTTTGAAAGTTTATTAATTTCACGAAAGCTTTAGTCTGAAACGCACATGCGTTTCTTCGTAAAGACAAGCAGTTGTTTGCCACGTGTGAAAGCACTGTTAGAACTGAGATGAGTGTTCCTTTTCTCAGTACAAGCTTTATTTTGAAAGATAATAGCGTTCTTTTGAAAGTTTATTAATTTCACGAAAGCTTTAGGAAGAAACGCACATGCGTTTCTTTGTAAAGACAAGCAGTTGTTTGCTACATGTGAAAGCACTGTTAGAACGGAGATCTGTGTTGCTTCTCTCAGTACAAGCTTTACTTTGAAAGATAATCGCGTTCTTTTGAAAGTTTATTAATTTCACAAAAGCTTTAGGAAGAAACGCCCATGCGTTTCTTTGTAAAGACAAGTAGGTATTTGTTACGTGTGAAAGCACTGTTAGAACTGAGATCAGTGTTGCTTTTCTCAGTACAAGTTTTACTTTGAAAGACAATCACGTTCTTTTGAAAGTTTATTAATTTCACGAAAGCTTTAGTCTGAAACGCACATGCGTTTCTTCGTAAAGACAAGCAGTTGTTTGCTACGTGTGAAAGCACTGTTAGAACTGAGATGAGTGTTCCTTTTCTCAGTACAAGCTTTACTTTGAAAGATAATCGCGTTCTTTTTAAAGTTTATTAATTTCATGAAAGCTTTAGGAAGAAACGCACATGCGTTTCTTCGTAAAGACAAACAGTTGTTTGCTACGTGTGAAAGCACTGTTAGAACTGAGATCAGTGTTGCTTTTCTCAGTACAAGCTTTACTTTGAAAGATAATCGCGTTCTTTTGAAAGATTATTAATTTCACGAAAGCTTTAGTACGAAACGCACATGCGTTACATTATAAAGACAAGCAGTTGTTTGCTACATGTGAAAGCACTGTTAGAACTGAGATCAGTGTTGCTTTTCTCAGTACAATCTTTACTTTAAAAGATAATCGCGTTCTTTTGAAAGTTTATTAATTTCACGAAAGCTTTAGGAAGAAACGCACATACGTTTTTTTGTCAAGAAAAGCAGTTGTTTGATATGTGTGAAATCACTGTTAGAACTGAGGTCAGTGTTGCTTTTCTCAGTACATGCTTTACTTTGAAAGATAATCGCATTCTTTTGAAAGTTTATTAATTTCACGAAAGCTTTAGTAAGAAACGCACATGCGTTTCTTTGTAAAGACAGGTAGTTGTTTGCTACGTGTGAAAGCACTGTTAGAACTGAGATCAGTGTTCCTTTTCTCAGTACAATCTTTACTTTGAAAGATAATCGCGTTCTTTTGAAAGATTATTAATTTCACGAAAGTTTTAGTACAAAACGCACATGCGTTACATTATAAAGACAAGCAGTTGTTTGCGACATGTGAAAGCACTGCTAGAACTGAGATTAGTGTTGCTTCTCTCAGTACAAGCTTTACTTTGAAAGATAATCGCGTTCTTTTGAAAGTTTATTAATTTCACGAAAGCTTTAGGAAGAAACGCACATGCGTTTCTTTGTAAAGACAAGTCGGTATTTGTTACGTGTGAAAGCACTGTTAGAACTGAGATCAGTGTTGCTTTTCTCAGTACAAGCTTTACTTTGAAAGACAATCGCGTTCTTTTGAAAGTTTATTAATTTCACGAAAGCTTTAGTCTGAAACGCACATGCGTTTCTTCGTAAAGACAAGCAGTGTTTGCTACGTGTGAAAGCACTGTTAGAACTGAGATGAGTGTTCCTTTTCTCAGTACAAGCTTTACTTTGAAAGTTAATCGCGTTCTTTTGAAAGTTTATTAATTTCACGAAAGCTTTAGGAAGAAACGCACATGCGTTTCTTCGAAAAGACAAGCAGTTGTTTGCTACGTGTGAAAGCACTGTTAGAACTGAGATCAGTGTTGCTTTTCTCAGTACAAGCTTTACTTTGAAAGATAATCGCGTTCTTTTGAAAGATTATTAATTTCACGAAAGCTTTAGGAAGAAACGCACATGCGTTTCTTTGAAAAGACAAGTAGGTATTTGTTACGTGTGAAAGCACTGTTAGAACTGAGATCAGTGTTGCTTTTCTCAGTACAAGCTTTACTTTGAAAGACAATCGCATTCTTTTGAAAGTTTATTAATTTCACGAAAGCTTTAGTCTGAAACGCACATGCGTTTCTTCGTAAAGACAAGCAGTTGTTTGCCATGTGTGAAAGCACTGTTAGAACTGAGATGAGTGTTCCTTTTCTCAGTACAAGCTTTATTTTGAAAGATAATAGCGTTCTTTTGAAAGTTTATTAATTTCACGAAAGCTTTAGGAAGAAACGCACATGCGTTTCTTTGTAAAGACAAGCAGTTGTTTGCTACATGTGAAAGCACTGTTAGAACGGAGATCTGTGTTGCTTCTCTCAGTACAAGCTTTACTTTGAAAGATAATCGCGTTCTTTTGAAAGTTTATTAATTTCACAAAAGCTTTAGGAAGAAACGCCCATGCGTTTCTTTGTAAAGACAAGTAGGTATTTGTTACGTGTGAAAGCACTGTTAGAACTGAGATCAGTGTTGCTTTTCTCAGTACAAGTTTTACTTTGAAAGACAATCACGTTCTTTTGAAAGTTTATTAATTTCACGAAAGCTTTAGTCTGAAACGCACATGCGTTTCTTCGTAAAGACAAGCAGTTGTTTGCTACGTGTGAAAGCACTGTTAGAACTGAGATGAGTGTTCCTTTTCTCAGTACAAGCTTTACTTTGAAAGATAATCGCGTTCTTTTTAAAGTTTATTAATTTCATGAAAGCTTTAGGAAGAAACGCACATGCGTTTCTTCGTAAAGACAAACAGTTGTTTGCTACGTGTGAAAGCACTGTTAGAACTGAGATCAGTGTTGCTTTTCTCAGTACAAGCTTTACTTTGAAAGATAATCGCGTTCTTTTGAAAGATTATTAATTTCACGAAAGCTTTAGTACGAAACGCACATGCGTTACATTATAAAGACAAGCAGTTGTTTGCTACATGTGAAAGCACTGTTAGAACTGAGATCAGTGTTGCTTTTCTCAGTACAATCTTTACTTTAAAAGATAATCGCGTTCTTTTGAAAGTTTATTAATTTCACGAAAGCTTTAGGAAGAAACGCACATACGTTTTTTTGTCAAGAAAAGCAGTTGTTTGATATGTGTGAAATCACTGTTAGAACTGAGGTCAGTGTTGCTTTTCTCAGTACATGCTTTACTTTGAAAGATAATCGCATTCTTTTGAAAGTTTATTAATTTCACGAAAGCTTTAGTAAGAAACGCACATGCGTTTCTTTGTAAAGACAGGTAGTTGTTTGCTACGTGTGAAAGCACTGTTAGAACTGAGATCAGTGTTCCTTTTCTCAGTACAATCTTTACTTTGAAAGATAATCGCGTTCTTTTGAAAGATTATTAATTTCACGAAAGTTTTAGTACAAAACGCACATGCGTTACATTATAAAGACAAGCAGTTGTTTGCGACATGTGAAAGCACTGCTAGAACTGAGATTAGTGTTGCTTCTCTCAGTACAAGCTTTACTTTGAAAGATAATCGCGTTCTTTTGAAAGTTTATTAATTTCACGAAAGCTTTAGGAAGAAACGCACATGCGTTTCTTTGTAAAGACAAGTCGGTATTTGTTACGTGTGAAAGCACTGTTAGAACTGAGATCAGTGTTGCTTTTCTCAGTACAAGCTTTACTTTGAAAGACAATCGCGTTCTTTTGAAAGTTTATTAATTTCACGAAAGCTTTAGTCTGAAACGCACATGCGTTTCTTCGTAAAGACAAGCAGTGTTTGCTACGTGTGAAAGCACTGTTAGAACTGAGATGAGTGTTCCTTTTCTCAGTACAAGCTTTACTTTGAAAGTTAATCGCGTTCTTTTGAAAGTTTATTAATTTCACGAAAGCTTTAGGAAGAAACGCACATGCGTTTCTTCGAAAAGACAAGCAGTTGTTTGCTACGTGTGAAAGCACTGTTAGAACTGAGATCAGTGTTGCTTTTCTCAGTACAAGCTTTACTTTGAAAGATAATCGCGTTCTTTTGAAAGATTATTAATTTCACGAAAGCTTTAGTACGAAACGCACATGCGTTACATTATAAAGACAAGCAGTTGTTTGCGACATGTGAAAGCACTGTTAGAACTGAGATTAGTGTTGCTTTTCTCAGTACAAGCTTTACTTTGAAAGATAATCGCGTTCTTTTGAAAGTTTATTAATTTCACGAAAGCTTTAGGAAGAAACGCACATGCGTTTCTTTGTAAAGACAGGCAGTTGTTTGCTACTTGTGAAATCACTGTTAGAACTGAGATCAGTGTTGCTTTTCTCAGTACAAGCTTTACTTTGAAAGATAATCGCGTTCTTTGGAAAGATTATTAATTTCACGAAAGTTTTAGTACGAAACGCACATGCGTTACATTATAAAGACAAGCAGTTGTTTGCGACATGTGAAAGCACTGTTAGAACTGAGATGAGTGTTGCTTTTCTCAGTACAGGCTTTACTTTGAAAGATAATCGCGTTCTTTTGAAAGTTTATTAATTTCACGAAAGCTTTAGTAAGAAACGCACATGCGTTACTTTGTCAAGACAAGCAGTTGTTTGCTTGTTTGAAAGCACTGATAGAACTGAGATCAGTGTTGCTTTTCTCAGTACAAGCTTTACTTTGAAAGATAATCGCGTTCTTTTGAAAGTTTATTAATTTCACGAAAGCTTTAGGAAGAAACGCACATGCGTTTCTTCGTAAAGACAAGCAGTTGTTTGCCACGTGTGAAAGCACTGTTAGAACTGAGATGAGTGTTCCTTTTCTCAGTACAAGCTTTATTTTGAAAGATAATAGCGTTCTTTTGAAAGTTTATTAATTTCACGAAAGCTTTAGGAAGAAACGCACATGCGTTTCTTTGTAAAGACAAGCAGTTGTTTGCTACATGTGAAAGCACTGTTAGAACGGAGATCAGTGTTGCTTCTCTCAGTACAAGCTTTACTTTGAAAGATAATCGCGTTCTTTTGAAAGTTTATTAATTTCACAAAAGCTTTAGGAAGAAACGCCCATGCGTTTCTTTGTAAAGACAAGTAGGTATTTGTTACGTGTGAAAGCACTGTTAGAACTGAGATCAGTGTTGCTTTTCTCAGTACAAGCTTTACTTTGAAAGACAATCGCATTCTTTTGAAAGTTTATTAATTTCACGAAAACTTTAGTCTGAAACGCACATGCGTTTCTTCGTAAAGACAAGCAGTTGTTTGCCACGTGTGAAAGTACTGTTAGAACTGAGATGAGTGTTCCTTTTCTCAGTACAAGCTTTATTTTGAAAGATAATAGCGTTCTTTTGAAAGTTTATTAATTTCACGAAAGCTTTAGGTAGAAACGCACATGTGTTTCTTTGTCAAGACAAGCAGTTGTTTGATACATGTGAAATCACTGTTAGAACTGAGATGAGGGTTCCTTTTCTCAGTACAAGCTTTACTTTGAAAGATAATCGCGTTCTTTTGAAAGTTTATTAATTTCACGAAAGCTTTAGTCTGAAACGCACATGCGTTTCTTCGTAAAGACAAGCAGTTGTTTGCTACATGTGAAAGCACTGTTAGAACTGAGATCAGTGTTGCTTTTCTCAGTACAAGCTTTACTTTGAAAGATAATCGCGTTCTTTTGAAAGATTATTAATTTCACGAAAGCTTTAGTACGAAACGCACATCGTTACATTATAAAGACAAGCAGTTGTTTGCTACATGTGGAAGCACTGTTAGAACTGAGATCAGTGTTGCTTTTCTCAGTACAATCTTTACTTTGAAAGATAATCGCGTTCTTTTGAAAGTTTATTAATTTCACGAAAGCTTTAGGAAGAAACGCACATACGTTTCTTTGTCAAGACAAGCAGTTGTTTGATATGTGTGAAATCACTGTTAGAACTGAGGTCAGTGTTGCTTTTCTCAGTACAAGCTTTACTTTGAAAGATAATCGCGTTCTTTTGAAAGTTTATTAATTTCACGAAAGCTTTAGTCTGAAACGCACATGCGTTTCTTCGTAAAGACAAGCAGTTGTTTGCTACGTGTGAAAGCACTGTTAGAACTGATATCAGTGTTGCTTTTCTCAGTACAAGCTTTACTTTGAAAGATAATCGCGTTCTTGTGAAAGTTTATTAATTTCACAAAAGCTTTAGTAAGAAACGCACATGCGTTTCTTTGTAAAGACAGGCAGTTGTTTGCTACGTGTAAAAGCACTGTTACAACTGATATCAGTGTTGCTTTTCTCAGTACAAGCTTTACTTTGAAAGATAATCGCGTTCTTTTGAAAGATTATTAATTTCACGAAAGTTTTAGTACGAAACGCACATGCGTTACATTATAAAGACAAGCAGTTGTTTGCGACATGTGAAAGCACTGTTAGAACTGAGATCAGTGTTGCTTTTCTCAGTACAAGCTTTACTTTGAAAGATAATCGCGTTCTTTTGAAAGTTTATTAATTTCACGAAAGCTTTAGGAAGAAACGCACATGCGTTTCTTTGTAAAGGCAAGCAGTTGTTTGCTACATGTGAAAGCACTGTTAGAACAGAGATCAGTGTTGCTTCTCTCAGTACAAGCTTTACTTTGAAAGATAATCG
Organism: Chionomys nivalis; assembly: GCF_950005125.1. Classification (NCBI taxonomy): domain Eukaryota; kingdom Metazoa; phylum Chordata; class Mammalia; order Rodentia; family Cricetidae; genus Chionomys; species Chionomys nivalis. The sequence continues at coordinate 42,334,818 of NC_080112.1, forward strand.
CGTTCTTTTGAAAGTTTATTAATTTCACGAAAGCTTTAGGAAGAAACGCACATGCGTTTCTTTGTAAAGACAAGTAGGTATTTGTTACGTGTGAAAGCACTGTTAGAACTGAGATCATTGTTGCTTTTCTCAGTACAAGCTTTACTTTGAAAGATAATCGCGTTCTTTTGAAAGATTATTAATTTCAAGAAAGCTTAAGTACGAAACGCACATGCGTTACACTATAAAGACAAGCAATTGTTTGCTACATGTGAAAGCACTGTTAGAACTGAGATCAGTGTTGCTTTTCTCAGTACAAGCTTTACTTTGAAAGATAATCGCGTTCTTTTGAAAGTTTATTAATTTCACGAAAGCTTTAGGAAGAAACGCACATACGTTTCTTTGTCAAGACAAGCAGTTGTTTGATATGTGTGAAATCACTGTTAGAACTGAGATCAGTGTTGCTTTTCTCAGTACAAGCTTTACTTTGAAAGATAATCGCGTTCTTTTGAAAGTTTATTAATTTCACGAAAGCTTTAGTAAGAAACGCACATGCGTTTCTTCGTAAAGACAAGCAGTTGTTTGCTACGTGTGAAAGCACTGTTAGAACTGATATCAGTGTTGCTTTTCTCAGTACAAGCTTTACTTTGAAAGATAATCGCGTTCTTGTGAAAGTTTATTAATTTCACAAAAGCTTTAGTAAGAAACGCACATGCGTTTCTTTGTAAAGACAGGCAGTTGTTTGCTACGTGTAAAAGCACTGTTAGAACTGATATCAGTGTTGCTTTTCTCAGTACAAGCTTTACTTTGAAAGATAATCGCGTTCTTTTGAAAGATTATTAATTTCACGAAAGTTTTAGTATGAAACGCACATGCGTTACATTATAAAGACAAGCAGTTGTTTGCGACATGTGAAAGCACTGTTAGAACTGAGATCAGTGTTGCTTTTCTCAGTACAAGCTTTACTTTGAAAGATAATCGCGTTCTTTTGAAAGTTTATTAATTTCACGAAAGCTTTAGGAAGAAACGCACATGCGTTTCTTTGTAAAGGCAAGCAGTTGTTTGCTACATGTGAAAGCACTGTTAGAACAGAGATCAGTGTTGCTTCTCTCAGTACAAGCTTTACTTTGAAAGATAATCGCGTTCTTTTGAAAGTTTATTAATTTCACGAAAGCTTTAGGAAGAAACGCACATGCGTTTCTTTGTAAAGACAAGTAGGTATTTGTTACGTGTGAAAGCACTGTTAGAACTGAGATCATTGTTGCTTTTCTCAGTACAAGCTTTACTTTGAAAGATAATCGCGTTCTTTTGAAAGATTATTAATTTCAAGAAAGCTTACGTACGAAACGCACATGCGTTACACTATAAAGACAAGCAATTGTTTGCTACATGTGAAAGCACTGTTAGAACTGAGATCAGTGTTGCTTTTCTCAGTACAAGCTTTACTTTGAAAGATAATCGCGTTCTTTTGAAAGTTTATTAATTTCACGAAAGCTTTAGGAAGAAACGCACATGCGTTTCTTTCTAAAGACAAGCAGTTGTTTGCTACATGTGAAAGCACTGTTAAAACTGAGATCAGTGTTGCTTTTCTCAGTACAAGCTTTACTTTGAAAGATAATCGCGTTCTTTTGAAAGTTTATTAATTTCACGAAAGCTTTAGGAAGAAACGCACATGCGTTTCTTTGTAAAGACAAGCAGTTGTTTGCTACATGTGAAAGCACTGTTAGAACAGAGATCAGTGTTGCTTCTCTCAGTACAAGCTTTACTTTGAAAGATAATTGCGTTCTTTTGAAAGTTTATTAAATTCACGAAAGCTTTAGGAAGAAACGCACATGCGTTTCTTTGTAAAGACAAGTCGGTATTTGTTACGTGTGAAAGCACTGTTAGAACTGAGATGAGTGTTGCTTTTCTCGGTACAAGCTTTACTTTGAAAGACAATCGCGTTCTTTTGAAAGTTTATTAATTTCAAGAAAGCTTTAGTCTGAAACGCACATGCGTTTCTTCGTAAAGACAAGCAGTTGTTTGCTACGTGTGAAAGCACTGTTAGAACTGAGATGAGTGTTCCTTTTCTCAGTACAAGCTTTACTTTGAAAGATAATCGCGTTCTTGTGAAAGTTTATTAATTTCACGAAAGCTTTAGTAAGAAACGCACATGCGTTTCTTTGTAAAGACAGGCAGTTGTTTGATACGTGTGAAATCACTGTTAGACCTGAGATGAGGGTTCCTTTTCTCAGTACATACTTTACTTTGAAAGATAATCGCGTTCTTTTGAAAGTTTATTAATTTCACGAAAGCTTTAGTCTGAAACATACATGCGTTTCTTCGTAAAGACAAGCAGTTGTTTGCTACGTGTGAAAGCACTGTTAGAACTGAGATGTGTGTTCCTTTTCTCAGTACAAGCTTTACTTTGAAAGATAATCGCGTTCTTTTGAAAGTTTATTAATTTCACGAAAGCTTTAGGAAGAAACGCACATGCGTTACATTATAAAGACAAGCAGTTGTTTGCTACATGTGAAAGCACTGTTAGAACTGAGAACAGTGTTGATTTTCTCAGTACAATCTTTACTTTGAAAGATAATCGCCTTCTTTTGAAAGTTTATTAATTTCACGAAAGCTTTAGGAAGAAACGCACATACGTTTCTTTGTCAAGACAAGCAGTTGTTTGATATGTGTGAAATCACTGTTAGAACTGAGGTCAGTGTTGCTTTTCTCAGTACAAGCTTTACTTTGAAAGATAATCGCGTTCTTTTGAAAGTTTATTAATTTCACGAAAGCTTTAGTCTGAAACGCACATGCGTTTCTTCGTAAAGACAAGCAGTTGTTTGCTACGTGTGAAAGCACTGTTAGAACTGAGATCAGTGTTGCTTTTCTCAGTACAAGCTTTACTTTGAAAGATAATCGCGTTCTTGTGAAAGTTTATTAATTTCACGAAAGTTTTAGTAAGAAACGCACATGCGTTTCTTTGTAAAGACAGGTAGTTGTTTGCTACGTGTGAAAGCACTGTTAGAACTGAGATCAGTGTTGCTTTTCTCAGTACAAGCTTTACTTTGAAAGATAATCGCGTTCTTTTGAAAGATTATTAATTTCACGAAAGTTTTAGTACGAAACGCACATGCGTGACATTATAAAGACAAGCAGTTGTTTGCGACATGTGAAAGCACTGTTAGAACTGAGATTAGTGTTGCTTTTCTCAGTACAAGCTTTACTTTGAAAGATAATCGCGTTCTTTTGAAAGTTTATTAATTTCACGAAAGCTTTAGTAAGAAACGCACATGCGTTTCTTTGTAAAGACAGGCAGTTGTTTGCTACTTGTGAAATCACTGTTAGAACTGAGATCAGTGTTGCTTTTCTCAGTACAAGCTTTACTTTGAAAGATAATCGCGTTCTTTGGAAAGATTATTAATTTCACGAAAGTTTTAGTACGAAACGCACATGCGTTACATTATAAAGACAAACAGTTGTTTGCTACATGTGAAAGCACTGTTAGAACTGAGATTAGTGTTGCTTTTCTCAGTACAAGCTTTACTTTGAAAGATAATCGCGTTCTTTTGAAAATTTATTAATTTCACGAAAGCTTTAGTAAGAAACGCACATGCGTTACTTTGTCAAGACAAGCAGTTGTTTGCTACGTGTGAAAGCACTGTTAGAACTGAGATCAGTGTTGCTTTTCTCAGTACAAGCTTTACTTTGAAAGATAATCACGTTCTTTTGAAAGTTTATTAATTTCACGAAAGCTTTAGGAAGAAACGCACATACGTTTTTTTGTCAAGAAAAGCAGTTGTTTGATATGTGTGAAATCACTGTTAGAACTGAGGTCAGTGTTGCTTTTCTCAGTACAAGCTTTACTTTGAAAGATAATCGCGTTCTTTTGAAAGTTTATTAATTTCACGAAAGCTTTAGTCTGAAACGCACATGCGTTTCTTCGTAAAGACAAGCAGTTGTTTGATACGTGTGAAATCACTGTTAGAACTGAGATGAGGGTTCCTTTTCTCAGTACAAGCTTTACTTTGAAAGATAATCGCGTTCTTTTGAAAGTTTATTAATTTCACGAAAGCTTTAGTAAGAAACGCACATGCGTTTCTTTGTAAAGACAGGCAGTTGTTTGCTACGTGTAAAAGCACTGTTAGAACTGTTATCAGTGTTGCTTTTCTCAGTACAGGCTTTACTTTGAAAGATAATCGCGTTCTTTTGAAAGTTTATTAATTTCACGAAAGCTTTAGGAAGAAATGCACATGCGTTTCTTTGTAAAGACAAGTAGGTATTTGTTACGTGTGAAAGCACTGTTAGAACTGAGATCAGTGTTGCTTTTCTCAGTACAAGCTTTACTTTGAAAGATAATCGCTTTCTTTTGAAAGTTTATTAATTTCACGAAAGCTTTAGGAAGAAACGCACATGCGTTTCTTTGTCAAGACAAGCAGTTGTTTGATACGTGTGAAATCACTGTTAGAACTGAGATGAGGGTTCCTTTTCTCAGTACAAGCTTTACTTTGAAAGATAATCGCGTTCTTTTGAAAGTTTATTAATTTCACGAAAGCTTTAGTCTGAAATGCACATGCGTTTCTTCGTAAAGACAAGCAGTGGTTTGCTACGTGTGAAAGCACTGTTAGAACTGAGATCAGTGTTGCTTTTCTCAGTACAAGCTTTACTTTGAAAGATAATCGCTTTCTTTTGAAAGTTTATTAATTTCACGAAAGCTTTAGTCTGAAACGCACATGCGTTTCTTCGTAAAGACAAGCAGTTGTTTACTACGTGTGAAAGCACTATTAGAACTGAGATCAGTGTTGCTTTTCTCAGTACAAGCTTTACTTTGAAAGATAATCGCGTTCTTGTGAAAGTTTATTAATTTCACGAAAGCTTTAGTAAGAAACGCACATGCGTTTCTTTTTAAAGACAGGAAGTTGTTGGCTACGTGTAAAAGCACTGTTAGAACTGTTATCAGTGTTGCTTTTCTCAGAACAAGCTTTACTTTGAAAGATAATCGCGTTCTTTTGAAAGATTATTAATTTCACGAAAGTTTTAGTACGAAACGCACATGCGTTACATTATAAAGACAAGCAGTTGTTTGCGACATGTGAAAGCACTGTTAGAACTGAGATCAGTGTTGCTTTTCTCAGTACAGGCTTTACTTTGAAAGATAATCGCGTTCTTTTGAAAGTTTATTAATTTCACGAAAGCTTTAGGAAGAAATGCACATGCGTTTCTTTGTAAAGACAAGTAGGTATTTGTTACGTGTGAAAGCACTGTTAGAACTGAGATCAGTGTTGCTTTTCTCAGTACAAGCTTTACTTTGAAAGATAATCGCTTTCTTTTGAAAGTTTATTAATTTCACGAAAGCTTTAGGAAGAAACGCACATGCGTTTCTTTGTCAAGACAAGCAGTTGTTTGATACGTGTGAAATCACTGTTAGAACTGAGATGAGGGTTCCTTTTCTCAGTACAAGCTTTACTTTGAAAGATAATCGCGTTCTTTTGAAAGTTTATTAATTTCACGAAAGCTTTAGTCTGAAATGCACATGCGTTTCTTCGTAAAGACAAGCAGTGGTTTGCTACGTGTGAAAGCACTGTTAGAACTGAGATCAGTGTTGCTTTTCTCAGCACAAGCTTTACTTTGAAAGATAATCGCGTTCTTTTGAAAGTTTATTAATTTCACGAAAGCTTTAGTCTGAAACGCACATGCGTTTCTTCGTAAAGACAAGCAGTTGTTTACTACGTGTGAAAGCACTATTAGAACTGAGATCAGTGTTGCTTTTCTCAGTACAAGCTTTACTTTGAAAGATAATCGCGTTCTTGTGAAAGTTTATTAATTTCACGAAAGCTTTAGTAAGAAACGCACATGCGTTTCTTTTTAAAGACAGGAAGTTGTTTGCTACGTGTAAAAGCACTGTTAGAACTGTTATCAGTGTTGCTTTTCTCAGAACAAGCTTTACTTTGAAAGATAATCGCGTTCTTTTGAAAGATTATTAATTTCACGAAAGTTTTAGTACGAAACGCACATGCGTTACATTATAAAGACAAGCAGTTGTTTGCGACATGTGAAAGCACTGTTAGAACTGAGATCAGTGTTGCTTTTCTCAGTACAGGCTTTACTTTGAAAGATAATCGCGTTCTTTTGAAAGTTTATTAATTTCACGAAAGCTTTAGGAAGAAATGCACATGCGTTTCTTTGTAAAGACAAGTAGGTATTTGTTACGTGTGAAAGCACTGTTAGATCTGAGATCAGTGTTGCTTTTCTCAGTACAAGCTTTACTTTGAATGATAATCGCTTTCTTTTGAAAGTTTATTAATTTCATGAAAGCTTTAGGAAGAAACACACATAGGTTTCTTTGTCAAGACAAGCAGTTGTTTGATATGTGTGAAATCACTGTTAGAACTGAGATCAGTGTTGCTTTACTCAGTACAAGCTTTACTTTGAAAGATAATCGCGTTCTTTTGAAAGTTTATTAACTTCACGAAAGCTTTAGTCTGAAACGCACATGCGTTTCTTCGTAAAGACAAGCAGTTGTTTGCTCCGTGTGAAAGCACTGTTAGAACTGAGATCAGTGTTCCTTTTCTCAGTACAAGCTTTACTTTGAAAGATAATCGCGTTCTTGTGAAAGTTTATTAATTTCACGAAAGCTTTAGTAAGAAACGCACATGCGTTTCTTTGTAAAGACAGGCAGTTTTTTGCTACGTGTGAAAGCACTGTTAGAACTGAGATCAGTGTTGCTTTTCTCAGTACAAGCTTTACTTTGAAAGATAATCGCGTTCTTTTGAAAGTTTATTAATTTCACGAAAGCTTTAGGAAGAAACGCACATGCGTTTCTTCGTAAAGACAAGCAGTTGTTTGCTACGTGTGAAAGCACTGTTAGAACTGAGATCAGTGTTGCTTTTCTCAGTACAAGCTTTACTTTGAAAGATAATCGCGTTCTTTTGAAAGATTATTAATTTCACGAAAGTTTTAGTACGAAACGCACATGCGTTACATTATAAAGACAAGCAGTTGTTTGCGACATGTGAAAGCACTGTTAGAACTGAGATGAGTGTTGCTTTTCTCAGTACAGGCTTTACTTTGAAAGATAATCGCGTTCTTTTGAAAGTTTATTAATTTCACGAAAGCTTTAGTAAGAAACGCACATGCGTTACTTTGTCAAGACAAGCAGTTGTTTGCTATGTTTGAAAGCACTGATAGAACTGAGATCAGTGTTGCTTTTCTCAGTACAAGCTTTACTTTGAAAGATAATCGCGTTCTTTTGAAAGTTTATTAATTTCACGAAAGCTTTAGGAAGAAACGCACATGCGTTTCTTTCTAAAGACAAGCAGTTGTTTGCTAAATGTGAAAGCACTGTTAGAACAGAGATCAGTGTTGCTTCTCTCAGTACAAGCTTTACTTTGAAAGATAATCGCGTTCTTTTGAAAGTTTATTAATTTCACAAAAGCTTTAGGAAGAAACGCACATGCGTTTCTTTGTAAAGACAAGCAGTTGTTTGCTACATGTGAAAGCACTGTTAGAACGGAGATCAGTGTTGCTTCTCTCAGTACAAGCTTTACTTTGAAAGATAATCGCGTTCTTTTGAAAGTTTATTAATTTCACGAAAGTTTTAGTACGAAACGCACATGCGTTACATTATAAAGACAAGCAGTTGTTTGCGACATGTGAAAGCACTGTTAGAACTGAGATGAGTGTTGCTTTTCTCAGTACAGGCTTTACTTTGAAAGATAATCGCGTTCTTTTGAAAGTTTATTAATTTCACGAAAGCTTTAGTAAGAAACGCACATGCGTTACTTTGTCAAGACAAGCAGTTGTTTGCTATGTGTGAAAGCACTGATAGAACTGAGATCAGTGTTGCTTTTCTCAGTACAAGCTTTACTTTGAAAGATAATCGCGTTCTTTTGAAAGTTTATTAATTTCACGAAAGCTTTAGGAAGAAACGCACATGCGTTTCTTTCTAAAGACAAGCAGTTGTTTGCTACATGTGAAAGCACTGTTAGAACAGAGATCAGTGTTGCTTCTCTCAGTACAAGCTTTACTTTGAAAGATAATCGCGTTCTTTTGAAAGTTTATTAATTTCACAAAAGCTTTAGGAAGAAACGCACATGCGTTTCTTTGTAAAGACAAGCAGTTGTTTGCTACATGTGAAAGCACTGTTAGAACAGAGATCAGTGTTGCTTCTCTCAGTAAAAGCTTTACTTTGAAAGATAATCGCGTTCTTTTGAAAGTTTATTAATTTCACGAAAGCTTTAGGAAGAAACGCACATGCGTTTCTTTGTAAAGACAAGTAGGTATTTGTTACGTGTGAAAGCACTGTTAGAACTGAGATCAGTGTTGCTTTTCTCAGTACAAGCTTTACTTTAAAAGACAATCGCATTCTTTTGAAAGTTTATTAATTTCACGAAAGCTTTAGTCTGAAACGCACATGCGTTTCTTCGTAAAGACAAGCAGTTGTTTGCCACGTGTGAAAGCACTGTTAGAACTGAGATGAGTGTTCCTTTTCTCAGTACAAGCTTTATTTTGAAAGATAATCGCGTTCTTTTGAAAGTTTATTAATTTCACGAAAGCTTTAGGAAGAAACGCACATGCGTTTCTTTGTCAAGACAAGCAGTTGTTTGATATGTGTGAAATCACTGTTAGAACTGAGATCAGTGTTGCTTTTCTCAGTACAAGCTTTACTTTGAAAGATAATCGCGTTCTTTTGAAAGTTTATTAATTTCACGAAAGCTTTAGTCTGAAACGCACATGCGTTTCTTCGTAAAGACAAGCAGTTGTTTGCTACGTGTGAAAGCACTGTTAGAACTGAGATCAGTGTTGCTTTTCTCAGTACAAGCTTTACTTTGAAAGATAATCGCGTTCTTGTGAAAGTTTATTAATTTCACAAAAGCTTTAGTAAGAAACGCACATGCGTTACATTATAAAGACAAGCAGTTGTTTGCGACATGTGAAAGCACTGTTAGAACTGAGATCAGTGTTGCTTTTCTCAGTACAAGCTTTACGTTGAAAGATAATCGCGTTCTTTTGAAAGTTTATTAATTTCACGAAAGCTTTAGGAAGAAACGCACATGCGTTTCTTTGTAAAGGCAAGCAGTTGTTTGCTACATGTGAAAGCACTGTTAGAACAGAGATCAGTGTTGCTTCTCTCAGTACAAGCTTTACTTTGAAAGATAATCGCGTTCTTTTGAAAGTTTATTAATTTCACGAAAGCTTTAGGAAGAAACGCACATGCGTTACACTATAAAGACAAGCAGTTGTTTGGTACATGTGAAAGCACTGTTAGAACAGAGATCAGTGTTGCTTCTCTCAGTAAAAGCTTTACTTTGAAAGATAATCGCGTTCTTTTGAAAGTTTATTAATTTCACGAAAGCTTTAGGAAGAAACGCACATGCGTTTCTTTGTAAAGACAAGTAGGTATTTGTTACGTGTGAAAGCACTGTTAGAACTGAGATCAGTGTTGCTTTTCTCAGTACAAGCTTTACTTTGAAAGACAATCGCATTCTTTTGAAAGTTTATTAATTTCACGAAAGCTTTAGTCTGAAACGCACATGCGTTTCTTCGTAAAGACAAGCAGTTGTTTGCCACGTGTGAAAGCACTGTTAGAACTGAGATGAGTGTTCCTTTTCTCAGTACAAGCTTTATTTTGAAAGATAATCGCGTTCTTTTGAAAGTTTATTAATTTCACGAAAGCTTTAGGAAGAAACGCACATGCGTTTCTTTGTCAAGACAAGCAGTTGTTTGATACATGTGAAATCACTGTTAGAACTGAGATGAGGGTTCCTTTTCTCAGTACAAGCTTTACTTTGAAAGATAATCGCGTTCTTTTGAAAGTTTATTAATTTCACGAAAGCTTTAGTCTGAAACGCACATGCGTTTCTTCGTAAAGACAAGCAGTTGTTTGCTACGTGTGAAAGCACTGTTAGAACTGAGATCAGTGTTGCTTTTCTCAGTACAAGCTTTACTTTGAAAGATAATCGCGTTCTTTTGAAAGATTATTAATTTCACGAAAGCTTCAGTACGAAACGCACATGCGTTACATTATAAAGACAAGCAGTTGTTTGCTACATGTGGAAGCACTGTTAGAACTGAGATCAGTGTTGCTTTTCTCAGTACAATCTTTACTTTGAAAGATAATCGCGTTCTTTTGAAAGTTTATTAATTTCACGAAAGCTTTAGGAAGAAACGCACATACGTTTCTTTGTCAAGACAAGCAGTTGTTTGATATGTGTGAAATCACTGTTAGAACTGAGATCAGTGTTGCTTTTCTCAGTACAAGCTTTACTTTGAAAGATAATCGCGTTCTTTTGAAAGTTTATTAATTTCACGAAAGCTTTAGTCTGAAACGCACATGCGTTTCTTCGTAAAGACAAGCAGTTGTTTGCTACGTGTGAAAGCACTGTTAGAACTGAGATCAGTGTTGCTTTTCTCAGTACAAGCTTTACTTTGAAAGATAATCGCGTTCTTGTGAAAGTTTATTAATTTCACGAAAGTTTTAGTACGAAACGCACATGCGTTACATTATAAAGACAAGCAGTTGTTTGCGACATGTGAAAGCACTGTTAGAACTGAGATCAGTGTTGCTTTTCTCAGTACAAGCTTTACTTTGAAAGATAATCGCGTTCTTTTGAAAGTTTATTAATTTCACGAAAGCTTTAGGAAGAAACGCACATGCGTTTCTTTGTAAAGGCAAGCAGTTGTTTGCTACATGTGAAAGCACTGTTAGAACAGAGATCAGTGTTGCTTCTCTCAGTACAAGCTTTACTTTGAAAGATAATCGCGTTCTTTTGAAAGTTTATTAATTTCACGAAAGCTTTAGGAAGAAACGCACATGCGTTACACTATAAAGACACGCAATTGTTTGCTACATGTGAAAGCACTGTTAGAACTGAGATCAGTGTTGCTTTTCTCAGTACAAGCTTTACTTTGAAAGATAATCGCGTTCTTTTGAAAGGTTATTAATTTCACAAAAGCTTTAGTCTGAAACGCACATGCGTTTCTTCGTAAAGACAAGCAGTTGTTTGCTCCGTGTGAAAGCACTGTTAGAACTGAGATCAGTGTTGCTTTTCTCAGAACAAGCTTTACTTTGAAAGATAATCGCGTTCTTTTGAAAGATTATTAATTTCACGAAAGTTTTAGTACGAAACGCACATGCGTTACATTATAAAGACAAGCAGTTGTTTGCGACATGTGAAAGCACTGTTAGAACTGAGATCAGTGTTGCTTTTCTCAGTACAGGCTTTACTTTGAAAGATAATCGCGTTCTTTTGAAAGTTTATTAATTTCACGAAAGCTTTAGGAAGAAATGCACATGCGTTTCTTTGTAAAGACAAGTAGGTATTTGTTACGTGTGAAAGCACTGTTAGAACTGAGATCAGTGTTGCTTTTCTCAGTACAAGCTTTACTTTGAATGATAATCGCTTTCTTTTGAAAGTTTATTAATTTCATGAAAGCTTTAGGAAGAAACACACATAGGTTTCTTTGTCAAGACAAGCAGTTGTTTGATATGTGTGAAATCACTGTTAGAACTGAGATCAGTGTTGCTTTACTCAGTACAAGCTTTACTTTGAAAGATAATCGCGTTCTTTTGAAAGTTTATTAACTTCACGAAAGCTTTAGTCTGAAACGCACATGCGTTTCTTCGTAAAGACAAGCAGTTGTTTGCTCCGTGTGAAAGCACTGTTAGAACTGAGATCAGTGTTCCTTTTCTCAGTACAAGCTTTACTTTGAAAGATAATCGCGTTCTTGTGAAAGTTTATTAATTTCACGAAAGCTTTAATAAGAAACGCACATGCGTTTCTTTGTAAAGACAGGCAGTTTTTTGCTACGTGTGAAAGCACTGTTAGAACTGAGATCAGTGTTGCTTTTCTCAGTACAAGCTTTACTTTGAAAGATAATCGCGTTCTTTTGAAAGTTTATTAATTTCACGAAAGCTTTAGGAAGAAACGCACATGCGTTTCTTCGTAAAGACAAGCAGTTGTTTGCTACGTGTGAAAGCACTGTTAGAACTGAGATCAGTGTTGGTTTTCTCAGTACAAGCTTTACTTTGAAAGATAATCGCGTTCTTTTGAAAGATTATTAATTTCACGAAAGTTTTAGTACGAAACGCACATGCGTTACATTATAAAGACAAGCAGTTGTTTGCGACATGTGAAAGCACTGTTAGAACTGAGATGAGTGTTGCTTTTCTCAGTACAGGCTTTACTTTGAAAGATAATCGCGTTCTTTTGAAAGTTTATTAATTTCACGAAAGCTTTAGTAAGAAACGCACATGCGTTACTTTGTCAAGACAAGCAGTTGTTTGCTATGTTTGAAAGCACTGATAGAACTGAGATCAGTGTTGCTTTTCTCAGTACAAGCTTTACTTTGAAAGATAATCGCGTTCTTTTGAAAGTTTATTAATTTCACGAAAGCTTTAGGAAGAAACGCACATGCGTTTCTTTCTAAAGACAAGCAGTTGTTTGCTAAATGTGAAAGCACTGTTAGAACAGAGATCAGTGTTGCTTCTCTCAGTACAAGCTTTACTTTGAAAGATAATCGCGTTCTTTTGAAAGTTTATTAATTTCACAAAAGCTTTAGGAAGAAACGCACATGCGTTTCTTTGTAAAGACAAGCAGTTGTTTGCTACATGTGAAAGCACTGTTAGAACGGAGATCAGTGTTGCTTCTCTCAGTACAAGCTTTACTTTGAAAGATAATCGCGTTCTTTTGAAAGTTTATTAATTTCACGAAAGTTTTAGTACGAAACGCACATGCGTTACATTATAAAGACAAGCAGTTGTTTGCGACATGTGAAAGCACTGTTAGAACTGAGATGAGTGTTGCTTTTCTCAGTACAGGCTTTACTTTGAAAGATAATCGCGTTCTTTTGAAAGTTTATTAATTTCACGAAAGCTTTAGTAAGAAACGCACATGCGTTACTTTGTCAAGACAAGCAGTTGTTTGCTATGTGTGAAAGCACTGATAGAACTGAGATCAGTGTTGCTTTTCTCAGTACAAGCTTTACTTTGAAAGATAATCGCGTTCTTTTGAAAGTTTATTAATTTCACGAAAGCTTTAGGAAGAAACGCACATGCGTTTCTTTCTAAAGACAAGCAGTTGTTTGCTACATGTGAAAGCACTGTTAGAACAGAGATCAGTGTTGCTTCTCTCAGTACAAGCTTTACTTTGAAAGATAATCGCGTTCTTTTGAAAGTTTATTAATTTCACAAAAGCTTTAGGAAGAAACGCACATGCGTTTCTTTGTAAAGACAAGCAGTTGTTTGCTACATGTGAAAGCACTGTTAGAACAGAGATCAGTGTTGCTTCTCTCAGTAAAAGCTTTACTTTGAAAGATAATCGCGTTCTTTTGAAAGTTTATTAATTTCACGAAAGCTTTAGGAAGAAACGCACATGCGTTTCTTTGTAAAGACAAGTAGGTATTTGTTACGTGTGAAAGCACTGTTAGAACTGAGATCAGTGTTGCTTTTCTCAGTACAAGCTTTACTTTAAAAGACAATCGCATTCTTTTGAAAGTTTATTAATTTCACGAAAGCTTTAGTCTGAAACGCACATGCGTTTCTTCGTAAAGACAAGCAGTTGTTTGCCACGTGTGAAAGCACTGTTAGAACTGAGATGAGTGTTCCTTTTCTCAGTACAAGCTTTATTTTGAAAGATAATCGCGTTCTTTTGAAAGTTTATTAATTTCACGAAAGCTTTAGGAAGAAACGCACATGCGTTTATTTGTCAAGACAAGCAGTTGTTTGATATGTGTGAAATCACTGTTAGAACTGAGATCAGTGTTGCTTTTCTCAGTACAAGCTTTACTTTGAAAGATAATCGCGTTCTTTTGAAAGTTTATTAATTTCACGAAAGCTTTAGTCTGAAACGCACATGCGTTTCTTCGTAAAGACAAGCAGTTGTTTGCTACGTGTGAAAGCACTGTTAGAACTGAGATCAGTGTTGCTTTTCTCAGTACAAGCTTTACTTTGAAAGATAATCGCGTTCTTGTGAAAGTTTATTAATTTCACAAAAGCTTTAGTAAGAAACGCACATGCGTTTCTTTGTAAAGACAGGCAGTTGTTTGCTACGTGTAAAAGCACTGTTAGAACTGATATCAGTGTTGCTTTTCTCAGTACAAGCTTTACTTTGAAAGATAATCGCGTTCTTTTGAAAGATTATTAATTTCACGAAAGTTTTAGTACGAAACGCACATGCGTTACATTATAAAGACAAGCAGTTGTTTGCGACATGTGAAAGCACTGTTAGAACTGAGATCAGTGTTGCTTTTCTCAGTACAAGCTTTACGTTGAAAGATAATCGCGTTCTTTTGAAAGTTTATTAATTTCACGAAAGCTTTAGGAAGAAACGCACATGCGTTTCTTTGTAAAGGCAAGCAGTTGTTTGCTACATGTGAAAGCACTGTTAGAACAGAGATCAGTGTTGCTTCTCTCAGTACAAGCTTTACTTTGAAAGATAATCGCGTTCTTTTGAAAGTTTATTAATTTCACGAAAGCTTTAGGAAGAAACGCACATGCGTTACACTATAAAGACAAGCAGTTGTTTGGTACATGTGAAAGCACTGTTAGAACAGAGATCAGTGTTGCTTCTCTCAGTAAAAGCTTTACTTTGAAAGATAATCGCGTTCTTTTGAAAGTTTATTAATTTCACGAAAGCTTTAGGAAGAAACGCACATGCGTTTCTTTGTAAAGACAAGTAGGTATTTGTTATGTGTGAAAGCACTGTTAGAACTGAGATCAGTGTTGCTTTTCTCAGTACAAGCTTTACTTTGAAAGACAATCGCATTCTTTTGAAAGTTTATTAATTTCACGAAAGCTTTAGTCTGAAACGCACATGCGTTTCTTCGTAAAGACAAGCAGTTGTTTGCCACGTGTGAAAGCACTGTTAGAACTGAGATGAGTGTTCCTTTTCTCAGTACAAGCTTTATTTTGAAAGATAATCGCGTTCTTTTGAAAGTTTATTAATTTCACGAAAGCTTTAGGAAGAAACGCACATGCGTTTCTTTGTCAAGACAAGCAGTTGTTTGATACATGTGAAATCACTGTTAGAACTGAGATGAGGGTTCCTTTTCTCAGTACAAGCTTTACTTTGAAAGATAATCGCGTTCTTTTGAAAGTTTATTAATTTCACGAAAGCTTTAGTCTGAAACGCACATGCGTTTCTTCGTAAAGACAAGCAGTTGTTTGCCACGTGTGAAAGCACTGTTAGAACTGAGATCAGTGTTGCTTTTCTCAGTACAAGCTTTACTTTGAAAGATAATCGCGTTCTTTTGAAAGATTATTAATTTCACGAAAGCTTCAGTACGAAACGCACATGCGTTACATTATAAAGACAAGCAGTTGTTTGCTACATGTGGAAGCACTGTTAGAACTGAGATCAGTGTTGCTTTTCTCAGTACAATCTTTACTTTGAAAGATAATCGCGTTCTTTTGAAAGTTTATTAATTTCACGAAAGCTTTAGGAAGAAACGCACATACGTTTCTTTGTCAAGACAAGCAGTTGTTTGATATGTGTGAAATCACTGTTAGAACTGAGATCAGTGTTGCTTTTCTCAGTACAAGCTTTACTTTGAAAGATAATCGCGTTCTTTTGAAAGTTTATTAATTTCACGAAAGCTTTAGTCTGAAACGCACATGCGTTTCTTCGTAAAGACAAGCAGTTGTTTGCTACGTGTGAAAGCACTGTTAGAACTGAGATCAGTGTTGCTTTTCTCAGTACAAGCTTTACTTTGAAAGATAATCGCGTTCTTGTGAAAGTTTATTAATTTCACGAAAGTTTTAGTACGAAACGCACATGCGTTACATTATAAAGACAAGCAGTTGTTTGCGACATGTGAAAGCACTGTTAGAACTGAGATCAGTGTTGCTTTTCTCAGTACAAGCTTTACTTTGAAAGATAATCGCGTTCTTTTGAAAGGTTATTAATTTCACAAAAGCTTTAGTCTGAAACGCACATGCGTTTCTTCGTAAAGACAAGCAGTTGTTTGCTCCGTGTGAAAGCACTGTTAGAACTGAGATCAGTGTTGCTTTTCTCAGTACAAGCTTTACTTTGAAAGATAATCGCGTTCTTGTGAAAGATTATTGATTTCACGAAAGTTTTAGTACGAAACGCACATGCGTTACATTATAAAGCCAAGCAGTTGTTTGCGACATGTGAAAGCACTGTTAGAACTGAGATCAGTGTTGCTTTTCTCAGTACAAGCTTTACTTTGAAAGATAATCGCGTTCTTGTGAAAGATTATTGATTTCACGAAAGTTTTAGTACGAAACGCACATGCGTTACATTATAAAGCCAAGCAGTTGTTTGCGACATGTGAAAGCACTGTTAGAACTGAGATGAGTGTTGCTTTTCTCAGTACAGGCTTTACTTTGAAAGATAATCGCGTTCTTGTGAAAGTTTATTAATTTCACGAAGGCTTTAGTAAGAAACGCACATGCGTTACTTTGTCAAGACAAGCAGTTGTTTGCTATGTGTTAAAGCACTGTTAGAACTGAGATCAGTGTTGCTTTTCTCAGTACAAGCTTTACTTTGAAAGATAATCGCGTTCTTTTGAAAGATTATTAATTTCCCGAAAGTTTTAGTACGAAACGCACATGCGTTACATTATAAAGACAAGCAGTTGTTTGCGACATGTGAAAGCACTGTTAGAACTGAGATCAGTGTTGCTTTTCTCAGTACAAGCTTTATTTTGAACGACAATCGCGTTCTTTTGAAAGTTTATTAATTTCACGAAAGCTTTAGTCTGAAACGCACATGCGTTTCTTCGTAAAGACAAGCAGTTGTTTGCTAAGTGTGAAAGCACTGTTAGAACTGAGATGAGTGTTCCTTTTCTCAGTACAAGCTTTACTTTGAAAGATAATCGCGTTCTTTTGAAAGTTTATTAATTTCACGAAAGCTTTAGTCTGAAACATACATGCGTTTCTTCGTAAAGACAAGCAGTTGTTTGCTACGTGTGAAAGCACTGTTAGAACTGAGATGTGTGTTCCTTTTCTCAGTACAAGCTTTACTTTGAAAGATAATCGCGTTCTTTTGAAAGTTTATTAATTTCACGAAAGCTTTAGGAAGAAACGCACATGCGTTACATTATAAAGACAAGCAGTTGTTTGCTACATGTGAAAGCACTGTTAGAACTGAGAACAGTGTTGATTTTCTCAGTACAATCTTTACTTTGAAAGTTAATCGCGTTCTTTTGAAAGTTTATTAATTTCACGAAAGCTTTAGGAAGAAACGCACATACGTTTCTTTGTCAAGACAAGCAGTTGTTTGATATGTGTGAAATCACTGTTAGAACTGAGGTCAGTGTTGCTTTTCTCAGTACAAGCTTTACTTTGAAAGATAATCGCGTTCTTTTGAAAGTTTATTGATTTCACGAAAGCTTTAGTCTGAAACACACATGCGTTTCTTAGTAAAGACAAGCAGTTGTTTGCTACGTGTGAAAGCACTGTTAGAACTGAGATCAGTGTTGCTTTTCTCAGTACAAGCTTTACTTTGAAAGATAATCGCGTTCTTGTGAAAGTTTATTAATTTCACGAAAGCTTTAGGAAGAAACGCACATGCGTTTCTTTGTAAAGACAGGTAGTTGTTTGCTACGTGTGAAAGCACTGTTAGAACTGAGATCAGTGTTGCTTTTCTCAGTACAAGCTTTACTTTGAAAGATAATCGCGTTCTTTTGAAAGATTATTAATTTCACGAAAGTTTTAGTACGAAACGCACATGCGTTACATTATAAAGACAAGCAGTTGTTTGCAACATGTGAAAGCACTGTTAGAACTGAGATTAGTGTTGCTTGTCTCAGTACAAGCTTTACTTTGAAAGATAATCGCGTTCTTTTGAAAGTTTATTAATTTCACGAAAGCATTAGGAAGAAACGCACATGCGTTTCTTTGTAAAGACAAGTTGGTATTTGTTACGTGTGAAAGCACTGTTAGAACTGAGATCAGTGTTGCTTTTCTCAGTACAAGCTTTACTTTGAAAGACAATCGCGTTCTTTTGAAAGTTTATTAATTTCACGAAAGCTTTAGTAAGAAACGCACATGCGTTTCTTTGTAAAGACAGGTAGTTGTTTGCTACGTGTGAAAGCACTGTTAGAACTGAGATCAGTGTTGCTTTTCTCAGTACAAGCTTTACTTTGAAAGATAATCGCGTTCTTTTGAAAGATTATTAATTTCACGAAAGCTTTAGTACGAAATGCACATGCGTTACATTATAAAGACAAGCAGTTGTTTGCGACATGTGAAAGCACTGTTAGAACTGAGATTAGTGTTGTTTTTCTCAGTACAGGCTTTACTTTGAAAGATAATCGCGTTCTTTTGAAAGATTATTAATTTCACGAAAGCTTTAGTAAGAAACGCACATGCGTTTCTTTGTAAAGACAGGCAGTTGTTTGCTACTTGTGAAATCACTGTTAGAACTGAGATCAGTGTTGCTTTTCTCAGTACAAGCTTTACTTTGAAAGATAATCGCGTTCTTTGGAAAGATTATTAATTTCACGAAAGTTTTAGTACGAAACGCACATGCGTTACATTATAAAGACAAACAGTTGTTTGCTACATGTGAAAGCACTGTTAGAACTGAGATTAGTGTTGCTTTTCTCAGTACAAGCTTTACTTTGAAAGATAATCGCGTTCTTTTGAAAATTTATTAATTTCACGAAAGCTTTAGTAAGAAACGCACATGCGTTACTTTGTCAAGACAAGCAGTTGTTTGCTACGTGTGAAAGCACTGTTAGAACTGAGATCAGTGTTGCTTTTCTCAGTACAAGCTTTACTTTGAAAGATAATCACGTTCTTTTGAAAGTTTATTAATTTCACGAAAGCTTTAGGAAGAAACGCACATGCGTTTCTTTGTAAAGACAAGCAGTTGTTTGCTACATGTGAAAGCACTGTTAGAACAGAGATCAGTGTTGCTTCTCTCAGTACAAGCTTTACTTTGAAAGATAATCGCGTTCTTTTGAAAGTTTATTAATTTCACGAAAGCTTTAGGAAGAAACGCACATACATTTCTTTGTAAAGACAAGTAGGTATTTGTTACGTGTGAAAGCACTGTTAGAACTGAGATCAGTGTTGCTTTTCTCAGTACAAGTTTTACTTTGAAAGACAATCACGTTCTTTTGAAAGTTTATTAATTTCACGAAAGCTTTAGTCTGAAACACACATGCGTTTCTTCGTAAAGACAAGCAGTTGTTTGCTACGTGTGAAAGCACTGTTAGAACTGAGATGAGTGTTCCTTTTCTCAGAACAAGCTTTACTTTGAAAGATAATCGCGTTCTTGTGAAAGTTTATTAATTTCACAAAAGCTTTAGTAAGAAACGCACATGCGTTTCTTTGTAAAGACAGGCAGTTGTTTGCTACGTGTAAAAGCACTGTTAGAACTGATATCAGTGTTGCTTTTCTCAGTACAAGCTTTACTTTGAAAGATAATCGCGTTCTTTTGAAAGATTATTAATTTCACGAAAGTTTTAGTACGAAACGCACATGCGTTACATTATAAAGACAAGCAGTTGTTTGCGACATGTGAAAGCACTGTTAGAACTGAGATCAGTGTTGCTTTTCTCAGTACAAGCTTTACGTTGAAAGATAATCGCGTTCTTTTGAAAGTTTATTAATTTCACGAAAGCTTTAGGAAGAAACGCACATGCGTTTCTTTGTAAAGGCAAGCAGTTGTTTGCTACATGTGAAAGCACTGTTAGAACAGAGATCAGTGTTGCTTCTCTCAGTACAAGCTTTACTTTGAAAGATAATCGCGTTCTTTTGAAAGTTTATTAATTTCACGAAAGCTTTAGGAAGAAACGCACATGCGTTACACTATAAAGACAAGCAGTTGTTTGGTACATGTGAAAGCACTGTTAGAACAGAGATCAGTGTTGCTTCTCTCAGTAAAAGCTTTACTTTGAAAGATAATCGCGTTCTTTTGAAAGTTTATTAATTTCACGAAAGCTTTAGGAAGAAACGCACATGCGTTTCTTTGTAAAGACAAGTAGGTATTTGTTATGTGTGAAAGCACTGTTAGAACTGAGATCAGTGTTGCTTTTCTCAGTACAAGCTTTACTTTGAAAGACAATCGCATTCTTTTGAAAGTTTATTAATTTCACGAAAGCTTTAGTCTGAAACGCACATGCGTTTCTTCGTAAAGACAAGCAGTTGTTTGCCACGTGTGAAAGCACTGTTAGAACTGAGATGAGTGTTCCTTTTCTCAGTACAAGCTTTATTTTGAAAGATAATCGCGTTCTTTTGAAAGTTTATTAATTTCACGAAAGCTTTAGGAAGAAACGCACATGCGTTTCTTTGTCAAGACAAGCAGTTGTTTGATACATGTGAAATCACTGTTAGAACTGAGATGAGGGTTCCTTTTCTCAGTACAAGCTTTACTTTGAAAGATAATCGCGTTCTTTTGAAAGTTTATTAATTTCACGAAAGCTTTAGTCTGAAACGCACATGCGTTTCTTCGTAAAGACAAGCAGTTGTTTGCCACGTGTGAAAGCACTGTTAGAACTGAGATCAGTGTTGCTTTTCTCAGTACAAGCTTTACTTTGAAAGATAATCGCGTTCTTTTGAAAGATTATTAATTTCACGAAAGCTTCAGTACGAAACGCACATGCGTTACATTATAAAGACAAGCAGTTGTTTGCTACATGTGGAAGCACTGTTAGAACTGAGATCAGTGTTGCTTTTCTCAGTACAATCTTTACTTTGAAAGATAATCGCGTTCTTTTGAAAGTTTATTAATTTCACGAAAGCTTTAGGAAGAAACGCACATACGTTTCTTTGTCAAGACAAGCAGTTGTTTGATATGTGTGAAATCACTGTTAGAACTGAGATCAGTGTTGCTTTTCTCAGTACAAGCTTTACTTTGAAAGATAATCGCGTTCTTTTGAAAGTTTATTAATTTCACGAAAGCTTTAGTCTGAAACGCACATGCGTTTCTTCGTAAAGACAAGCAGTTGTTTGCTACGTGTGAAAGCACTGTTAGAACTGAGATCAGTGTTGCTTTTCTCAGTACAAGCTTTACTTTGAAAGATAATCGCGTTCTTGTGAAAGTTTATTAATTTCACGAAAGTTTTAGTACGAAACGCACATGCGTTACATTATAAAGACAAGCAGTTGTTTGCGACATGTGAAAGCACTGTTAGAACTGAGATCAGTGTTGCTTTTCTCAGTACAAGCTTTACTTTGAAAGATAATCGCGTTCTTTTGAAAGGTTATTAATTTCACAAAAGCTTTAGTCTGAAACGCACATGCGTTTCTTCGTAAAGACAAGCAGTTGTTTGCTCCGTGTGAAAGCACTGTTAGAACTGAGATCAGTGTTGCTTTTCTCAGTACAAGCTTTACTTTGAAAGATAATCGCGTTCTTGTGAAAGATTATTGATTTCACGAAAGTTTTAGTACGAAACGCACATGCGTTACATTATAAAGCCAAGCAGTTGTTTGCGACATGTGAAAGCACTGTTAGAACTGAGATCAGTGTTGCTTTTCTCAGTACAAGCTTTACTTTGAAAGATAATCGCGTTCTTGTGAAAGATTATTGATTTCACGAAAGTTTTAGTACGAAACGCACATGCGTTACATTATAAAGCCAAGCAGTTGTTTGCGACATGTGAAAGCACTGTTAGAACTGAGATGAGTGTTGCTTTTCTCAGTACAGGCTTTACTTTGAAAGATAATCGCGTTCTTGTGAAAGTTTATTAATTTCACGAAGGCTTTAGTAAGAAACGCACATGCGTTACTTTGTCAAGACAAGCAGTTGTTTGCTATGTGTTAAAGCACTGTTAGAACTGAGATCAGTGTTGCTTTTCTCAGTACAAGCTTTACTTTGAAAGATAATCGCGTTCTTTTGAAAGATTATTAATTTCCCGAAAGTTTTAGTACGAAACGCACATGCGTTACATTATAAAGACAAGCAGTTGTTTGCGACATGTGAAAGCACTGTTAGAACTGAGATCAGTGTTGCTTTTCTCAGTACAAGCTTTATTTTGAACGACAATCGCGTTCTTTTGAAAGTTTATTAATTTCACGAAAGCTTTAGTCTGAAACGCACATGCGTTTCTTCGTAAAGACAAGCAGTTGTTTGCTAAGTGTGAAAGCACTGTTAGAACTGAGATGAGTGTTCCTTTTCTCAGTACAAGCTTTACTTTGAAAGATAATCGCGTTCTTTTGAAAGTTTATTAATTTCACGAAAGCTTTAGTCTGAAACATACATGCGTTTCTTCGTAAAGACAAGCAGTTGTTTGCTACGTGTGAAAGCACTGTTAGAACTGAGATGTGTGTTCCTTTTCTCAGTACAAGCTTTACTTTGAAAGATAATCGCGTTCTTTTGAAAGTTTATTAATTTCACGAAAGCTTTAGGAAGAAACGCACATGCGTTACATTATAAAGACAAGCAGTTGTTTGCTACATGTGAAAGCACTGTTAGAACTGAGAACAGTGTTGATTTTCTCAGTACAATCTTTACTTTGAAAGTTAATCGCGTTCTTTTGAAAGTTTATTAATTTCACGAAAGCTTTAGGAAGAAACGCACATACGTTTCTTTGTCAAGACAAGCAGTTGTTTGATATGTGTGAAATCACTGTTAGAACTGAGGTCAGTGTTGCTTTTCTCAGTACAAGCTTTACTTTGAAAGATAATCGCGTTCTTTTGAAAGTTTATTAATTTCACGAAAGCTTTAGTCTGAAACACACATGCGTTTCTTAGTAAAGACAAGCAGTTGTTTGCTACGTGTGAAAGCACTGTTAGAACTGAGATCAGTGTTGCTTTTCTCAGTACAAGCTTTACTTTGAAAGATAATCGCGTTCTTGTGAAAGTTTATTAATTTCACGAAAGCTTTAGGAAGAAACGCACATGCGTTTCTTTGTAAAGACAGGTAGTTGTTTGCTACGTGTGAAAGCACTGTTAGAACTGAGATCAGTGTTGCTTTTCTCAGTACAAGCTTTACTTTGAAAGATAATCGCGTTCTTTTGAAAGATTATTAATTTCACGAAAGTTTTAGTACGAAACGCACATGCGTTACATTATAAAGACAAGCAGTTGTTTGCAACATGTGAAAGCACTGTTAGAACTGAGATTAGTGTTGCTTGTCTCAGTACAAGCTTTACTTTGAAAGATAATCGCGTTCTTTTGAAAGTTTATTAATTTCACGAAAGCATTAGGAAGAAACGCACATGCGTTTCTTTGTAAAGACAAGTTGGTATTTGTTACGTGTGAAAGCACTGTTAGAACTGAGATCAGTGTTGCTTTTCTCAGTACAAGCTTTACTTTGAAAGACAATCGCGTTCTTTTGAAAGTTTATTAATTTCACGAAAGCTTTAGTAAGAAACGCACATGCGTTTCTTTGTAAAGACAGGTAGTTGTTTGCTACGTGTGAAAGCACTGTTAGAACTGAGATCAGTGTTGCTTTTCTCAGTACAAGCTTTACTTTGAAAGATAATCGCGTTCTTTTGAAAGATTATTAATTTCACGAAAGCTTTAGTACGAAATGCACATGCGTTACATTATAAAGACAAGCAGTTGTTTGCGACATGTGAAAGCACTGTTAGAACTGAGATTAGTGTTGTTTTTCTCAGTACAGGCTTTACTTTGAAAGATAATCGCGTTCTTTTGAAAGATTATTAATTTCACGAAAGCTTTAGTAAGAAACGCACATGCGTTTCTTTGTAAAGACAGGCAGTTGTTTGCTACTTGTGAAATCACTGTTAGAACTGAGATCAGTGTTGCTTTTCTCAGTACAAGCTTTACTTTGAAAGATAATCGCGTTCTTTGGAAAGATTATTAATTTCACGAAAGTTTTAGTACGAAACGCACATGCGTTACATTATAAAGACAAACAGTTGTTTGCTACATGTGAAAGCACTGTTAGAACTGAGATTAGTGTTGCTTTTCTCAGTACAAGCTTTACTTTGAAAGATAATCGCGTTCTTTTGAAAATTTATTAATTTCACGAAAGCTTTAGTAAGAAACGCACATGCGTTACTTTGTCAAGACAAGCAGTTGTTTGCTACGTGTGAAAGCACTGTTAGAACTGAGATCAGTGTTGCTTTTCTCAGTACAAGCTTTACTTTGAAAGATAATCACGTTCTTTTGAAAGTTTATTAATTTCACGAAAGCTTTAGGAAGAAACGCACATGCGTTTCTTTGTAAAGACAAGCAGTTGTTTGCTACATGTGAAAGCACTGTTAGAACAGAGATCAGTGTTGCTTCTCTCAGTACAAGCTTTACTTTGAAAGATAATCGCGTTCTTTTGAAAGTTTATTAATTTCACGAAAGCTTTAGGAAGAAACGCACATACATTTCTTTGTAAAGACAAGTAGGTATTTGTTACGTGTGAAAGCACTGTTAGAACTGAGATCAGTGTTGCTTTTCTCAGTACAAGTTTTACTTTGAAAGACAATCACGTTCTTTTGAAAGTTTATTAATTTCACGAAAGCTTTAGTCTGAAACACACATGCGTTTCTTCATAAAGACAAGCAGTTGTTTGCTACGTGTGAAAGCACTGTTAGAACTGAGATGAGTGTTCCTTTTCTCAGAACAAGCTTTACTTTGAAAGATAATCGCGTTCTTTTGAAAGTTTATAAATTTCACGAAAGCTTTAGAAAGAAACGCACATGCGTTTCTTCGTAAAGACAAGCAGTTGTTTGCTACGTGTGAAAGCACTGTTAGAACTGAGGTCAGTGTTGCTTTTCTCAGTACAAGCTTTACTTTGAAAGATAATCGCGTTCTTTTGAAAGATTATTAATTTCACGAAAGCTTTAGTACGAAACGCACATGCGTTACATTATAAAGACAAGCAGTTGTTTGCTACATGTGAAAGCACTGTTAGAACTGAGATCAGTGTTGCTTTTCTCAGTACAATCTTTACTTTAAAAGATAATCGCGTTCTTTTGAAAGTTTATTAATTTCACGAAAGCTTTAGGAAGAAACGCACATACGTTTTTTTGTCAAGAAAAGCAGTTGTTTGATATGTGTGAAATCACTGTTAGAACTGAGGTCAGTGTTGCTTTTCTCAGTACATGCTTTACTTTGAAAGATAATCGCATTCTTTTGAAAGTTTATTAATTTCACGAAAGCTTTAGTCTGAAACGCACATGCGTTTCTTCGTAAAGACAAGCAGTTGTTTGCTACGTGTGAAAGCACTGTTAGAACTGAGATCAATGTTGCTTTTCTCAGTACAAGCTTTACTTTGAAAGATAATCGCGTTCTTGTGAAAGTTTATTAATTTCACGAAAGCTTTAGTAAGAAACGCACATGCGTTTCTTTGTAAAGACAGGTAGTTGTTTGCTACGTGTGAAAGCACTGTTAGAACTGAGATCAGTGTTGCTTTTCTCAGTACAATCTTTACTTTGAAAGATAATCGCGTTCTTTTGAAAGATTATTAATTTCACGAAAGTTTTAGTACAAAACGCACATGCGTTACATTATAAAGACAAGCAGTTGTTTGCGACATGTGAAAGCACTGCTAGAACTGAGATTAGTGTTGCTTCTCTCAGTACAAGCTTTACTTTGAAAGATAATCGCGTTCTTTTGAAAGTTTATTAATTCCACGAAAGCTTTAGGAAGAAACGCACATGCGTTTCTTTGTAAAGACAAGTCGGTATTTGTTACGTGTGAAAGCACTGTTAGAACTGAGATCAGTGTTGCTTTTCTCAGTACAAGCTTTACTTTGAAAGACAATCGCGTTCTTTTGAAAGTTTATTAATTTCACGAAAGCTTTAGTCTGAAACGCACATGCGTTTCTTCGTAAAGACAAGCAGAGTTTGCTACGTGTGAAAGCACTGTTAGAACTGAGATGAGTGTTCCTTTTCTCAGTACAAGCTTTACTTTGAAAGTTAATCGCGTTCTTATGAAAGTTTATTAATTTCACGAAAGCTTTAGGAAGAAACGCACATGCGTTTCTTCGTAAAGACAAGCAGTTGTTTGCTACGTGTGAAAGCACTGTTAGAACTGAGATCAGTGTTGCTTTTCTCAGTACAAGCTTTACTTTGAAAGATAATCGCGTTCTTTTGAAAGATTATTAATTTCACGAAAGCTTTAGTACGAAACGCACATGCGTTACATTATAAAGACAAGCAGTTGTTTGCGACATGTGAAAGCACTGTTAGAACTGAGATTAGTGTTGCTTTTCTCAGTACAAGCTTTACTTTGAAAGATAATCGCGTTCTTTTGAAAGTTTATTAATTTCACGAAAGCTTTAGGAAGAAACGCACATGCGTTTCTTTGTAAAGACAGGCAGTTGTTTGCTACTTGTGAAATCACTGTTAGAACTGAGATCAGTGTTGCTTTTCTCAGTACAAGCTTTACTTTGAAAGATAATCGCGTTCTTTGGAAAGATTATTAATTTCACGAAAGTTTTAGTACGAAACGCACATGCGTTACATTATAAAGACAAGCAGTTGTTTGCTACATGTGAAAGCACTGTTAGAACTGAGATTAGTGTTGCTTTTCTCAGTACAAGCTTTACTTTGAAAGATAATCGCGTTCTTTTGAAAGTTTATTAATTTCACGAAAGCTTTAGTAACAAAGCCACATGCATTACTTTGTCAAGACAAGCAGTTGTTTGCTACGTGTGAAAGCACTGTTAGAACTGAGATCAGTGTTGCTTTTCTCAGTACAAGCTTTACTTTGAAAGATAATCACGTTCTTTTGAAAGTTTATTAATTTCACGAAAGCTTTAGGAAGAAACGCACATGCGTTTCTTTGTAAAGACAAGCAGTTGTTTGCTACATGTGAAAGCACTGTTAGAACAGAGATCAGTGTTGCTTCTCTCAGTACAAGCTTTACTTTGAAAGATAATCGCATTCTTTTGAAAGTTTATTAATTTCACGAAAGCTTTAGGAAGAAACGCACATACGTTTCTTTGTCAAGACAAGCAGTTGTTTGATATGTGTGAAATCACTGTTAGAACTGAGATCAGTGTTGCTTTTCTCAGTACAAGATTTACTTTGAAAGATAATCGCGTTCTTTTGAAAGATTATTAATTTCACGAAAGTTTTAGTACGAAACGCACATGCGTTACATTATAAAGACAAGCAGTTGTTTGCGATATGTGAAAGCACTGTTAGAACTGAGATGAGTGTTGCTTTTCTCAGTACAGGCTTTAGTTTGAAAGATAATCGCGTTCTTTTGAAAGTTTATTAATTTCACGAAAGCTTTAGTAAGAAACGCACATGCGTTACTTTGTCAAGACAAGCAGTTGTTTGCTATGTTTGAAAGCACTGATAGAACTGAGATCAGTGTTGCTTTTCTCAGTACAAGCTTTACTTTGAAAGATAATCGCGTTCTTTTGAAAGTTTATTAATTTCACGAAAGCTTTAGGATGAAACGCACATGCGTTTCTTTCTAAAGACAAGCAGTTGTTTGCTACATGTGAAAGCACTGTTAGAACAGAGATCAGTGTTGCTTCTCTCAGTACAAGCTTTACTTTGAAAGATAATCGCGTTCTTTTGAAAGTTTATTAATTTCACAAAAGCTTTAGGAAGAAACGCACATGCGTTTCTTTGTAAAGACAAGCAGTTGTTTGCTACATGTGAAAGCACTGTTAGAACGGAGATCAGTGTTGCTTCTCTCAGTACAAGCTTTAATTTGAAAGATAATCGCGTTCTTTTGAAAGTTTATTAATTTCACGAAAGCTTTAGGAAGAAACGCACATGCGTTTCTTTGTAAAGACAAGTAGGTATTTGTTACGTGTGAAATCACTGTTAGAACTGAGATCAGTGTTGCTTTTCTCAGTACAAGCTTTACTTTGAAAGACAATCGCATTCTTTTGAAAGTTTATTAATTTCACGAAAGCTTTAGTCTGAAACGCACATGCGTTTCTTCGTAAAGACAAGCAGTTGTTTGCCACGTGTGAAAGCACTGTTAGAACTGAGATGAGTGTTCCTTTTCTCAGTACAAGCTTTATTTTGAAAGATAATAGCGTTCTTTTGAAAGTTTATTAATTTCACGAAAGCTTTAGGAAGAAACGCACATGCGTTTCTTTGTAAAGACAAGCAGTTGTTTGCTACATGTGAAAGCACTGTTAGAACGGAGATCAGTGTTGCTTCTCTCAGTACAAGCTTTACTTTGAAAGATAATCGCGTTCTTTTGAAAGTTTATTAATTTCACAAAAGCTTTAGGAAGAAACGCCCATGCGTTTCTTTGTAAAGACAAGTAGGTATTTGTTACGTGTGAAAGCACTGTTAGAACTGAGATCAGTGTTGCTTTTCTCAGTACAAGCTTTACTTTGAAAGACAATCGCATTCTTTTGAAAGTTTATTAATTTCACGAAAGCTTTAGTCTGAAACGCACATGCGTTTCTTCGTAAAGACAAGCAGTTGTTTGCCACGTGTGAAAGTACTGTTAGAACTGAGATGAGTGTTCCTTTTCTCAGTACAAGCTTTATTTTGAAAGATAATAGCGTTCTTTTGAAAGTTTATTAATTTCACGAAAGCTTTAGGTAGAAACGCACATGTGTTTCTTTGTCAAGACAAGCAGTTGTTTGATACATGTGAAATCACTGTTAGAACTGAGATGAGGGTTCCTTTTCTCAGTACAAGCTTTACTTTGAAAGATAATCGCGTTCTTTTGAAAGTTTATTAATTTCACGAAAGCTTTAGTCTGAAACGCACATGCGTTTCTTCGTAAAGACAAGCAGAGTTTGCTACGTGTGAAAGCACTGTTAGAACTGAGATGAGTGTTCCTTTTCTCAGTACAAGCTTTACTTTGAAAGTTAATCGCGTTCTTATGAAAGTTTATTAATTTCACGAAAGCTTTAGGAAGAAACGCACATGCGTTTCTTCGTAAAGACAAGCAGTTGTTTGCTACGTGTGAAAGCACTGTTAGAACTGAGAAAAGTGTTGCTTTTCTCAGTACAAGCTTTACTTTGAAAGATAATCGCGTTCTTTTGAAAGATTATTAATTTCACGAAAGCTTTAGTACGAAACGCACATGCGTTACATTATAAAGACAAGCAGTTGTTTGCGACATGTGAAAGCACTGTTAGAACTGAGATTAGTGTTGCTTTTCTCAGTACAAGCTTTACTTTGAAAGATAATCGCGTTCTTTTGAAAGTTTATTAATTTCACGAAAGCTTTAGGAAGAAACGCACATGCGTTTCTTTGTAAAGACAGGCAGTTGTTTGCTACTTGTGAAATCACTGTTAGAACTGAGATCAGTGTTGCTTTTCTCAGTACAAGCTTTACTTTGAAAGATAATCGCGTTCTTTGGAAAGATTATTAATTTCACGAAAGTTTTAGTACGAAACGCACATGCGTTACATTATAAAGACAAGCAGTTGTTTGCTACATGTGAAAGCACTGTTAGAACTGAGATTAGTGTTGCTTTTCTCAGTACAAGCTTTACTTTGAAAGATAATCGCGTTCTTTTGAAAGTTTATTAATTTCACGAAAGCTTTAGTAACAAAGCCACATGCATTACTTTGTCAAGACAAGCAGTTGTTTGCTACGTGTGAAAGCACTGTTAGAACTGAGATCAGTGTTGCTTTTCTCAGTACAAGCTTTACTTTGAAAGATAATCACGTTCTTTTGAAAGTTTATTAATTTCACGAAAGCTTTAGGAAGAAACGCACATGCGTTTCTTTGTAAAGACAAGCAGTTGTTTGCTACATGTGAAAGCACTGTTAGAACAGAGATCAGTGTTGCTTCTCTCAGTACAAGCTTTACTTTGAAAGATAATCGCATTCTTTTGAAAGTTTATTAATTTCACGAAAGCTTTAGGAAGAAACGCACATGCGTTTCTTTGTAAAGACAAGCAGTTGTTTGCTACATGTGAAAGCACTGTTAGAACGGAGATCAGTGTTGCTTCTCTCAGTACAAGCTTTACTTTGAAAGATAATCGCGTTCTTTTGAAAGTTTATTAATTTCACGAAAGTTTTAGTACGAAACGCACATGCGTTACATTATAAAGACAAGCAGTTGTTTGCGACATGTGAAAGCACTGTTAGAACTGAGATCAGTGTTGCTTTTCTCAGTACAAGCTTTACTTTGAAAGATAATCGCGTTCTTTTGAAAGTTTATTAATTTCACGAAAGCTTTAGTAAGAAACGCACATGCGTTTCTTTGTAAAGACAGGCAGTTGTTTGCTATGTGTTAAAGCACTGTTAGAACTGAGATCAGTGTTGCTTTTCTCAGTACAAGCTTTACTTTGAAAGATAATCGCGTTCTTTTGAAAGTTTATTAATTTCACGAAAGCTTTAGGATGAAACGCACATGCGTTTCTTTCTAAAGACAAGCAGTTGTTTGCTACATGTGAAAGCACTGTTAGAACAGAGATCAGTGTTGCTTCTCTCAGTACAAGCTTTACTTTGAAAGATAATCGCGTTCTTTTGAAAGTTTATTAATTTCACAAAAGCTTTAGGAAGAAACGCACATGCGTTTCTTTGTAAAGACAAGCAGTTGTTTGCTACATGTGAAAGCACTGTTAGAACGGAGATCAGTGTTGCTTCTCTCAGTACAAGCTTTACTTTGAAAGATAATCGCGTTCTTTTGAAAGTTTATTAATTTCACGAAAGCTTTAGGAAGAAACGCACATGCGTTTCTTTGTAAAGACAAGTAGGTATTTGTTACGTGTGAAAGCACTGTTAGAACTGAGATCAGTGTTGCTTTTCTCAGTACAAGCTTTACTTTGAAAGACAATCGCATTCTTTTGAAAGTTTATTAATTTCACGAAAGCTTTAGTCTGAAACGCACATGCGTTTCTTCGTAAAGACAAGCAGTTGTTTGCCACGTGTGAAAGCACTGTTAGAACTGAGATGAGTGTTCCTTTTCTCAGTACAAGCTTTATTTTGAAAGATAATAGCGTTCTTTTGAAAGTTTATTAATTTCACGAAAGCTTTAGGTAGAAACGCACATGTGTTTCTTTGTCAAGACAAGCAGTTGTTTGATACATGTGAAATCACTGTTAGAACTGAGATGAGGGTTCCTTTTCTCAGTACAAGCTTTACTTTGAAAGATAATCGCGTTCTTTTGAAAGTTTATTAATTTCACGAAAGCTTTAGTCTGAAACGCACATGCGTTTCTTCGTAAAGACAAGCAGAGTTTGCTACGTGTGAAAGCACTGTTAGAACTGAGATGAGTGTTCCTTTTCTCAGTACAAGCTTTACTTTGAAAGTTAATCGCGTTCTTATGAAAGTTTATTAATTTCACGAAAGCTTTAGGAAGAAACGCACATGCGTTTCTTCGTAAAGACAAGCAGTTGTTTGCTACGTGTGAAAGCACTGTTAGAACTGAGATCAGTGTTGCTTTTCTCAGTACAAGCTTTACTTTGAAAGATAATCTCGTTCTTTTGAAAGATTATTAATTTCACGAAAGCTTTAGTACGAAACGCACATGCGTTACATTATAAAGACAAGCAGTTGTTTGCGACATGTGAAAGCACTGTTAGAACTGAGATTAGTGTTGCTTTTCTCAGTACAAGCTTTACTTTGAAAGATAATCGCGTTCTTTTGAAAGTTTATTAATTTCACGAAAGCTTTAGGAAGAAACGCACATGTAAAGACAGGCAGTTGTTTGCTACTTGTGAAATCACTGTTAGAACTGAGATCAGTGTTGCTTTTCTCAGTACAAGCTTTACTTTGAAAGATAATCGCGTTCTTTGGAAAGATTATTAATTTCACGAAAGTTTTAGTACGAAACGCACATGCGTTACATTATAAAGACAAGCAGTTGTTTGCTACATGTGAAAGCACTGTTAGAACTGAGATTAGTGTTGCTTTTCTCAGTACAAGCTTTACTTTGAAAGATAATCGCGTTCTTTTGAAAGTTTATTAATTTCACGAAAGCTTTAGTAACAAAGCCACATGCATTACTTTGTCAAGACAAGCAGTTGTTTGCTACGTGTGAAAGCACTGTTAGAACTGAGATCAGTGTTGCTTTTCTCAGTACAAGCTTTACTTTGAAAGATAATCACGTTCTTTTGAAAGTTTATTAATTTCACGAAAGCTTTAGGAAGAAACGCACATGCGTTTCTTTGTAAAGACAAGCAGTTGTTTGCTACATGTGAAAGCACTGTTAGAACAGAGATCAGTGTTGCTTCTCTCAGTACAAGCTTTACTTTGAAAGATAATCGCATTCTTTTGAAAGTTTATTAATTTCACGAAAGCTTTAGGAAGAAACGCACATGCGTTTCTTTGTAAAGACAAGCAGTTGTTTGCTACATGTGAAAGCACTGTTAGAACGGAGATCAGTGTTGCTTCTCTCAGTACAAGCTTTACTTTGAAAGATAATCGCGTTCTTTTGAAAGTTTATTAATTTCACGAAAGTTTTAGTACGAAACGCACATGCGTTACATTAGAAAGACAAGCAGTTGTTTGCGACATGTGAAAGCACTGTTAGAACTGAGATCAGTGTTGCTTTTCTCAGTACAAGCTTTACTTTGAAAGATAATCGCGTTCTTTTGAAAGTTTATTAATTTCACGAAAGCTTTAGTAAGAAACGCACATGCGTTTCTTTGTAAAGACAGGCAGTTGTTTGCTATGTGTTAAAGCACTGTTAGAACTGAGATCAGTGTTGCTTTTCTCAGTACAAGCTTTACTTTGAAAGATAATCGCCTTCTTTTGAAAGTTTATTAATTTCACGAAAGCTTTAGGAAGAAACGCACATGCGTTTCTTTCTAAAGACAAGCAGTTGTTTGCTACATGTGAAAGCACTGTTAGAACTGAGATCAGTGTTGCTTTTCTCAGTACAAGCTTTACTTTGAAAGATAATCGCGTTCTTTTGAAAGTTTATTAATTTCACGAAAGCTTTAGTAAGAAACGCACATGCGTTTCTTCGTAAAGACAGGCAGTTGTTTGCTACTTGTGAAATCACTGTTAGAACTGAGATCAGTGTTGCTTTTCTCAGTACAAGCTTTACTTTGAAAGATAATCGCGTTCTTTGGAAAGATTATTAATTTCACGAAAGTTTTAGTACGAAACGCACATGCGTTACATTATAAAGACAAACAGTTGTTTGCTACATGTGAAAGCACTGTTAGAACTGAGATTAGTGTTGCTTTTCTCAGTACAAGCTTTACTTTGAAAGATAATCGCGTTCTTTTGAAAATTTATTAATTTCACGAAAGCTTTAGTAAGAAACGCACATGCGTTACTTTTTCAAGACAAGCAGTTGTTTGCTACGTGTGAAAGCACTGTTAGAACTGAGATCAGTGTTGCTTTTCTCAGTACAAGCTTTACTTTGAAAGATAATCACGTTCTTTTGAAAGTTTATTAATTTCACGAAAGCTTTAGGAAGAAACGCACATGCGTTTCTTTGTAAAGACAAGCAGTTGTTTGCTACATGTGAAAGCACTGTTAGAACAGAGATCAGTGTTGCTTCTCTCAGTACAAGCTTTACTTTGAAAGATAATCGCGTTCTTTTGAAAGTTTATTAATTTCACGAAAGCTTTAGGAAGAAACGCACATACATTTCTTTGTAAAGACAAGTAGGTATTTGTTACGTGTGAAAGCACTGTTAGAACTGAGATCAGTGTTGCTTTTCTCAGTACAAGCTTTACTTTGAAAGACAATCGCGTTCTTTAGAAAGTTTATTAATTTCACGAAAGCTTTAGTCTGAAACGCACATGCGTTTCTTCGTAAAGACAAGCAGTAGTTTGCTACGTGTGAAAGCACTGTTAGAACTGAGATGAGTGTTCCTTTTCTCAGTACAAGCTTTACTTTGAAAGATAATCACGTTCTTTTGAAAGTTTATTAATTTCACGAAAGCTTTAGGAAGAAACGCACATGCGTTTCTTCGTAAAGACAAGCAGTTGTTTGCTACGTGTGAAAGCACTGTTAGAACTGAGATCAGTGTTGCTTTTCTCAGTACAAGCTTTACTTTGAAAGATAATCGCGTTCTTTTGAAAGATTATTAATTTCACGAAAGCTTTAGTACGAAACGCACATGCGTTACATTATAAAGACAAGCAGTTGTTTGCTACATGTGAAAGCACTGTTAGAACTGAGATCAGTGTTGCTTTTCTCAGTACAATCTTTACTTTAAAAGATAATCGCGTTCTTTTGAAAGTTTATTAATTTCACGAAAGCTTTAGGAAGAAACGCACATACGTTTTTTTGTCAAGAAAAGCAGTTGTTTGATATGTGTGAAATCACTGTTAGAACTGAGGTCAGTGTTGCTTTTCTCAGTACAAGCTTTACTTTGAAAGATAATCGCGTTCTTTTGAAAGTTTATTAATTTCACGAAAGCTTTAGTCTGAAACGCACATGCGTTTCTTCGTAAAGACAAGCAGTTGTTTGCTACGTGTGAAAGCACGGTTAGAACTGAGATCAGTGTTGCTTTTCTCAGTACAAGCTTTACTTTGAAAGATAATCGCGTTCTTTTGAAAGATTATTAATTTCACGAAAGCTTTAGTAAGAAACGCACATGCGTTACTTTGTCAAGACAAGCAGTTGTTTGCTATGTGTGAAAGCACTGTTAGAACTGAGATCAGTGTTGCTTTTCTCAATATAAGCTTTACTTTGAAAGACAATCGCGTTCTTTTGAAAGTTTATTAATTTCACGAAAGCTTTAGTCTGAAACGCACATGCGTTTCTTCGTAAAGACAAGCAGTTGTTTGCTACGTGTGAAAGCACTGTTAGAACTGAGATGAGTGTTCCTTTTCTCGGTACAAGCTTTACTTTGAAAGATAATCGCGTTCTTTTGAAAGTTTATTAATTTCACGAAAGCTTTAGGAAGAAACGCACATGCGTTTCTTTGTCAAGACAAGCAGTTGTTTGATACGTGTGAAATCACTGTTAGAACTGAGATGAGGGTTCCTTTTCTCAGTACAAGCTTTACTTTGAAAGATAATCGCGTTCTTTTGAAAGTTTATTAATTTCACGAAAGCTTTAGTCTGAAAAGCACATGCGTTTCTTCGTAAAGACAAGCAGTGGTTTGCTACGTGTGAAAGCACTGTTAGAACTGAGATCAGTGTTGCTTTTCTCAGTACAAGCTTTACTTTGAAAGATAATCACGTTCTTTTGAAAGATTATTAATTTCACGAAAGCTTTAGTACGAAACGCACATGCGTTACATTATAAAGACAAGCAGTTGTTTGCTACATGTGAAAGCACTGTTAGAACTGAGATCAGTGTTGCTTTACTCAGTACAAGCTTTACTTTGAAAGATAATCGCGTTCTTTTGAAAGTTTATTAATTTCACGAAAGCTTTAGTCTGAAACGCACATGCGTTTCTTCGTAAAGACAAGCAGTTGTTTGCTCCGTGTGAAAGCACTGTTAGAACTGAGATCAGTGTTCCTTTTCTCAGTACAAGCTTTACTTTGAAAGATAATCGCGTTCTTGTGAAAGTTTATTAATTTCACGAAAGCTTTAGTAAGAAACGCACATGCGTTTCTTTGTAAAGACAGGCAGTTTTTTGCTACGTGTGAAAGCACTGTTAGAACTGAGATCAGTGTTGCTTTTCTCAGTACAAGCTTTACTTTGAAAGATAATCGCGTTCTTTTGAAAGTTTATTAATTTCACGAAAGTTTTAGAACGAAACGCACATGCGTTACATTATAAAGACAAGCAGTTGTTTGCGACATGTGAAAGCACTGTTAGAACTGAGATGAGTGTTGCTTTTCTCAGTACAGGCTTTACTTTGAAAGATAATCGCGTTCTTTTGAAAGTTTATTAATTTCACGAAAGCTTTAGTAAGAAACGCACATGCGTTACTTTGTCAAGACAAGCAGTTGTTTGCTATGTTTGAAAGCACTGATAGAACTGAGATCAGTGTTGCTTTTCTCAGTACAAGCTTTACTTTGAAAGATAATCGCGTTCTTTTGAAAGTTTATTAATTTCACGAAAGCTTTAGGAAGAAACGCACATGCGTTTCTTTCTAAAGACAAGCAGTTGTTTGCTACATGTGAAAGCACTGTTA
This sequence comes from Chionomys nivalis, assembly GCF_950005125.1. NCBI lineage: Eukaryota > Metazoa > Chordata > Mammalia > Rodentia > Cricetidae > Chionomys > Chionomys nivalis. Next base: position 42,370,590 of record NC_080112.1, read on the forward strand.
GAACAGAGATCAGTGTTGCTTCTCTCAGTACAAGCTTTACTTTGAAAGATAATCGCGTTCTTTTGAAAGTTTATTAATTTCACAAAAGCTTTAGGAAGAAACGCACATGCGTTTCTTTGTAAAGACAAGCAGTTGTTTGCTACATGTGAAAGCACTGTTAGAACGGAGATCAGTGTTGCTTCTCTCAGTACAAGCTTTACTTTGAAAGATAATCGCGTTCTTTTGAAAGTTTATTAATTTCACGAAAGCTTTAGGAAGAAACGCACATGCGTTTCTTTGTAAAGACAAGTAGGTATTTGTTACGTGTGAAAGCACTGTTAGAACTGAGATCAGTGTTGCTTTTCTTAGTACAAGCTTTACTTTGAAAGACAATCGCATTCTTTTGAAAGTTTATTAATTTCACGAAAGCTTTAGTCTGAAACGCACATGCGTTTCTTCGTAAAGACAAGCAGTTGTTTGCCACGTGTGAAAGCACTGTTAGAACTGAGATGAGTGTTCCTTTTCTCAGTACAAGCTTTATTTTGAAAGATAATAGCGTTCTTTTGAAAGTTTATTAATTTCACGAAAGCTTTAGGAAGAAACGCACATGTGTTTCTTTGTCAAGACAAGCAGTTGTTTGATACATGTGAAATCACTGTTAGAACTGAGATGAGGGTTCCTTTTCTCAGTACAAGCTTTACTTTGAAAGATAATCGCGTTCTTTTGAAAGTTTATTAATTTCACGAAAGCTTTAGTCTGAAACGCACATGCGTTTCTTCGTAAAGACAAGCAGTTGTTTGCTACGTGTGAAAGCACTGTTAGAACTGAGATCAGTGTTGCTTTTCTCAGTACAAGCTTTACTTTGAAAGATAATCGCGTTCTTTTGAAAGATTATTAATTTCACGAAAGCTTTAGTACGAAACGCACATCGTTACATTATAAAGACAAGCAGTTGTTTGCTACATGTGGAAGCACTGTTAGAACTGAGATCAGTGTTGCTTTTCTCAGTACAATCTTTACTTTGAAAGATAATCGCGTTCTTTTGAAAGTTTATTAATTTCACGAAAGCTTTAGGAAGAAACGCACATACGTTTCTTTGTCAAGACAAGCAGTTGTTTGATATGTGTGAAATCACTGTTAGAACTGAGGTCAGTGTTGCTTTTCTCAGTACAAGCTTTACTTTGAAAGATAATCGCGTTCTTTTGAAAGTTTATTAATTTCACGAAAGCTTTAGTCTGAAACGCACATGCGTTTCTTCGTAAAGACAAGCAGTTGTTTGCTACGTGTGAAAGCACTGTTAGAACTGATATCAGTGTTGCTTTTCTCAGTACAAGCTTTACTTTGAAAGATAATCGCGTTCTTGTGAAAGTTTATTAATTTCACAAAAGCTTTAGTAAGAAACGCACATGCGTTTCTTTGTAAAGACAGGCAGTTGTTTGCTACGTGTAAAAGCACTGTTAGAACTGATATCAGTGTTGCTTTTCTCAGTACAAGCTTTACTTTGAAAGATAATCGCGTTCTTTTGAAAGATTATTAATTTCACGAAAGTTTTAGTACGAAACGCACATGCGTTACATTATAAAGACAAGCAGTTGTTTGCGACATGTGAAAGCACTGTTAGAACTGAGATCAGTGTTGCTTTTCTCAGTACAAGCTTTACTTTGAAAGATAATCGCGTTCTTTTGAAAGTTTATTAATTTCACGAAAGCTTTAGGAAGAAACGCACATGCGTTTCTTTGTAAAGGCAAGCAGTTGTTTGCTACATGTGAAAGCACTATTAGAACAGAGATCAGTGTTGCTTCTCTCAGTACAAGCTTTACTTTGAAAGATAATCGCGTTCTTTTGAAAGTTTATTAATTTCACGAAAGCTTTAGGAAGAAACGCACATGCGTTTCTTTGTAAAGACAAGTAGGTATTTGTTACGTGTGAAAGCACTGTTAGAACTGAGATCATTGTTGCTTTTCTCAGTACAAGCTTTACTTTGAAAGATAATCGCGTTCTTTTGAAAGATTATTAATTTCAAGAAAGCTTACGTACGAAACGCACATGCGTTACACTATAAAGACAAGCAATTGTTTGCTACATGTGAAAGCACTGTTAGAACTGAGATCAGTGTTGCTTTTCTCAGTACAAGCTTTACTTTGAAAGATAATCGCGTTCTTTTGAAAGTTTATTAATTTCACGAAAGCTTTAGGAAGAAACGCACATACGTTTCTTTGTCAAGACAAGCAGTTGTTTGATATGTGTGAAATCACTGTTAGAACTGAGATCAGTGTTGCTTTTCTCAGTACAAGCTTTACTTTGAAAGATAATCGCGTTCTTTTGAAAGTTTATTAATTTCACGAAAGCTTTAGTCTGAAATGCTCATGCGTTTCTTCGTAAAGACAAGCAGTTGTTTGCTACGTGTGAAAGCACTGTTAGAACTGAGATCAGTGTTGCTTTTCTCAGTACAAGCTTTACTTTGAAAGATAATCGCGTTCTTGTGAAAGTTTATTAATTTCACGAAAGCTTTAGTAAGAAACGCACATGCGTTTCTTTGTAAAGACAGGCAGTTTTTTGCTACGTGTGAAAGCACTGTTAGAACTGAGATCAGTGTTGCTTTTCTCGGTACAAGCTTTACTTTGAAAGACAATCGCGTTCTTTTGAAAGTTTATTAATTTCAAGAAAGCTTTAGTCTGAAACGCACATGCGTTTCTTCGTAAAGACAAGCAGTTGTTTGCTAAGTGTGAAAGCACTGTTAGAACTGAGATGAGTGTTCCTTTTCTCAGTACAAGCTTTACTTTGAAAGATAATCGCGTTCTTGTGAAAGTTTATTAATTTCACGAAAGCTTTAGTAAGAAACGCACATGCGTTTCTTTGTAAAGACAGGCAGTTGTTTGATACGTGTGAAATCACTGTTAGACCTGAGATGAGGGTTCCTTTTCTCAGTACATACTTTACTTTGAAAGATAATCGCGTTCTTTTGAAAGTTTATTAATTTCACGAAAGCTTTAGTCTGAAACATACATGCGTTTCTTCGTAAAGACAAGCAGTTGTTTGCTACGTGTGAAAGCACTGTTAGAACTGCGATGTGTGTTCCTTTTCTCAGTACAAGCTTTACTTTGAAAGATAATCGCGTTCTTTTGAAAGTTTATTAATTTCACGAAAGCTTTAGGAAGAAACGCACATGCGTTACATTATAAAGACAAGCAGTTGTTTGCTACATGTGAAAGCACTGTTAGAACTGAGAACAGTGTTGATTTTCTCAGTACAATCTTTACTTTGAAAGATAATCGCGTTCTTTTGAAAGTTTATTAATTTCACGAAAGCTTTAGGAAGAAACGCACATACGTTTCTTTGTCAAGACAAGCAGTTGTTTGATATGTGTGAAATCACTGTTAGAACTGAGGTCAGTGTTGCTTTTCTCAGTACAAGCTTTACTTTGAAAGATAATCGCGTTCTTTTGAAAGTTTATTAATTTCACGAAAGCTTTAGGAAGAAACGCACATGCGTTTCTTTGTAAAGACAAGCAGTTGTTTGCTACATGTGAAAGCACTGTTAGAACAGAGATCAGTGTTGCTTTTCTCAGTACAAGCTTTACTTTGAAAGATAATCGCGTTTTTTAAAAGTTTATTAATTTCACGAAAGCTTTAGGAAGAAATGCACATGCGTTTCTTTATAAAGACAAGCAGGTATTTGTTACGTGTGAAAGCACTGTTAGAACTGAGATCAGTGTTGCTTTTCTCAGTACAAGCTTTACTTTGAAAGATAATCGCGTTCTTGTGAAAGTTTATTAATTTCACGAAAGCTTTAGTAAGAAACGCACATGCGTTTCTTTGTAAAGACAGGTAGTTGTTTGCTACGTGTGAAAGCACTGTTAGAACTGAGATCAGTGTTGCTTTTCTCAGTACAAGCTTTACTTTGAAAGATAATCGCGTTCTTTTGAAAGATTATTAATTTCACGAAAGTTTTAGTACGAAACGCACATGCGTGACATTATAAAGACAAGCAGTTGTTTGCGACATGTGAAAGCACTGTTAGAACTGAGATCAGTGTTGCTTTTCTCAGTACAAGCTTTACTTTGAAAGATAATCACGTTCTTTTGAAAGTTTATTAATTTCACGAAAGCTTTAGGAAGAAACGCACATGCGTTTCTTGGTAAAGACAAGCAGTTGTTTGCTACGTGTGAAAGCACTGTTAGAACTGAGATCAGTGTTGCTTTTCTCAGTACAAGCTTTACTTTGAAAGATAATCGCGTTCTTTTGAAAGATTATTAATTTCACGAAAGCTTTAGGAAGAAACGCACATGCGTTACATTATAAAGACAAGCAGTTGTTTGCTACATGTGAAAGCACTGTTAGAACTGAGATCAGTGTTGCTTTTCTCAGTACAATCTTTACTTTAAAAGATAATCGCGTTCTTTTGAAAGTTTATTAATTTCATGAAAGCTTTAGGAAGAAACGCACATACGTTTTTTTGTCAAGAAAAGCAGTTGTTTGATATGTGTGAAATCACTGTTAGAACTGAGGTCAGTGTTGCTTTTCTCAGTACAAGCTTTACTTTGAAAGATAATCGTGTTCTTTTGAAAGTTTATTAATTTCACAGAAGCTTTAGTCTGAAACGCACATGCGTTTCTTCGTAAAGACAAGCAGTTGTTTGCTACGTGTGAAAGCACGGTTAGAATTGAGATCAGTGTTGCTTTTCTCAGTACAAGCTTTACTTTGAAAGATAATAGCGTTCTTTTGAAAGATTATTAATTTCACGAAAGCTTTAGTCTGAAACGCACATGAGTTTCTTCGTAAAGACAAGCAGTTGTTTGCTACGTGTGAAAGCACTGTTAGAACTGAGATGAGTGTTCCTTTTCTCGGTACAAGCTTTACTTTGAAAGATAATCGCGTTCTTTTGAAAGTTTATTAATTTCACGAAAGCTTTAGGAAGAAACGCACATGCGTTTCTTTGTCAAGACAAGCAGTTGTTTGATACGTGTGAAATCACTGTTAGAACTGAGATGAGGGTTCCTTTTCTCAGTACAAGCTTTACTTTGAAAGATAATCGCGTTCTTTTGAAAGTTTATTAATTTCACGAAAGCTTTAGTAAGAAACGCACATGCGTTTCTTTGTAAAGACAGGCAGTTGTTTGATACGTGTGAAATCACTGTTAGACCTGAGATGAGGGTTCCTTTTCTCAGTACATACTTTACTTTGAAAGATAATCGCGTTCTTTTGAAAGTTTATTAATTTCACGAAAGCTTTAGTCTGAAACATACATGCGTTTCTTCGTAAAGACAAGCAGTTGTTTGCTACGTGTGAAAGCACTGTTAGAACTGAGATGTGTGTTCCTTTTCTCAGTACAAGCTTTACTTTGAAAGATAATCGCGTTCTTTTGAAAGTTTATTAATTTCACGAAAGCTTTAGGAAGAAACGCACATGCGTTACATTATAAAGACAAGCAGTTGTTTGCCACATGTGAAAGCACTGTTAGAACTGAGAACAGTGTTGATTTTCTCAGTACAATCTTTACTTTGAAAGATAATCGCGTTCTTTTGAAAGTTTATTAATTTCACGAAAGCTTTAGGAAGAAACGCACATACGTTTCTTTGTCAAGACAAGCAGTTGTTTGATATGTGTGAAATCACTGTTAGAACTGAGGTCAGTGTTGCTTTTCTCAGTACAAGCTTTACTTTGAAAGATAATCGCGTTCTTTTGAAAGTTTATTAATTTCACGAAAGCTTTAGGAAGAAACGCACATGCGTTTCTTTGTAAAGACAAGCAGTTGTTTGCTACATGTGAAAGCACTGTTAGAACAGAGATCAGTGTTGCTTTTCTCAGTACAAGCTTTACTTTGAAAGATAATCGCGTTTTTTAAAAGTTTATTAATTTCACGAAAGCTTTAGGAAGAAATGCACATGCGTTTCTTTATAAAGACAAGCAGGTATTTGTTACGTGTGAAAGCACTGTTAGAACTGAGATCAGTGTTGCTTTTCTCAGTACAAGCTTTACTTTGAAAGATAATCGCGTTCTTGTGAAAGTTTATTAATTTCACGAAAGCTTTAGTAAGAAACGCACATGCGTTTCTTTGTAAAGACAGGTAGTTGTTTGCTACGTGTGAAAGCACTGTTAGAACTGAGATCAGTGTTGCTTTTCTCAGTACAAGCTTTACTTTGAAAGATAATCGCGTTCTTTTGAAAGATTATTAATTTCACGAAAGTTTTAGTACGAAACGCACATGCGTGACATTATAAAGACAAGCAGTTGTTTGCGACATGTGAAAGCACTGTTAGAACTGAGATCAGTGTTGCTTTTCTCAGTACAAGCTTTACTTTGAAAGATAATCACGTTCTTTTGAAAGTTTATTAATTTCACGAAAGCTTTAGGAAGAAACGCACATGCGTTTCTTGGTAAAGACAAGCAGTTGTTTGCTACGTGTGAAAGCACTGTTAGAACTGAGATCAGTGTTGCTTTTCTCAGTACAAGCTTTACTTTGAAAGATAATCGCGTTCTTTTGAAAGATTATTAATTTCACGAAAGCTTTAGGAAGAAACGCACATGCGTTACATTATAAAGACAAGCAGTTGTTTGCTACATGTGAAAGCACTGTTAGAACTGAGATCAGTGTTGCTTTTCTCAGTACAATCTTTACTTTAAAAGATAATCGCGTTCTTTTGAAAGTTTATTAATTTCATGAAAGCTTTAGGAAGAAACGCACATACGTTTTTTTGTCAAGAAAAGCAGTTGTTTGATATGTGTGAAATCACTGTTAGAACTGAGGTCAGTGTTGCTTTTCTCAGTACAAGCTTTACTTTGAAAGATAATCGCGTTCTTTTGAAAGTTTATTAATTTCACAGAAGCTTTAGTCTGAAACGCACATGCGTTTCTTCGTAAAGACAAGCAGTTGTTTGCTACGTGTGAAAGCACGGTTAGAACTGAGATCAGTGTTGCTTTTCTCAGTACAAGCTTTACTTTGAAAGATAATAGCGTTCTTTTGAAAGATTATTAATTTCACGAAAGCTTTAGTCTGAAACGCACATGAGTTTCTTCGTAAAGACAAGCAGTTGTTTGCTACGTGTGAAAGCACTGTTAGAACTGAGATGAGTGTTCCTTTTCTCGGTACAAGCTTTACTTTGAAAGATAATCGCGTTCTTTTGAAAGTTTATTAATTTCACGAAAGCTTTAGGAAGAAACGCACATGCGTTTCTTTGTCAAGACAAGCAGTTGTTTGATACGTGTGAAATCACTGTTAGAACTGAGATGAGGGTTCCTTTTCTCAGTACAAGCTTTACTTTGAAAGATAATCGCGTTCTTTTGAAAGTTTATTAATTTCACGAAAGCTTTAGTCTGAAAAGCACATGTGTTTCTTCGTAAAGACAAGAAGTGGTTTGCTACGTGTGAAAGCACTGTTAGAACTGAGATCAGTGTTGCTTTTCTCAGTACAAGCTTTACTTTGAAAGATAATCGCGTTCTTTTGAAAGATTATTAATTTCACGAAAGCTTTAGTACGAAACGCACATGCGTTACATTATAAAGACAAGCAGTTGTTTGCTACATGTGAAAGCACTGTTAGAACTGAGATCAGTGTTGCTTTTCTCAGTACAATCTTTACTTTGAAAGATAATCGCGTTCTTTTGAAAGTTTATTAATTTCACGAAAGCTTTAGGAAGAAACGCACATACGTTTCTTTGTCAAGACAAGCAGTTGTTTGATATGTGTGAAATCACTGTTAGAACTGAGGTTAGTGTTGCTTTTCTCAGTACAAGCTTTACTTTGAAAGATAATCGCGTTCTTTTGAAAGTTTATTAATTTCACGAAAGCTTTAGTCTGAAACGCACATGCGTTTCTTCGTAAAGACAAGCAGTTGTTTGCTACGTGTGAAAGCACTGTTAGAACTGAGATCAGTGTTGCTTTTCTCAGTACAAGCTTTACTTTGAAAGATAATCGCGTTCTTGTGAAAGTTTATTAATTTAACGAAAGCTTTAGTAAGAAACGCACATGCGTTTCTTTGTAAAGACAGGCAGTTGTTTGCTACGTGTAAAAGCACTGTTAGAACTGTTATCAGTGTTGCTTTTCTCAGTACAGGCTTTACTTTGAAAGATAATCGCGTTCTTTTGAAAGTTTATTAATTTCACAGAAGCTTTAGTCTGAAACGCACATGCGTTTCTTCTTAAAGACAAGCAGTTGTTTGCTACGTGTGAAAGCACGGTTAGAACTGAGATCAGTGTTGCTTTTCTCAGTACAAGCTTTACTTTGAAAGATAATCGCGTTCTTTTGAAAGATTATTAATTTCACGAAAGCTTTAGTAAGAAACGCACATGCCTTACTTTGTCAAGACAAGCAGTTGTTTGCTATGTGTGAAAGCACTGTTAGAACTGAGATCAGTGTTGCTTTTCTCAGTATAAGCTTTACTTTGAAAGACAATCGCGTTCTTTTGAAAGTTTATTAATTTCACGAAAGCTTTAGTCTGAAACGCACATGCGTTTCTTCGTAAAGACAAGCAGTTGTTTGCTACGTGTGAAAGCACTGTTAGAACTGAGATGAGTGTTCCTTTTCTCGGTACAAGCTTTACTTTGAAAGATAATCGCGTTCTTTTGAAAGTTTATTAATTTCACGAAAGCTTTAGGAAGAAACGCACATGCGTTTCTTTGTCAAGACAAGCAGTTGTTTGATACGTGTGAAATCACTGTTAGAACTGAGATGAGGGTTCCTTTTCTCAGTACAAGCTTTACTTTGAAAGATAATCGCGTTCTTTTGAAAGTTTATTAATTTCACGAAAGCTTTAGTCTGAAAAGCACATGTGTTTCTTCGTAAAGACAAGCAGTGGTTTGCTACGTGTGAAAGCACTGTTAGAACTGAGATCAGTGTTGCTTTTCTCAGTACAAGCTTTACTTTGAAAGATAATCGCGTTCTTTTGAAAGATTATTAATTTCACGAAAGCTTTAGTACGAAACGCACATGCGTTACATTATAAAGACAAGCAGTTGTTTGCTACATGTGAAAGCACTGTTAGAACTGAGATCAGTGTTGCTTTTCTCAGTACAATCTTTACTTTGAAAGATAATCGCGTTCTTTTGAAAGTTTATTAATTTCACGAAAGCTTTAGGAAGAAACGCACATACGTTTCTTTGTCAAGACAAGCAGTTGTTTGATATGTGTGAAATCACTGTTAGAACTGAGGTTAGTGTTGCTTTTCTCAGTACAAGCTTTACTTTGAAAGATAATCGCGTTCTTTTGAAAGTTTATTAATTTCACGAAAGCTTTAGTCTGAAACGCACATGCGTTTCTTCGTAAAGACAAGCAGTTGTTTGCTACGTGTGAAAGCACTGTTAGAACTGAGATCAGTGTTGCTTTTCTCAGTACAAGCTTTACTTTGAAAGATAATCGCGTTCTTTTGAAAGATTATTAATTTCAAGAAAGCTTACGTACGAAACGCACATGCGTTACACTATAAAGACAAGCAATTGTTTGCTACATGTGAAAGCACTGTTAGAACTGAGATCAGTGTTGCTTTTCTCAGTACAAGCTTTACTTTGAAAGATAATCGCGTTCTTTTGAAAGTTTATTAATTTCACGAAAGCTTTAGGAAGAAACGCACATACGTTTCTTTGTCAAGACAAGCAGTTGTTTGATATGTGTGAAATCACTGTTAGAACTGAGATCAGTGTTGCTTTTCTCAGTACAAGCTTTACTTTGAAAGATAATCGCGTTCTTTTGAAAGTTTATTAATTTCACGAAAGCTTTAGTCTGAAATGCTCATGCGTTTCTTCGTAAAGACAAGCAGTTGTTTGCTACGTGTGAAAGCACTGTTAGAACTGAGATCAGTGTTGCTTTTCTCAGTACAAGCTTTACTTTGAAAGATAATCGCGTTCTTGTGAAAGTTTATTAATTTCACGAAAGCTTTAGTAAGAAACGCACATGCGTTTCTTTGTAAAGACAGGCAGTTTTTTGCTACGTGTGAAAGCACTGTTAGAACTGAGATCAGTGTTGCTTTTCTCGGTACAAGCTTTACTTTGAAAGACAATCGCGTTCTTTTGAAAGTTTATTAATTTCAAGAAAGCTTTAGTCTGAAACGCACATGCGTTTCTTCGTAAAGACAAGCAGTTGTTTGCTAAGTGTGAAAGCACTGTTAGAACTGAGATGAGTGTTCCTTTTCTCAGTACAAGCTTTACTTTGAAAGATAATCGCGTTCTTGTGAAAGTTTATTAATTTCACGAAAGCTTTAGGAAGAAACGCACATGCGTTTCTTTGTAAAGACAGGCAGTTGTTTGATACGTGTGAAATCACTGTTAGACCTGAGATGAGGGTTCCTTTTCTCAGTACATACTTTACTTTGAAAGATAATCGCGTTCTTTTGAAAGTTTATTAATTTCACGAAAGCTTTAGTCTGAAACATACATGCGTTTCTTCGTAAAGACAAGCAGTTGTTTGCTACGTGTGAAAGCACTGTTAGAACTGCGATGTGTGTTCCTTTTCTCAGTACAAGCTTTACTTTGAAAGATAATCGCGTTCTTTTGAAAGTTTATTAATTTCACGAAAGCTTTAGGAAGAAACGCACATGCGTTACATTATAAAGACAAGCAGTTGTTTGCTACATGTGGAAGCACTGTTAGAACTGAGAACAGTGTTGATTTTCTCAGTACAATCTTTACTTTGAAAGATAATCGCGTTCTTTTGAAAGTTTATTAATTTCACGAAAGCTTTAGGAAGAAACGCACATACGTTTCTTTGTCAAGACAAGCAGTTGTTTGATATGTGTGAAATCACTGTTAGAACTGAGGTCAGTGTTGCTTTTCTCAGTACAAGCTTTACTTTGAAAGATAATCGCGTTCTTTTGAAAGTTTATTAATTTCACGAAAGCTTTAGGAAGAAACGCACATGCGTTTCTTTGTAAAGACAAGCAGTTGTTTGCTACATGTGAAAGCACTGTTAGAACAGAGATCAGTGTTGCTTTTCTCAGTACAAGCTTTACTTTGAAAGATAATCGCGTTTTTTAAAAGTTTATTAATTTCACGAAAGCTTTAGGAAGAAATGCACATGCGTTTCTTTATAAAGACAAGCAGGTATTTGTTACGTGTGAAAGCACTGTTAGAACTGAGATCAGTGTTGCTTTTCTCAGTACAAGCTTTACTTTGAAAGATAATCGCGTTCTTGTGAAAGTTTATTAATTTCACGAAAGCTTTAGTAAGAAACGCACATGCGTTTCTTTGTAAAGACAGGTAGTTGTTTGCTACGTGTGAAAGCACTGTTAGAACTGAGATCAGTGTTGCTTTTCTCAGTACAAGCTTTACTTTGAAAGATAATCGCGTTCTTTTGAAAGATTATTAATTTCACGAAAGTTTTAGTACGAAACGCACATGCGTGACATTATAAAGACAAGCAGTTGTTTGCGACATGTGAAAGCACTGTTAGAACTGAGATCAGTGTTGCTTTTCTCAGTACAAGCTTTACTTTGAAAGATAATCACGTTCTTTTGAAAGTTTATTAATTTCACGAAAGCTTTAGGAAGAAACGCACATGCGTTTCTTGGTAAAGACAAGCAGTTGTTTGCTACGTGTGAAAGCACTGTGAGAACTGAGATCAGTGTTGCTTTTCTCAGTACAAGCTTTACTTTGAAAGATAATCGCGTTCTTTTGAAAGATTATTAATTTCACGAAAGCTTTAGGAAGAAACGCACATGCGTTACATTATAAAGACAAGCAGTTGTTTGCTACATGTGAAAGCACTGTTAGAACTGAGATCAGTGTTGCTTTTCTCAGTACAATCTTTACTTTAAAAGATAATCGCGTTCTTTTGAAAGTTTATTAATTTCATGAAAGCTTTAGGAAGAAACGCACATACGTTTTTTTGTCAAGAAAAGCAGTTGTTTGATATGTGTGAAATCACTGTTAGAACTGAGGTCAGTGTTGCTTTTCTCAGTACAAGCTTTACTTTGAAAGATAATCGCGTTCTTTTGAAAGTTTATTAATTTCACAGAAGCTTTAGTCTGAAACGCACATGCGTTTCTTCGTAAAGACAAGCAGTTGTTTGCTACGTGTGAAAGCACGGTTAGAACTGAGATCAGTGTTGCTTTTCTCAGTACAAGCTTTACTTTGAAAGATAATAGCGTTCTTTTGAAAGATTATTAATTTCACGAAAGCTTTAGTCTGAAACGCACATGAGTTTCTTCGTAAAGACAAGCAGTTGTTTGCTACGTGTGAAAGCACTGTTAGAACTGAGATGAGTGTTCCTTTTCTCGGTACAAGCTTTACTTTGAAAGATAATCGCGTTCTTTTGAAAGTTTATTAATTTCACGAAAGCTTTAGGAAGAAACGCACATGCGTTTCTTTGTCAAGACAAGCAGTTGTTTGATACGTGTGAAATCACTGTTAGAACTGAGATGAGGGTTCCTTTTCTCAGTACAAGCTTTACTTTGAAAGATAATCGCGTTCTTTTGAAAGTTTATTAATTTCACGAAAGCTTTAGTAAGAAACGCACATGCGTTTCTTTGTAAAGACAGGCAGTTGTTTGATACGTGTGAAATCACTGTTAGACCTGAGATGAGGGTTCCTTTTCTCAGTACATACTTTACTTTGAAAGATAATCGCGTTCTTTTGAAAGTTTATTAATTTCACGAAAGCTTTAGTCTGAAACATACATGCGTTTCTTCGTAAAGACAAGCAGTTGTTTGCTACGTGTGAAAGCACTGTTAGAACTGAGATGTGTGTTCCTTTTCTCAGTACAAGCTTTACTTTGAAAGATAATCGCGTTCTTTTGAAAGTTTATTAATTTCACGAAAGCTTTAGGAAGAAACGCACATGCGTTACATTATAAAGACAAGCAGTTGTTTGCTACATGTGAAAGCACTGTTAGAACTGAGTACAGTGTTGATTTTCTCAGTACAATCTTTACTTTGAAAGATAATCGCGTTCTTTTGAAAGTTTATTAATTTCACGAAAGCTTTAGGAAGAAACGCACATACGTTTCTTTGTCAAGACAAGCAGTTGTTTGATATGTGTGAAATCACTGTTAGAACTGAGGTCAGTGTTGCTTTTCTCAGTACAAGCTTTACTTTGAAAGATAATCGCGTTCTTTTGAAAGTTTATTAATTTCACGAAAGCTTTAGGAAGAAATGCACATGCGTTTCTTTATAAAGACAAGCAGGTATTTGTTACGTGTGAAAGCACTGTTAGAACTGAGATCAGTGTTGCTTTTCTCAGTACAAGCTTTACTTTGAAAGATAATCGCGTTCTTGTGAAAGTTTATTAATTTCACGAAAGCTTTAGTAAGAAACGCACATGCGTTTCTTTGTAAAGACAGGTAGTTGTTTGCTACGTGTGAAAGCACTGTTAGAACTGAGATCAGTGTTGCTTTTCTCAGTACAAGCTTTACTTTGAAAGATAATCGCGTTCTTTTGAAAGATTATTAATTTCACGAAAGTTTTAGTACGAAACGCACATGCGTGACATTATAAAGACAAGCAATTGTTTGCGACATGTGAAAGCACTGTTAGAACTGAGATCAGTGTTGCTTTTCTCAGTACAAGCTTTACTTTGAAAGATAATCACGTTCTTTTGAAAGTTTATTAATTTCAAGAAAGCTTTACGAAGAAAAGCACATGCGTTTCTTGGTAAAGACAAGCAGTTGTTTGCTACGTGTGAAAGCACTGTTAGAACTGAGATCAGTGTTGCTTTTCTCAGTACAAGCTTTACTTTGAAAGATAATCGCGTTCTTTTGAAAGATTATTAATTTCACGAAAGCTTTAGGAAGAAACGCACATGCGTTACATTATAAAGACAAGCAGTTGTTTGCTACATGTGAAAGCACTGTTAGAACTGAGATCAGTGTTGCTTTTCTCAGTACAATCTTTACTTTAAAAGATAATCGCGTTCTTTTGAAAGTTTATTAATTTCATGAAAGCTTTAGGAAGAAACGCACATACGTTTTTTTGTCAAGAAAAGCAGTTGTTTGATATGTGTGAAATCACTGTTAGAACTGAGGTCAGTGTTGCTTTTCTCAGTACAAGCTTTACTTTGAAAGATAATCGCGTTCTTTTGAAAGTTTATTAATTTCACAGAAGCTTTAGTCTGAAACGCACATGCGTTTCTTCGTAAAGACAAGCAGTTGTTTGCTACGTGTGAAAGCACGGTTAGAACTGAGATCAGTGTTGCTTTTCTCAGTACAAGCTTTACTTTGAAAGATAATAGCGTTCTTTTGAAAGATTATTAATTTCACGAAAGCTTTAGTCTGAAACGCACATGAGTTTCTTCGTAAAGACAAGCAGTTGTTTGCTACGTGTGAAAGCACTGTTAGAACTGAGATGAGTGTTCCTTTTCTCGGTACAAGCTTTACTTTGAAAGATAATCGCGTTCTTTTGAAAGTTTATTAATTTCACGAAAGCTTTAGGAAGAAACGCACATGCGTTTCTTTGTCAAGACAAGCAGTTGTTTGATACGTGTGAAATCACTGTTAGAACTGAGATGAGGGTTCCTTTTCTCAGTACAAGCTTTACTTTGAAAGATAATCGCGTTCTTTTGAAAGTTTATTAATTTCACGAAAGCTTTAGTCTGAAAAGCACATGTGTTTCTTCGTAAAGACAAGCAGTGGTTTGCTACGTGTGAAAGCACTGTTAGAACTGAGATCAGTGTTGCTTTTCTCAGTACAAGCTTTACTTTGAAAGATAATCGCGTTCTTTTGAAAGATTATTAATTTCACGAAAGCTTTAGTACGAAACGCACATGCGTTACATTATAAAGACAAGCAGTTGTTTGCTACATGTGAAAGCACTGTTAGAACTGAGATCAGTGTTGCTTTTCTCAGTACAATCTTTACTTTGAAAGATAATCGCGTTCTTTTGAAAGTTTATTAATTTCAAGAAAGCTTTAGGAAGAAACGCACATACGTTTCTTTGTCAAGACAAGCAGTTGTTTGATATGTGTGAAATCACTGTTAGAACTGAGGTTAGTGTTGCTTTTCTCAGTACAAGCTTTACTTTGAAAGATAATCACGTTCTTTTGAAAGTTTATTAATTTCACGAAAGCTTTAGTCTGAAACGCACATGCGTTTCTTCGTAAAGACAAGCAGTTGTTTGCTACGTGTGAAAGCACTGTTAGAACTGAGATCAGTGTTGCTTTTCTCAGTACAAGCTTTACTTTGAAAGATAATCGCGTTCTTGTGAAAGTTTATTAATTTCACGAAAGCTTTAGTAAGAAACGCACATGCGTTTCTTTGTAAAGACAGGCAGTTGTTTGCTACGTGTAAAAGCACTGTTAGAACTGTTATCAGTGTTGCTTTTCTCAGTACAGGCTTTACTTTGAAAGATAATCGCGTTCTTTTGAAAGTTTATTAATTTCACAGAAGCTTTAGTCTGAAACGCACATGCGTTTCTTCGTAAAGACAAGCAGTTGTTTGCTACGTGTGAAAGCACGGTTAGAACTGAGATCAGTGTTGCTTTTCTCAGTACAAGCTTTACTTTGAAAGATAATCGCGTTCTTTTGAAAGATTATTAATATCACGAAAGCTTTAGTAAGAAACGCACATGCGTTAATTTGTCAAGACAAGCAGTTGTTTGCTATGTGTGAAAGCACTGTTAGAACTGAGATCAGTGTTGCTTTTCTCAGTATAAGCTTTACTTTGAAAGACAATCGCGTTCTTTTGAAAGTTTATTAATTTCACGAAAGCTTTAGTCTGAAACGCACATGCGTTTCTTGGTAAAGACAAGCAGTTGTTTGCTACGTGTGAAAGCACTGTTAGAACTGAGATGAGTGTTCCTTTTCTCGGTACAAGCTTTACTTTGAAAGATAATCGCGTTCTTTTGAAAGTTTATTAATTTCACGAAAGCTTTAGGAAGAAACGCACATGCGTTTCTTTGTCAAGACAAGCAGTTGTTTGATACGTGTGAAATCACTGTTAGAACTGAGATGAGGGTTCCTTTTCTCAGTACAAGCTTTACTTTGAAAGATAATCGCGTTCTTTTGAAAGTTTATTAATTTCACGAAAGCTTTAGTCTGAAAAGCACATGTGTTTCTTCGTAAAGACAAGCAGTGGTTTGCTACGTGTGAAAGCACTGTTAGAACTGAGATCAGTGTTGCTTTTCTCAGTACAAGCTTTACTTTGAAAGATAATCGCGTTCTTTTGAAAGATTATTAATTTCACGAAAGCTTTAGTACGAAACGCACATGCGTTACATTATAAAGACAAGCAGTTGTTTGCTACATGTGAAAGCACTGTTAGAACTGAGATCAGTGTTGCTTTTCTCAGTACAATCTTTACTTTGAAAGATAATCGCGTTCTTTTGAAAGTTTATTAATTTCACGAAAGCTTTAGGAAGAAACGCACATACGTTTCTTTGTCAAGACAAGCAGTTGTTTGATATGTGTGAAATCACTGTTAGAACTGAGGTTAGTGTTGCTTTTCTCAGTACAAGCTTTACTTTGAAAGATAATCGCGTTCTTTTGAAAGTTTATTAATTTCACGAAAGCTTTAGTCTGAAACGCACATGCGTTTCTTCGTAAAGACAAGCAGTTGTTTGCTACGTGTGAAAGCACTGTTAGAACTGAGATCAGTGTTGCTTTTCTCAGTACAAGCTTTACTTTGAAAGATAATCGCGTTCTTGTGAAAGTTTATTAATTTCACGAAAGCTTTAGTAAGAAACGCACATGCGTTTCTTTGTAAAGACAGGCAGTTGTTTGCTACGTGTAAAAGCACTGTTAGAACTGTTATCAGTGTTGCTTTTCTCAGTACAGGCTTTACTTTGAAAGATAATCGCTTTCTTTTGAAAGTTTATTAATTTCACGAAAGCTTTAGGAAGAAACGCACATGCGTTTCTTTGTCAAGACAAGCAGTTGTTTGATACGTGTGAAATCACTGTTAGAACTGAGATGAGGGTTCCTTTTCTCAGTACAAGCTTTACTTTGAAAGATAATCGTGTTCTTTTGAAAGTTTATTAATTTCACGAAAGCTTTAGTCTGAAATGCACATGCGTTTCTTCGTAAAGACAAGCAGTGGTTTGCTACGTGTGAAAGCACTGTTAGAACTGAGATCAGTGTTGCTTTTCTCAGTACAAGCTTTACTTTGAAAGATAATCGCGTTCTTTTGAAAGTTTATTAATTTCACGAAAGCTTTAGTCTGAAACGCACATGCGTTTCTTCGTAAAGACAAGCAGTTGTTTACTACGTGTGAAAGAACTATTAGAACTGAGATCAGTGTTGCTTTTCTCAGTACAAGCTTTACTTTGAAAGATAATCGCGTTCTTTTGAAAGTTTATTAATTTCACGAAAGCTTTAGTAAGAAACGCACATGCGTTTCTTTTTAAAGACAGGAAGTTGTTTGCTACGTGTAAAAGCACTGTTAGAACTGTTATCAGTGTTGCTTTTCTCAGTACAAGCTTTACTTTGAAAGATAATCGCGTTCTTTTGAAAGATTATTAATTTCACGAAAGTTTTAGTACGAAACGCACATGCGTTACATTATAAAGACAAGCAGTTGTTTGCGACATGTGAAAGCACTGTTAGAACTGAGATCAGTGTTGCTTTTCTCAGTACAGGCTTTACTTTGAAAGATAATCGCGTTCTTTTGAAAGTTTATTAATTTCACGAAAGCTTTAGGAAGAAATGCACATGCGTTTCTTTGTAAAGACAAGTAGGTATTTGTTACGTGTGAAAGCACTGTTAGAACTGAGATCAGTGTTGCTTTTCTCAGTACAAGCTTTACTTTGAAAGATATTCGCTTTCTTTTGAAAGTTTATTAATTTCATGAAAGCTTTAGGAAGAAACACACATACGTTTCTTTGTCAAGACAAGCAGTTGTTTGATATGTGTGAAATCACTGTTAGAACTGAGATCAGTGTTGCTTTACTCAGTACAAGCTTTACTTTGAAAGATAATCGCGTTCTTTTGAAAGTTTATTAATTTCACGAAAGCTTTAGTCTGAAACGCACATGCGTTTCTTTGTAAAGACAAGCAGTTGTTTGCTCCGTGTGAAAGCACTGTTAGAACTGAGATCAGTGTTCCTTTTCTCAGTACAAGCTTTACTTTGAAAGATAATCGCGTTCTTGTGAAAGTTTATTAATTTCACGAAAGCTTTAGTAAGAAACGCACATGCGTTTCTTTGTAAAGACAGGCAGTTTTTTGCTACGTGTGAAAGCACTGTTAGAACTGAGATCAGTGTTGCTTTTCTCAGTACAAGCTTTACTTTGAAAGATAATCGCGTTCTTTTGAAAGTTTATTAATTTCACGAAAGCTTTAGGAAGAAACGCACATGCGTTTCTTCGTAAAGACAAGCAGTTGTTTGCTACGTGTGAAAGTACTGTTAGAACTGAGATCAGTGTTGCTTTTCTCAGTACAGGCTTTACTTTGAAAGATAATCGCGTTCTTTTGAAAGATTATTAATTTCACGAAAGCTTTAGTACGAAACGCACATGCGTTACATTATAAAGACAAGCAGTTGTTTGCTACATGTGAAAGCACTATTAGAACTGAGATCAGTGTTGCTTTTCTCAGTACAATCTTTACTTTAAAAGATAATCGCGTTCTTTTGAAAGTTTATTAATTTCACGAAAGCTTTAGGAAGAAACGCACATACGTTTCTTTGTCAAGACAAGCAGTTGTTTGATATGTGTGAAATCACTGTTAGAACTGAGGTCAGTGTTGCTTTTCTCAGTACAAGCTTTACTTTGAAAGATAATCGCGTTCTTTTGAAAGTTTATTAATTTCATGAAAGCTTTAGTCTGAAACGCACATGCGTTTCTTCGTAAAGACAAGCAGTTGTTTGCTACGTGTGAAAACACTGTTAGAACTGAGATGAGTGTTCCTTTTCTCAGTACAAGCTTTACTTTGAAAGATAATCGCGTTCTTTTGAAAGTTTATTAATTTCACGAAAGCTTTAGGAAGAAACGCACATGCGTTTCTTCGTAAAGACAAGCAGTTGTTTGCTACGTGTGAAAGCACTGTTAGAACTGAGATCAGTGTTGCTTTTCTCAGTACAAGCTTTACTTTGAAAGATAATCGCGTTCTTTTGAAAGATTATTAATTTCACGAAAGCTTTAGTACGAAACGCACATGCGTTACATTATAAAGACAAGCAGTTGTTTGCTACATGTGAAAGCACTGTTAGAACTGAGATCAGTGTTGCTTTTCTCAGTACAAGCTTTACTTTGAAAGATAATCGCGTTCTTTTGAAAGTTTATTAATTTCACGAAAGCTTTAGGAAGAAACGCACATACGTTTCTTTGTCAAGTCAAGCAGTTGTTTGATATGTGTGAAATCACTGTTAGAACTGAGATCAGTGTTGCTTTTCTCAGTACAAGCTTTACTTTGAAAGATAATCGCGTTCTTTTGAAAGTTTATTAATTTCACGAAAGCTTTAGTCTGAAACGCACATGCGTTTCTTCGTAAAGACAAGCAGTTGTTTGCTACGTGTGAAAGCACTGTTAGAACTGAGATCAGTGTTGCTTTTCTCAGTACAAGCTTTACTTTGAAAGATAATCGCGTTCTTGTGAAAGTTTATTAATTTCACGAAAGCTTTAGTAAGAAACGCACATGCGTTTCTTTGTAAAGACAGGCAGTTTTTTGCTACGTGTGAAAGCACTGTTAGAACTGAGATCAGTGTTGCTTTTCTCAGTACAGGCTTTACTTTGAAAGATAATCGCGTTCTTTTGAAAGTTTATTAATTTCACGAAAGTTTTAGTACGAAACGCACATGCGTTACATTATAAAGACAAGCAGTTGTTTGCGACATGTGAAAGCACTGTTAGAACTGAGATGAGTGTTGCTTTTCTCAGTACAGGCTTTACTTTGAAAGATAATCGCGTTCTTTTGAAAGTTTATTAATTTCACGAAAGCTTTAGTAAGAAACGCACATGCGTTAGTTTGTCAAGACAAGCAGTTGTTTGCTATGTGTGAAAGCACTGTTAGAACAGAGATCAGTGTTGCTTCTCTCAGTACAAGCTTTACTTTGAAAGATAATCGCGTTCTTTTGAAAGTTTATTAATTTCACATAAGCTTTAGGAAGAAACGCACATGCGTTTCTTTGTCAAGACAAGCAGTTGTTTGCTACATGTGAAAGCACTGTTAGAACAGAGATCAATGTTGCTTCTCTCCGTACAAGCTTTACTTTGAAAGATAATCGCGTTCTTTTGAAAGTTTATTAATTTCACGAAAGCTTTAGTCTGAAACGCACATGCGTTTCTTCGTAAAGACAAGCAGTTGTTTGCTACGTGTGAAAGCACTGTTAGAACTGAGATGTGTGTTCCTTTCCTCAGTACCAGCTTTACTTTGAAAGATAATCGCGTTCTTTTGAAAGTTTATTAATTTCACGAAAGCTTTAGGAAGAAACGCACATGCGTTACATTATAAAGACAAGCAGTTGTTTGCTACATGTGAAAGCACTGTTAGAACTGAGATCAGTGTTGCTTTTCTCAGTACAATCTTTACTTTGAAAGATAATCGCGTTCTTTTGAAAGTTTATTAATTTCACGAAAGCTTTAGGAAGAAACGCACATACGTTTCTTTGTCAAGACAAGCAGTTGTTTGATATGTGTGAAATCACTGTTAGAACTGAGGTCAGTGTTGCTTTTCTCAGTACAAGCTTTACTTTGAAAGATAATCGCGTTCTTTTGAAAGTTTATTAATTTCACGAAAGCTTTAGGAAGAAACGCACATGCGTTTCTTCGTAAAGACAAGCAGTTGTTTGCTACGTGTGAAAGCACTGTTAGAACTGAGATCAGTGTTGCTTTTCTCAGTACAAGCTTTACTTTGAAAGATAATCGCGTTCTTTTGAAAGATTATTAATTTCACGAAAGCTTTAGTACGAAACGCACATGCGTTACATTATAAAGACAAGCAGTTGTTTGCTACATGTGAAAGCACTGTTAGAACTGAGATCAGTGTTGCTTTTCTCAGTACAATCTTTACTTTAAAAGATAATCGCGTTCTTTTGAAAGTTTATTAATTTCACGAAAGCTTTAGGAAGAAACGCACATACGTTTCGTTGTCAAGACAAGCAGTTGTTTGATATGTGTGAAATCACTGTTAGACCTGAGGTCAGTGTTGCTTTTCTCAGTACAAGCTTTACTTTGAAAGATAATCGCGTTCTTTTGAAAGTTTATTAATTTCACGAAAGCTTTAGTCTGAAACGCACATGCGTTTCTTCGTAAAGACAAGCAGTTGTTTGCTACGTGTGAAAGCACTGTTAGAACTGAGATCAGTGTTGCTTTTCTCAGTACAAGCTGTACATTGAAAGATAATCGCGTTCTTGTGAAAGTTTATTAATTTCACGAAAGCTTTAGTAAGAAACGCACATGCGTTTCATTGTAAAGACAGGTAGTTGTTTGCTACGTGTGAAAGCACTGTTAGAACTGAGATCAGTGTTGCTTTTCTCAGTACAATCCTTACTTTGAAAGATAATCGCGTTCTTTTGAAAGATTATTAATTTCACGAAAGTTTTAGTACGAAACGCACATGCGTTACATTATAAAGACAAGCAGTAGTTTGCAACATGTGAAAGCACTGCTAGAACTGAGATTAGTGTTGCTTCTCTCAGTACAAGCTTTACTTTGAAAGATAATCGCGTTCTTTTGAATGTTTATTAATTTCACGAAAGCTTTAGGAAGAAACGCACATGCGTTTCTTTGTAAAGACAAGTCGGTATTTGTTACGTGTGAAAGCAATGTTAGAACTGAGATCAGTGTTGCTTTTCTCAGTACAAGCTTTACTTTGAAAGACAATCGCGTTCTTTTGAAAGTTTATTAATTTCACGAAAGCTTTAGTCTTAAACGCACATGCGTTTCTTCGTAAAGACAAGCAGTGTTTGCTACGTGTGAAAGCACTGTTAGAACTGAGATGAGTGTTCCTTTTCTCAGTACAAGCTTTACTTTGAAAGATAATCGCGTTCTTTTGAAAGTTTATTAATTTCACGAAAGCTTTAGGAAGAAACGTACATGCGTTTCTTCGTAAAGACAAGCAGTTGTTTGCTACGTGTGAAAGCACTGTTAGAACTGAGATCAGTGTTGCTTTTCTCAGTACAAGCTTTACTTTGAAAGATAATCGCGTTCTTTTGAAAGTTTATTAATTTCACGAAAGCTTTAGTCTGAAACGCACATGCATTTCTTCGTAAAGACAAGCAGTTGTTTGCTACGTGTGAAAGCACTGTTAGAACTGAGATCAGTGTTTCTTTTCTCAGTACAAGCTTTACTTTGAAAGATAATCGTGTTCTTGTGAAAGTTTATTAATTTCACGAAAGCTTTAGTAAGAAACGCACATGCGTTTCTTTGTAAAGACAGGCAGTTTTTTGCTACGTGTGAAAGCACTGTTAGAACTGAGATCAGTGTTGCTTTTCTCAGTACAAGCTTTACTTTCAAAGATAATCGCGTTCTTTTGAAAGTTTATTAATTTCACGAAAGTTTTAGTACGAAACGCACATGCGTTACATTATAAAGACAAGCAGTTGTTTGCGACATGTGAAAGCACTGTTAGAACTGAGATGAGTGTTGCTTTTCTCAGTACAGGCTTTACTTTGAAAGATAATCGCGTTCTTTTGAAAGTTTATTAATTTCACGAAAGCTTTAGTCTGAAACGCACATGCGTTTCTTCGTAAAGACAAGCAGTTGTTTGCTACGTGTGAAAGCACTGTTAGAACTGAGATGTGTGTTCCTTTTCTCAGTACAAGCTTTACTTTGAAAGATAATCGCGTTCTTTTGAAAGTTTATTAATTTCACGAAAGCTTTAGGAAGAAACGCACATGCGTTACATTATAAAGACAAGCAGTTGTTTGCTACATGTGAAAGCACTGTTAGAACTGAGATCAGTGTTGCTTTTCTCAGTACAATCTTTACTTTGAAAGATAATCGCGTTCTTTTGAAAGTTTATTAATTTCACGAAAGCTTTAGGAAGAAACGCACATACGTTTCTTTGTCAAGACAAGCAGTTGTTTGATATGTGTTAAATCACTGTTAGAACTGAGGTCAGTGTTGCTTTTCTCAGTACAAGCTTTACTTTGAAAGATAATCGCGTTCTTTAGAAAGTTTATTAATTTCAGGAAAGCTTTAGTCTGAAACGCACATGCGTTTCTTTGTAAAGACAGGTAGTTGTTTGCTACGTGTGAAAGCACTGTTAGAACTGAGATCAGTGTTGCTTTTCTCAGTACAAGCTTTACTTTGAAAGATAATCGCGTTCTTTTGAAAGATTATTAATTTCACGAAAGCTTTAGTAAGAAACGCACATGCGTTACTTTGTCAAGACAAGCAGTTGTTTGCTATGTGTGAAAGCACTGTTAGAACTGAGATCAGTGTTGCTTTTCTCAGTACAAGCTTTACTTTGAAAGACAATCGCGTTCTTTTGAAAGTTTATTAATTTCACGAAAGCTTTAGTCTGAAACGCACATGCGTTTCTTCGTAAAGACAAGCAGTTGTTTGCTACGTGTGAAAGCACTGTCAGAACTGAGATGAGTGTTCCTTTTCTCAGTACAAGCTTTACTTTGATAGATAATCTCGTTCTTTTGAAAGTTTATTAATTTCACGAAAGCTTTAGGAAGAAACGCACATGCGTTTCTTTGTCAAGACAAGCAGTTGTTTGATACGTGTGAAATCACTGTTAGAACTGAGATGAGGGTTCCTTTTCTCAGTACAAGCTTTACTTTGAAAGATAATCGCGTTCTTTTGAAAGATTATTAATTTCAAGAAAGCTTACGTACGAAACGCACATGCGTTACACTATAAAGACAAGCAATTGTTTGCTACATGTGAAAGCACTGTTAGAACTGAGATCAGTGTTGCTTTTCTCAGTACAAGCTTTACTTTGAAAGATAATCGCGTTCTTTTGAAAGTTTATTAATTTCACGAAAGCTTTAGGAAGAAACGCACATACGTTTCTTTGTCAAGACAAGCAGTTGTTTGATATGTGTGAAATCACTGTTAGAACTGAGATCAGTGTTGCTTTTCTCAGTACAAGCTTTACTTTGAAAGATAATCGCGTTCTTTTGAAAGTTTATTAATTTTACGAAAGCTTTAGTCTGAAATGCTCATGCGTTTCTTCGTAAAGACAAGCAGTTGTTTGCTACGTGTGAAAGCACTGTTAGAACTGAGATCAGTGTTGCTTTTCTCAGTACAAGCTTTACTTTGAAAGATAATCGCGTTCTTGTGAAAGTTTATTAATTTCACGAAAGCTTTAGTAAGAAACGCACATGCGTTTCTTTGTAAAGACAAGTTGGTATTTGTTACGTGTGAAAGCACTGTTAGAACTGAGATCAGTGTTGCTTTTCTCAGTACAAGCTTTACTTTGAAAGATAATCGCGTTCTTTTGAAAGTTTATTAATTTCAGAAAAGCTTTAGTCTGAAACGCACATGCGTTTCTTCGTAAAGACAAGCAGTTGTTTGCTCCGTGTGAAAGCACTGTTAGAACTGAGAACAGTGTTGCTTTTCTCAGTACAAGCTTTACTTTGAAAGATAATCGCGTTCTTGTGAAAGTTTATTAATTTCACGAAAGCTTTAGTAAGAAACACACATGCGTTTCTTTGTAAAGACAGGCAGTTGTTTGCTATGTGTTAAAGCACTGTTATTACTGAGATCAGTGTTGCTTTTCTCAGTACAAGCTTTACTTTGAAAGCTAATCGCTTTCTTTTGAAAGTTTATTAATTTCACGAAAGCTTTAGGAAGAAACGCACATGCGTTTCTTTGTAAAGTCAAGCAGTTGTTTGCTACATGTGAAAGCACTGTTAGAACAGAGATCAGTGTTGATTCTCTCAGTACAAGCTTTACTTTGAAAGATAATTGCGTTCTTTTGAAAGTTTATTAATTTCACGAAAGCTTTAGGAAGAAACGAACATGCGTTTCTTTGTAAAGACAAGTCGGTATTTGTTACGTGTGAAAGCACTGTTAGAACTGAGATGAGTGTTGCTTTTCTCGGTACAAGCTTTACTTTGAAAGACAATCGCGTTCTTTTGAAAGTTTATTAATTTCAAGAAAGCTTTAGTCTGAAACGCACATGCGTTTCTTCGTAAAGACAAGCAGTTGTTTGCTAAGTGTGAAAGCACTGTTAGAACTGAGATGAGTGTTCCTTTTCTCAGTACAAGCTTTACTTTGAAAGATAATCGCGTTCTTGTGAAAGTTTATTAATTTCACGAAAGCTTTAGTAAGAAACGCACATGCGTTTCTTTGTAAAGACAGGCAGTTGTTTGATACGTGTGAAATCACTGTTAGACCTGAGATGAGGGTTCCTTTTCTCAGTACATACTTTACTTTGAAAGATAATCGCGTTCTTTTGAAAGTTTATTAATTTCACGAAAGCTTTAGTCTGAAACATACATGCGTTTCTTCGTAAAGACAAGCAGTTGTTTGCTACGTGTGAAAGCACTGTTAGAACTGAGATGTGTGTTCCTTTTCTCAGTACAAGCTTTACTTTGAAAGATAATCGCGTTCTTTTGAAAGTTTATTAATTTCACGAAAGCTTTAGGAAGAAACGCACATGCGTTACATTATAAAGACAAGCAGTTGTTTGCTACATGTGAAAGCACTGTTAGAACTGAGAACAGTGTTGATTTTCTCAGTACAATCTTTACTTTGAAAGATAATCGCGTTCTTTTGAAAGTTTATTAATTTCACGAAAGCTTTAGGAAGAAACGCACATACGTTTCTTTGTCAAGACAAGCAGTTGTTTGATATGTGTGAAATCACTGTTAGAACTGAGGTCAGTGTTGCTTTTCTCAGTACAAGCTTTACTTTGAAAGATAATCGCGTTCTTTTGAAAGTTTATTAATTTCACGAAAGCTTTAGTCTGAAACGCACATGCGTTTCTTCGTAAAGACAAGCAGTTGTTTGCTACGTGTGAAAGCACTGTTAGAACTGAGATCAGTGTTGCTTTTCTCAGTACAAGCTTTACTTTGAAAGATAATCGCGTTCTTGTGAAAGTTTATTAATTTCACGAAAGCTTTAGTAAGAAACGCACATGCGTTTCTTTGTAAAGACAGGTAGTTGTTTGCTACGTGTGAAAGCACTGTTAGAACTGAGATCAGTGTTGCTTTTCTCAGTACAAGCTTTACTTTGAAAGATAATCGCGTTCTTTTGAAAGATTATTAATTTCACGAAAGTTTTAGTACGAAACGCACATGCGTGACATTATAAAGACAAGCAGTTGTTTGCGACATGTGAAAGCACTGTTAGAACTGAGATCAGTGTTGCTTTTCTCAGTACAAGCTTTACTTTGAAAGATAATCGCGTTCTTTTGAAAGTTTATTAATTTCACAAAAGCTTTAGTCTGAAACGCACATGCGTTTCTTCGTAAAGACAAGCAGTTGTTTGCTACGTGTGAAAGCACGGTTAGAACTGAGATCAGTGTTGCTTTTCTCAGTACAAGCTTTACTTTGAAAGATAATCGCGTTCTTTTGAAAGATTATTAATTTCACGAAAGCTTTAGTAAGAAACGCACATGCGTTACTTTGTCAAGACAAGCAGTTGTTTGCTATGTGTGAAAGCACTGTTAGAACTGAGATCAGTGTTGCTTTTCTCAGTATAAGCTTTACTTTGAAAGACAATCGCGTTCTTTTGAAAGTTTATTAATTTCACGAAAGCTTTAGTCTGAAACGCACATGCGTTTCTTCGTAAAGACAAGCAGTTGTTTGCTACGTGTGAAAGCACTGTTAGAACTGAGATGAGTGTTCCTTTTCTCGGCACAAGCTTTACTTTGAAAGATAATCGCGTTCTTTTGAAAGTTTATTAATTTCACGAAAGCTTTAGGAAGAAACGCACATGCGTTTCTTTGTCAAGACAAGCAGTTGTTTGATACGTGTGAAATCACTGTTAGAACTGAGATGAGGGTTCCTTTTCTCAGTACAAGCTTTACTTTGAAAGATAATCGCGTTCTTTTGAAAGTTTATTAATTTCACGAAAGCTTTAGTCTGAAAAGCACATGTGTTTCTTCGTAAAGACAAGCAGTGGTTTGCTACGTGTGAAAGCACTGTTAGAACTGAGATCAGTGTTGCTTTTCTCAGTACAAGCTTTACTTTGAAAGATAATCGCGTTCTTTTGAAAGATTATTAATTTCACGAAAGCTTTAGTACGAAACGCACATGCGTTACATTATAAAGACAAGCAGTTGTTTGCTACATGTGAAAGCACTGTTAGAACTGAGATCAGTGTTGCTTTTCTCAGTACAATCTTCACTTTGAAAGATAATCGCGTTCTTTTGAAAGTTTATTAATTTCACGAAAGCTTTAGGAAGAAACGCACATACGTTTCTTTGTCAAGACAAGCAGTTGTTTGATATGTGTGAAATCACTGTTAGAACTGAGGTTAGTGTTGCTTTTCTCAGTACAAGCTTTACTTTGAAAGATAATCGCGTTCTTTTGAAAGTTTATTAATTTCACGAAAGCTTTAGTCTGAAACGCACATGCGTTTCTTCGTAAAGACAAGCAATTGTTTGCTACGTGTGAAAGCACTGTTAGAACTGAGATCAGTGTTGCTTTTCTCAGTACAAGCTTTACTTTGAAAGATAATCGCGTTCTTGTGAAAGTTTATTAATTTCACGAAAGCTTTAGTAAGAAACGCACATGCGTTTCTTTGTAAAGACAGGCAGTTGTTTGCTACGTGTAAAAGCACTGTTAGAACTGTTATCAGTGTTGCTTTTCTCAGTACAGGCTTTACTTTGAAAGATAATCGCTTTCTTTTGAAAGTTTATTAATTTCACGAAAGCTTTAGGAAGAAACGCACATGCGTTTCTTTGTCAAGACAAGCAGTTGTTTGATACGTGTGAAATCACTGTTAGAACTGAGATGAGGGTTCCTTTTCTCAGTACAAGCTTTACTTTGAAAGATAATCGCGTTCTTTTGAAAGTTTATTAATTTCACGAAAGCTTACTCTGAAATGCACATGCGTTTCTTCGTAAAGACAAGCAGTGGTTTGCTACGTGTGAAAGCACTGTTAGAACTGAGATCAGTGTTGCTTTTCTCAGTACAAGCTTTACTTTGAAAGATAATCGCGTTCTTTTGAACGTTTATTAATTTCACGAAAGCTTTAGTCTGAAACGCACATGCGTTTCTTCGTAAAGACAAGCAGTTGTTTACTACGTGTGAAAGAACTATTAGAACTAAGATCAGTGTTGCTTTTCTAAGTACAAGCTTTACTTTGAAAGATAATCGCGTTCTTTTGAAAGTTTATTAATTTCACGAAAGCTTTAGTAAGAAACGCACATGCGTTTCTTTTTAAAGACAGGAAGTTGTTTGCTACGTGTAAAAGCACTGTTAGAACTGTTATCAGTGTTGCTTTTCTCAGTACAAGCTTTACTTTGAAAGATAATCGCGTTCTTTTGAAAGATTATTAATTTCACGAAAGTTTTAGTACGAAACGAACATGCGTTACATTATAAAGACAAGCAGTTGTTTGCGACATGTGAAAGCACTGTTAGAACTGAGATCAGTGTTGCTTTTCTCAGTACAGGCTTTACTTTGAAAGATAATCGCGTTCTTTTGAAAGTTTATTAATTTCACGAAAGCTTTAGGAAGAAATGCACATGCGTTTCTTTGTAAAGACAAGTAGGTATTTGTTACGTGTGAAAGCACTGTTAGAACTGAGATCAGTGTTGCTTTTCTCAGTACAAGCTTTACTTTGAAAGATAATCGCTTTCTTTTGAAAGTTTATTAATTTCATGAAAGCTTTAGGAAGAAACACACATACGTTTCTTTGTCAAGACAAGCAGTTGTTTGATATGTGTGAAATCACTGTTAGAACTGAGATCAGTGTTGCTTTACTCAGTACAAGCTTTACTTTGAAAGATAATCGCGTTCTTTTGAAAGTTTATTAATTTCACGAAAGCTTTAGTCTGAAACGCACATGCGTTTCTTCGTAAAGACAAGCAGTTGTTTGCTCCCTGTGAAAGCACTGTTAGAACTGAGATCAGTGTTCCTTTTCTCAGTACAAGCTTTACTTTGAAAGATAATCACGTTCTTGTGAAAGTTTATTAATTTCACTAAAGCTTTAGTAAGAAACGCACATGCGTTTCTTTGTAAAGACAGGCAGTTTTTTGCTACGTGTGAAAGCACTGTTAGAACTGAGATCAGTGTTGCTTTTCTCAGTACAAGCTTTACTTTGAAAGATAATCGCGTTCTTTTGAAAGTTTATTAATTTCACGAAAGCTTTAGGAAGAAACGCACATGCGTTTCTTCGTAAAGACAAGCAGTTGTTTGCTACGTGTGAAAGTACTGTTAGAACTGAGATCAGTGTTGCTTTTCTCAGTACAAGCTTTACTTTGAAAGATAATCGCGTTCTTTTGAAAGATTATTAATTTCACGAAAGCTTTAGTACGAAACGCACATGCGTTA
Source organism: Chionomys nivalis (assembly GCF_950005125.1). Lineage (NCBI taxonomy): Eukaryota > Metazoa > Chordata > Mammalia > Rodentia > Cricetidae > Chionomys > Chionomys nivalis. Next base: position 42,399,818 of record NC_080112.1, read on the forward strand.
CATTATAAAGACAAGCAGTTGTTTGCTACATGTGAAAGCACTGTTAGAACTGAGATCAGTGTTGCTTTTCTCAGTACAATCTTTACTTTAAAAGATAATCGCGTTCTTTTGAAAGTTTATTAATTTCACGAAAGCTTTAGGAAGAAACGCACATACGTTTCTTTGTCAAGACAAGCAGTTGTTTGATATGTGTGAAATCACTGTTAGAACTGAGGTCAGTGTTGCTTTTCTCAGTACAAGCTTTACTTTGAAAGATAATCGCGTTCTTTTGAAAGTTTATTAATTTCACGAAAGCTTTAGTCTGAAACGCACATGCGTTTCTTCGTAAAGACAAGCAGTTGTTTGCTACGTGTGAAAGCACTGTTAGAACTGAGATCAGTGTTGCTTTTCTCAGTACAAGCTTTACTTTGAAAGATAATCGCGTTCTTGTGAAAGTTTATTAATTTCACGAAAGCTTTAGTAAGAAACGCACATGCTTTTCTTTGTAAAGACAGGTAGTTGTTTGCTACGTGTGAAAGCACTGTTAGAACTGAGATCAGTGTTTCTTTTCTCAGTACAATCTTTACTTTGAAAGATAATCGCGTTCTTTTGAAAGATTATTAATTTCACGAAAGTTTTAGTACGAAACGCACATGCGTTACATTATAAAGACAGGCAGTTGTTTGCGACATGTGAAAGCACTGTTAGAACTGAGATCAGTGTTGCTTTTCTCAGTACAAGCTTTACTTTGAAAGATAATCGCGTTCTTTTGAAAGTTTATTAATTTCACGAAAGCTTTAGTCTGAAACACACATGCGTTTCTTTGTCAAGTCAAGCAGTTGTTTGATATGTGTGAAATCACTGTTAGAACTGAGATCAGTGTTGCTTTTCTCAGTACAAGCTTTACTTTGAAAGATAATCGCGTTCTTTTGAAAGTTTATTAATTTCACGAAAGCTTTAGTCTGAAACGCACATGCGTTTCTTCGTAAAGACAAGCAGTTGTTTGCTACGTGTGAAAGCACTGTTAGAACTGAGATCAGTGTTGCTTTTCTCAGTACAAGCTTTACTTTGAAAGATAATCGCGTTCTTGTGAAAGTTTATTAATTTCACGAAAGCTTTAGTAAGAAACGCACATGCGTTTCTTTGTAAAGACAGGCAGTTTTTTGCTACGTGTGAAAGCACTGTTAGAACTGAGATCAGTGTTGCTTTTCTCAGCACACGCTTTACTTTGAAAGATAATCGCGTTCTTTTGAAAGTTTATTAATTTCACGAAAGTTTTAGTACGAAACGCACATGTGTTACATTATAAAGACAAGCAGTTGTTTGCGACATGTGAAAGCACTGTTAGAACTGAGATGAGTGTTGCTTTTCTCAGTACAGGCTTTACTTTGAAAGATAATCGCGTTCTTTTGAAAGTTTATTAATTTCACGAAAGCTTTAGTAAGAAACGCACATGCGTTAGTTTGTCAAGACAAGCAGTTGTTTGCTACGTGTGAAAGCACTGTTAGAACAGAGATCAGTGTTGCTTCTCTCAGTACAAGCTTTACTTTGAAAGATAATCGCGTTCTTTTGAAAGTTTATTAATTTCACATAAGCTTTAGGAAGAAACGCACATGCGTTTCTTTGTCAAGACAAGCAGTTGTTTGCTACATGTGAAAGCACTGTTAGAACAGAGATCAATGTTGCTTCTCTCCGTACCAGCTTTACTTTGAAAGATAATCGCGTTTTTTTGAAAGTTTATTAATTTCACAAAAGCTTTAGTCTGAAACGCACATGCGTTTCTTCGTAAAGACAAGCAGTTGTTTGCTACGTGTGAAAGCACTGTTAGAACTGAGATGTGTGTTCCTTTTCTCAGTACAAGCTTTACTTTGAAAGATAATCGCGTTCTTTTGAAAGTTTATTAATTTCACGAAAGCTTTAGGAAGAAACGCACATGCGTTACATTATAAAGACAAGCAGTTGTTTGCTACATGTGAAAGCACTGTTAGAACTGAGATCAGTGTTGCTTTTCTCAGTACAAGCTTTACTTTGAAAGATAATCGCGTTCTTTTGAAAGTTTATTAATTTCACGAAAGCTTTAGGAAGAAACGCACATACGTTTCTTTGTCAAGACAAGCAGTTGTTTGATATGTGTGAAATCACTGTTAGAACTGAGGTCAGTGTTGCTTTTCTCAGTACAAGCTTTACTTTGAAAGATAATCGCGTTCTTTTGAAAGTTTATTAATTTCAGGAAAGCTTTAGTCTGAAACGCACATGCGTTTCTTTGTAAAGACAGGTAGTTGTTTGCTACGTGTGAAAGCACTGTTAGAACTGAGATCAGTTTTGCTTTTCTCAGTACAAGCTTTACTTTGAAAGACAATCGCGTTCTTTTGAAAGTTTATTAATTTCACGAAAGCTTTAGTCTGAAACGCACATGCGTTTCTTCGTAAAGACAAGCAGTTGTTTGCTACGTGTGAAAGCACTGTCAGAACTGAGATGAGTGTTGCTTTTCTCAGTACAAGCTTTACTTTGAAAGATAATCGCGTTCTTTTGAAAGTTTATTAATTTCACGAAAGCTTTAGGAAGAAACGCACATACGTTTCTTTGTCAAGACAAGCAGTTGTTTGATACGTGTGAAATCACTGTTAGAACTGAGATCAGTGTTGCTTTTCTCAGTACAAGCTTTACTTTGAAAGATAATCACGTTCTTTTGAAAGTTTATTAATTTCACGAAAGCTTTAGTCTGAAACGCACATGCGTTTCTTCGTAAAGACAAGCAGTTGTTTGCTCCGTGTGAAAGCACTGTTAGAACTGAGATCAGTGTTGCTTTTCTCAGTACAAGCTTTACTTTGAAAGATAATCGCGTTCTTTTGAAAGTTTATTAATTTCACGAAAGCTTTAGGAAGAAACGCACATGCGTTTCTTCGTAAAGACAAGCAGTTGTTTGCTACGTGTGAAAGCACTGTTAGAACTGAGATCAGTGTTGCTTTTCTCAGTACAAGCTTTACTTTGAAAGATAATCGCGTTCTTTTGAAAGATTATTAATTTCACGAAAGCTTTAGTACGAAACGCACATGCGTTACATTATAAAGACAAGCAGTTGTTTGCTACATGTGAAAGCACTGTTAGAACTGAGATCAGTGTTGCTTTTCTCAGTACAATCTTTACTTTAAAAGATAATCGCCTTCTTTTGAAAGTTTATTAATTTCACGAAAGCTTTAGGAAGAAACGCACATACGTTTCGTTGTCAAGACAAGCAGTTGTTTGATATGTGTGAAATCACTGTTAGACCTGAGGTCAGTGTTGCTTTTCTCAGTACAAGCTTTACTTTGAAAGATAATCGCGTTCTTTTGAAAGTTTATTAATTTCACGAAAGCTTTAGTCTGAAACGCACATGCGTTTCTTCGTAAAGACAAGCAGTTGTTTGCTACGTGTGAAAGCACTGTTAGAACTGAGATCAGTGTTGCTTTTCTCAGTACAAGCTGTACATTGAAAGATAATCGCGTTCTTGTGAAAGTTTATTAATTTCACGAAAGCTTTAGTAAGAAACGCACATGCGTTTCTTTGTAAAGACAGGTAGTTGTTTGCTACGTGTGAAAGCACTGTTAGAATTGAGATCAGTGTTGCTTTTCTCACTACAATCTTTACTTTGAAAGATAATCGCGTTCTTTTGAAAGATTATTAATTTCACGAAAGTTTTAGTACGAAACGCACATGCGTTACATTATAAAGACAAGCAGTAGTTTGCGACATGTGAAAGCACTGCTAGAACTGAGATTAGTGTTGCTTCTCTCAGTACAAGCTTTACTTTGAAAGATAATCGCGTTCTTTTGAAAGTTTATTAATTTCACGAAAGCTTTAGGAAGAAACGCACATGCGTTTCTTTGTAAAGACAAGTCGGTATTTGTTACGTGTGAAAGCAATGTTAGAACTGAGATCAGTGTTGCTTTTCTCAGTACAAGCTTTACTTTGAAAGACAATCGCGTTCTTTTGAAAGTTTATTAATTTCACGAAAGCTTAATCTTAAACGCACATGCGTTTCTTCGTAAAGACAAGCAGTGTTTGCTACGTGTGAAAGCACTGTTAGAACTGAGATGAGTGTTCCTTTTCTCAGTACAAGCTTTACTTTGAAAGATAATCGCGTTCTTTTGAAAGTTTATTAATTTCACGAAAGCTTTAGGAAGAAACGTACATGCGTTTCTTCGTAAAGACAAGCAGTTGTTTGCTACGTGTGAAAGCACTGTTAGAACTGAGATCAGTGTTGCTTTTCTCAGTACAAGCTTTACTTTGAAAGATAATCGCGTTCTTTTGAAAGATTATTAATTTCACGAAAGCTTTAGTACGAAACGCACATGCGTTACATTATAAAGACAAGCAGTTGTTTGCTACATGTGAAAGCACTGTTAGAACTGAGATCAGTGTTGCTTTTCTCAGTACAAGCTTTACTTTGAAAGATAATCGCGTTCTTTTGAAAGTTTATTAATTTCACGAAAGCTTTAGGAAGAAACGCACATACGTTTCTTTGTCAAGACAAGCAGTTGTTTGATATGTGTGAAATCACTGTTAGAACTGAGATCAGTGTTGCTTTTCTCAGTACAAGCTTTACTTTGAAAGATAATCGCGTTCTTTTGAAAGTTTATTAATTTCACGAAAGCTTTAGTCTGAAACGCACATGCATTTCTTCGTAAAGACAAGCAGTTGTTTGCTACGTGTGAAAGCACTGTTAAAACTGAGATCAGTGTTTCTTTTCTCAGTACAAGCTTTACTTTGAAAGATAATCGTGTTCTTGTGAAAGTTTATTAATTTCACGAAAGCTTTAGTAAGAAACGCACATGCGTTTCTTTGTAAAGACAGGCAGTTTTTTGCTACGTGTGAAAGCACTGTTAGAACTGAGATCAGTGTTGCTTTTCTCAGTACAAGCTTTACTTTGAAAGATAATCGCGTTCTTTTGAAAGTTTATTAATTTCACGAAAGTTTTAGTACGAAACGCACATGCGTTACATTATAAAGACAAGCAGTTGTTTGCGACATGTGAAAGCACTGTTAGAACTGAGATGAGTGTTGCTTTTCTCAGTACAGGCTTTACTTTGAAAGATAATCGCGTTCTTTTGAAAGTTTATTAATTTCACGAAAGCTTTAGTAAGAAACGCACATGCGTTACTTTGTCAAGACAAGCAGTTGTTTGCTACGTGTGAAAGCACTGTTAGAACAGAGATCAGTGTTGCTTCTCTCAGTACAAGCTTTACTTTGAAAGATAATCGCGTTCTTTTGAAAGTTTATTAATTTCACATAAGCTTTAGGAAGAAACGCACATGCGTTTCTTTGTAAAGACAAGCAGTTGTTTGCTACATGTGAAAGCACTGTTAGAACAGAGATCAATGTTGCTTCTCTCCGTACAAGCTTTACTTTGAAAGATAATCGCGTTCTTTTGAAAGTTTATTAATTTCACGAAAGCTTTAGTCTGAAACGCACATGCGTTTCTTCGTAAAGACAAGCAGTTGTTTGCTACGTGTGAAAGCACTGTTAGAACTGAGATGTGTGTTCCTTTTCTCAGTACAAGCTTTACTTTGAAAGATAATCGCGTTCTTTTGAAAGTTTATTAATTTCACGAAAGCTTTAGGAAGAAACGCACATGCGTTACATTATAAAGACAAGCAGTTGTTTGCTACATGTGAAAGCACTGTTAGAACTAAGATCAGTGTTGCTTTTCTCAGTACAATCTTTACTTTGAAAGATAATCGCGTTCTTTTGAAAGTTTATTAATTTCACGAAAGCTTTAGGAAGAAACGCACATACGTTTCTTTGTCAAGACAAGCAGTTGTTTGATATGTGTGAAATCACTGTTAGAACTGAGGTCAGTGTTGCTTTTCTCAGTACAAGCTTTACTTTGAAAGATAATCGCGTTCTTTCGAAAGTTTATTAATTTCACGAAAGCTTTAGTCTGAAACGCACATGCGTTTCTTTGTAAAGACAGGTAGTTGTTTGCTACGTGTGAAAGCACTGTTAGAACTGAGATCAGTGTTGCTTTTCTCAGTACAAGCTTTACTTTGAAAGATAATCGCGTTCTTTTGAAAGATTATTAATTTCACGAAAGCTTTAGTAAGAAACGCACATGCGTTACTTTGTCAAGACAAGCAGTTGTTTGCTATGTGTGAAAGCACTGTTAGAACTGAGATCAGTGTTGCTTTTCTCAGTACAAGCTTTACTTTGAAAGACAATCGCGTTCTTTTGAAAGTTTATTAATTTCACGAAAGCTTTAGTCTGAAACGCACATGCGTTTCTTCGTAAAGACAAGCAGTTGTTTGCTACGTGTGAAAGCACTGTCAGAACTGAGATGAGTGTTCCTTTTCTCAGTACAAGCTTTACTTTGATAGATAATCTCGTTCTTTTGAAAGTTTATTAATTTCACGAAAGCTTTAGGAAGAAACGCACATGCGTTTCTTTGTCAAGACAAGCAGTTGTTTGATACGTGTGAAATCACTGTTAGAACTGAGATGAGGGTTCCTTTTCTCAGTACAAGCTTTACTTTGAAAGATAATCGCGTTCTTTTGAAAGTTTATTAATTTCACGAAAGCTTTAGTCTGAAACGCACATGCGTTTCTTCGTAAAGACAAGCAGTGGTTTGCTACGTGTGAAAGCACTGTTAGAACTGAGATCAGTGTTGCTTTTCTCAGTACAAGCTTTACTTTGAAAGATAATCGCGTTCTTTTGAAAGATTATTAATTTCACGAAAGCTTTAGTACGAAACGCACATGCGTTACATTATAGAGACAAGCAGTTGTTTGCTACATGTGAAAGCACTGTTAGAACTGAGATCAGTGTTGCTTTTCTCAGTACAATCTTTACTTTGAAAGATAATCGCGTTCTTTTGAAAGTTTATTAATTTCACGAAAGCTTTAGGAAGAAACGCACATACGTTTCTTTGTCAAGACAAGCAGTTGTTTGATATGTGTGAAATCACTGTTAGAACTGAGGTCAGTGTTGCTTTTCTCAGTACAAGCTTTACTTTGAAAGATAATCGCGTTCTTTTGAATGTTTATTAATTTCACGAAAGCTTTAGGAAGAAACGCACATGCGTTTCTTCGTAAAGACAAGCAGTTGTTTGCTACGTGTGAAAGCACTGTTAGAACTGAGATCAGTGTTGCTTTTCTCAGTACAAGCTTTACTTTGAAAGATAATCGCGTTTTTGTGAAACTTTATTAATTT